>NC_072475.1:36499655-36802413 GCF_027574615.1 Eptesicus fuscus
GATCTCATGCTTCCCTTTAAGATACACATTAACCGTCAATTGGCCTGAGTTGGTATATTTATAGAATAGATATCATATTAACTTCCAGTTTCTATTAAGAAACTCATGAAACACTTGGCCCGGAATGACTAAGGAAAACATCCCTCTGTCTTGTTTCTTTCCAGATCCTTTCTTACATGGTTTCCTTATTACATGGTTGTGTCCTTCATTAAACCCCTCCTTTGTCCCAGGCTGTTATTAACCCAAAATCTGCTCTAAATCAGGATCGTATACTCATTAGAGCTTACAGAGTTTAGTTTTTATGTGGCATCTGAAATGCAGACCTCAGTGCACCTTTTAAAATCCAACTGAAAAACATGTGAAATTAAAAAAATAAAAATACCTAACGGAAAGTCTAAGAATGTCAGTCAATTGTTTGCTAATCTGAAAAGAACTCGCACAAACTATAAAACCTATAGAAAAAAATTCAAAATCAAAACTCATGAGAAAATGCACAACTTGATACTGACCCAAAGCATATTACTCTTTTTTTTTATTGAGGTATTATATGTGTACATATCTTACCATTACCCCCCTCACCCCACACCCATACATGCCCTCACCCCCCAGAGTTTTGCGTCCATTGTTTATGCTTATATGCATGCATACAAGTCCTTCGTTTGATTTCATAACTCCCCCTCCTCTCCCTAACTTTCCCCCTGTAATTTGAAAGTCTGTTTGGTGCTTTACTGTCTCTGTATCTATCTTTTTGTTCATCACTTTATAATGTTCTTTACTATCCATAAATGAGTGAGATCATGTGGTATTTTTCTTTCATTGACTGGCTTATTTCACTTAGCATAATGTTCTCCAATTCCATCCAGGTTGCTGCAAATGATGATAATTCCTTCTTTTTTATGGCAGCATAGTATTCCATTGTGTAGATGTACCACAGTTTTCCAATCCAGTCATCTGCTGATGGGCACCTAGGCTGTTTCCAAATCTTAGCTATTGTAAATTGTGCTGCTATGAACATAGTGGTGCATATGTCCTTTCTGATTGGTGTTTCTAGTTTCTTCGGATATATTCCCAGGAGTGGGATTACTGGGTCAAATGGGAGTTCCATTTTCAGTTTTTTGAGGAAACTCCATGCTGTTCTCCACAGTGGCTGCACCAGTCTGCATTCCCACCAGCAGTGCACGAGGGTTCCTTTTTCTCCGCATCCTCGCCAACACTTGTCGTTTGTTGATTTGTTGATGATAGCCATTCTGACAGGTGTGAGATGGTACCTCATTGTTGTTTTGATTTGCATCTCTTGGATAATAAGTGACTTTGAACATGTTTTCATGTGTCTCTTGGCCTTCTTTCTGTCTTCTTTTGAAAATATTCTGTTTAGGTCTGTTGCCCATTTTTTTATTGGATCATTTATCTTCCTTTTATTAAGTTGTATAAGCTGCCTGTAGATGTTGGAGATTAAACCTTTATCAGTGATAGCATTTGCAAATATGTTCTCCCATGCAGTGGGCTTTCTTGTTGTTTTGTTGATTGTTTCTTTTGCTGTAAAAAAGCTTTTTATTTTGATGTAGTCCCATTTGTTAATTTTCTCTTTAGCTTACTCTTGATAAAGAGAGGGAGACACTTTTTTCCTCCAACACCCTCTCCCTGCCCCCAGGGCTCAAGGTCCTATCATCTAAATCAACTAGGGTCGATGCCATGGGTACTGTTTTTGAGGAAGCCACTATACTAGTTTCTCACTTAGTTAATATCTCCTTTCCTGCATCCAAATAGAGACCTCGGTTCAGAAATCAACACGTATTATCATTTAGATAGATGACCTCCTAGAAAGGGAAACCCCAGTGCAGAAATAGAACCAGAGTTAGGAAGTGTTAGTGGTGCCCAGCAGGGCTTTGCAGCTTTTCATTGTCAGAAGTCAGGTATTGAGGGTAGGAGACCCTACTTCAACAAGAACAACTGCCTAAGTTAAATGTCTACTGAACAACATACATGAGACTGAGAGTGAATACAGTAATCATTTAAAAGACAGGTGTACAAAATCAATTGCTTTCCTTTATACCAGTGGAACTCCTTGCCTCCATGCCATTTGGTGGTGCCTGCACACATTGACTCTGGCTTTGGCTATGACTTTCTTTGACCAACATGTCACTAACAAACTTTGCACAATCAGAATCTTGAAAAAATGCTTGCAGGTTCCTAATTCTCATGCCTCCTCCTCTTTGTGAGTTGTCACGTCTCTGCCTTTGCCAAAAAGTACATGCCCAGGCTATGCTGAAAAAGATGAAATTAATGGAGCTGGGTCAAGTCAGCCTCCTCATACCAGCAGAGGCCTTTTCAGATCAGCTGTCACCATCTGATCCCTGCACAAATGAGAGTTACCTGTCCTGGCCACCTCACCAACCCACAGCTGACCACAGACCCATAGTAAATTCAGACAAGTGCTCCAGCTAGCTAAGTTTCAAGCAAAACAAATGCTTATTATTTTAAGCCACTACATTTTGTGGTTGTCTGTTAACCAGAATTATCACAATAGATAATACATGAAATACAGTATTTAATTTTCTTAAAAAATCTGTTTGTAGTAACTATAAAATCTGTTTAAAAGCTACTGAGCATAACCCTAAAATGACATATGCCAATCTAACATGTAGACACCTGGAAAGCCTTATTGAGACATGCAAAAGAAGACGGGAATAAATGAAGAGACAGTCTGATGATCCTGAATGGGAAGATTACTATGGCATTTGGAAGATCTGGAACACACCACTACACATTAGCAATAAGATATTATTAGCATTATTCATATTTTGAAATTTTTAACTAATTTTATCATTTCTCTATAATTATCTGATTTTTCCAAATCTTCCATAATTAGCATGAATCACTTCTATAATCAAGGTGAATTCATAAAAATAATGATTTTCTTTAAAAAAATGGATTCTTCATCAACTACATTTTATCCCTCTGTATGACAGATCTGTGTTAACCTGGAATTTAGTTTGATTTTCTCTTTGTAAACTTCCTATAACTGATTTCACTTACCCAGGAATGGGTTTCACCTCCTGAGTCTGTAGTGAAGCCATGGACAGAGGTTGAGGGATGCGACAGATTTTACAGATTCTCTAGTTTGAATAAGGAGAACTCACATGTTGAGAAAATCCTGAAAAATCCTCCTGTATCAATCATTGCTGCACAACAAATCACCTCCAACATGTAATGGCTTAAAACCACTACTTATTTGCTCTTATTCTTTGGGTCAACAATTTTGGCAGGTCTCAGTTGGGATGGCTCACCTCTGCTCCACCTAGTGTTGGCTGAGCTCACTAACGTGTTTGTGATCAGGTGGCTGGCGGGGAAGGACTGGCTCTCGCTGGAGGCCTCAATATTGGTGGGGCTTTGGCCTGGTACTTCAGTTCTCCACTGAACCAGCAGACTAACTGGGCCTCCTCAATGGAGGGTTGGTTCCAAGATGGTAACAACAGAAGCTGCAGGGCCTCTTGAAGCCCAAGAAGTCATACAATGTCATTTATGCCATAGCCTATAGGTCAAAGCAAGTCACAAGGCCAGCCTCGATTCAAGGGAGAAAGGGATATACTCGATCTCTTGATGGGAAGAGCAGCAAAGTCATATCACAAAGAAGTGTGAGGAATTGCTGCAGCCATCTTTGCAAACAACTTACCACACCTCCCTTACTGTATCATAATTCATTCATCCTTTTGTTTTTTAAAAAAAGTTTGTGAATGCTTCCTGAGTGCTCAATACTGTTCTAGCCACAGGAGAACAGCAATTAGACAAGTTAGAAATAATCCTTGCCCTTGTGGAGGTCACAGCTAGCAGGAAAGACAAGCACTGAACAGTGATATGGGCTGTGAGTACTACAAAGTTTCCCATGGAAACCAGTGGAGGCTGACATAACCTAGAGGGGCAAGTAGTAGGACAGAGCTGAGGTTGGAGAAGGGAAGTTAGGGAAGACTGTCATTTCCTGGGTATAAGCATCAGAGCTTTCCACTTCCTGTGTCTATTTGGTTCCTGATGTCTCATTTCACTGTCTATGTGGCACATGAATTTCTTTCTCCCTTGCCAAATAATTGCATGGTTAAAACTTTGGGGGAAATATTCCTTTCCAAAAAAAAGTCTAAGAGAGTCCTGGGTAAAAAAAGGAGAAATAACTTTTGTGATACCATAATACTTTTTTTTATCATGTCAACTGTTCTCTTAATTTACAGAATGTATTATTAATTAAGAAAGCTGAGTTTTTCAAACATATAATTCTCCTTTTGATCTACAGGCCTTCAGGCTGTAAGTTCCCAGATGCCTGAAGCTGGTTTTAATGGAAGTGTTCCCTAGCAAAGCCATTTTCTGTGGCACAAAATGAAACCACTGATGTGGTGCGTTTTGTCAGAAGATCCAAATCAATAAGCTGAGATGCTTGCGTTTGAAAACCTGGTGTGCTGGAGGTAGCTGACTTATTAATCTATATATAGCACACTGAGAAGAAGACTTAGGAGTTTTGATGGCTGTTCAAAGAGTGTTTGCAATGAAGACTCCTATGGGAGAAGACATGAAACAGAAAAGCACGTTGGAGATTTGTCATACAGCTCCGGAGAGCTCTCTACCAAAGCATTATTCTCTTCCCAGCAGGTTTGTTGGAAATGTGCTTCTTGTGTTGAATTCAAACTGTCCTGTGATAGGTCAGCGAGGCTGACACACCTGGGGGTGTGGTGTATGCTGTCAAAGGAACTAGCGAGTAGCAGCAGGCTCTCTCAACAACAAGTGTGGCCAGAGTTCGGTAAAGGGTCACTTAACCAATGAGTCAACAGATATTTTGGAATCCTTATTATATTCCAGACTCTATGTCAGGTTCTAGGGATATAAGGTTTCTTAAATGGATATTTTCCCTGCCCTTACAGAGATTAGAGTCTGTTGAGAAAGATGGATGGTGATCAAGGCAATTCCAGTGTTCTGTGAAAAGAACTGTGGTAGGGAAATACAGAAAATTGTCCAAACACAGTAATGGAGCACCTACTCAAACTTGAAGACTTCCTGAGACATCTAAGTTGAAGACAAAGGATGTGCAGTGGTTAACTACGGGAAGGAAAAAACTTCTGGTTAAAGATCAGAAAAATCCCTAAAATATTTTTTTAAAGAAGTCATGAACACAGAAGACTACAGGGGCAAAGAGAATGAGAAAGATGATACCAACAAGAAATTTCATAATTTGGAAAGCAGATTTGACGTAGCTGAAGATAGAACACTGACTCTCAGCCAGCAGAGGGAACTATCAGCAAGCAACACCATTTATGCTGCTGACCCCCACAAAGACTTGAAATTGGCGGCACTCTGTACCTGTGGAAGCAGGGGTGAAGATGGTGTTAAAATAAAAGCACTGAGTGAAACTCTGCTAAGACGAACTTCAATCCCCTCCTTCACTTTGCCCAGCCTGGCATCAGCCCATCCATCACTTACCCTGGCAAGTCACTAAAGGTTTTTCCTTTGGAGAAAGTAAAGTAAGTGTCTGGGCTAAAGACACATGGCACAGACTGAGACACCTTACTGAAAAAGATCTCACACTGAATGTTGAGAGCCCCAGCTCTCTTGAACCACTTAGCATCCTAAACATAGACTTATACACTCTAGGACGGAAAGATTTGTTTCTAAGGAATCTCTCAACAATTGAAGAGAAAAGGCAAAAGTAATTTATCATTGGGGGCTCCCTAATCAAATGGCACAAGGGCACCTTGCACGGAAGACCACAATGAACAAGCATTCCCCACCTTCCCTACACACCTAGAACTTCCAAATAGGTTTTTATGCTCTACTCTTCAATGCAGAGAGTCCAGGATGACTAGACATTGTAGGAAAGCATCTAAAATAAACAGCAGATGCCCTAGCTAGTTTGGCTCAGTGGATTGAGCATCAGCTGGTGGACTGAAGGGTCCTGGGTTCAATTCTGGTCCAGGGCACATGCCTAGGTTGCAGGTTCAATCCTCAGAAGGGGTCGTGTAGGAGGCAGCTGATCGATGATTCTCTCTGATCATTGATATTTCTATCTCTCTCTCCCTCTCCCTTCCTCTCTGAAATCAATAAAAATTATATTTAAAAAAACAAAATAAATAAAAGGCAGATTTCTATGCTAAAGAAGATAAATCCATCAAAAAAGCAAACCAGAAGAAATAGAGGCTGCAAACAGGGAAGGAATCAACTTCACCAAAAATTGATTAATATCCTCAGCCAAATAAGAGAGAATAAGAAATTGAAGAGACTATCATAGAAGAGAATGCCATCTTTCATTTGCTGAAGATGCAAACTTTGAAATCCTTCTTGACTCCTTCTCCTTCTCCTTCTGACAAACTCCTATATCCAAGCTATCAGCAAATCCTAAAGCTCTGCCTTCAAAACCTGTTCAGAATTAGACCATTCTTATCTCACTCACTACCACTGCCTGGTGAAGTGAGACCCATTTCTCACCTGGATTACTGCAAGAAACTGGAAATGGTTCTCCTGCTTCTATCTATCCTAATGCACAGCAGCCAGAGTGATCCCTTTACAACATAAATTAGATCATATCACTCCCCCATCTGAAACCCACATCAGCTTCTGCTTTCCATCAGAGTAAAAGCCAGCACTTTCAGGGGTTCAAGGAGCTCCCCTTAATCTGGAGCCACTCACACCATCCTTCCTCCACTCCTAGGACTGTTTGTTACCTTGGACTCCCCTGTGCTGACTTCCTTAGGTCCCCTCCAGCACAGCAGGAACATAGTTTGAGCTCTTCTTCTTCCCCAGAACACTGTTCCCACAATGATCCTCGGATAACTCTTTTATCACCTTTAGGTCTTTGCTCAAATGTCACTTTCTCAATAAGGACTACACTGCCTTTCTCATCCACTTCTAATCCACTGTACTGTTCTGTACTTTTTCTTTTTTTCCCACAATATATACTACATTGTAATATGCTACATTTATGGTTCATGATCCATCACTCTCAACTAGAATGTAAGTTCTTCAAGGGTAGTGCTCTTTATTTTCCTAAATGATGTAGTCTGAGCATCTGAACATCACATGGCAAATAGTAGGATGCCATAACAAAGTACCACAAACTGGTGTCTTAGAAAGCAGGACTAGTTAGCAAGGCACATTCAAGAACATAAAATGAGTTCAGTCTAACAAAGCATGAAGTACAGTGCTGGCACTATTAATGGTGAGGGTGAGATGATGAAGTTAGGGAGAAAATAAAACATTCCGAGCTTTGTGAGACATGAATAAAGAGCTTGACTGTATCTTAGAGCAATGGGGAAGCTTAAAAGTGGTTAGAAATGGGATCAGATTTGCCTCTTTAACAACCATGGAAACTGTGAGCAAGAGAGCACATTCTGGGTATAAATTGGTTTCAGTAAACCCAAGGACAGTTCTCCTTTAGGTCCCATGACTGTAAGCCACGGCAAAAAAAAAAAAAAAAAAAAGTATTCTTTCACTGGGTTTCAACCTCTTCACATGAAAAACATGAGGAGCAGAAGTCAAATCAACTCACAAGATAATGTCCATCATATGCCTGCCTTAAAAGAGAAATAAACATTTAGTCAAGTCAATTTGTTTAAATCTTCACATCAAACTAGTTTTCTGAAAATACAGCATTGGTAAGTACAAGCCAAGAAGTTTTGTTTTCCTGACCCATTATTTTCAGATCAATTCAACAAATGTATATGGAGCATTTGCTCAATGCAGGAAATGGGCTAAGGACGATAAACACACCCCCATCTTAAGAAGTTTTCAATCTAGCAGGAAGATGCACTGTGCCCCATTTTCACTAGTGTCCAAATCAATGAACCAATAGTCTGGACACTTCTCCCTCAAGAAGGCTATATGGGGAAAACCAAGATGGCGGCATAGGTGAAACACCTAACCCACAGCCGGGCACAACAATTTCAAAGGCACAACTAGAGGTCAGAATGGACATCGTCCAGAACCACAGGAGAGCTGGCGGACTGAAATGCCCACAGCTGGGGGGAAGGAGAGGGCCACGGGGACAATCGGGGGAGCCGTAAAAGCCTGAGGTATGGAGAAACTGGCGGAGACACGAGCGCGCGCGCCTGCGGGGAGGATGGAGCCGGAGAGGAGGGGGCGGCTGACCGCCTGGTCGGCGTTCACTGGCAGGAAGGAGATAAAGGCTCCGGAGTACGCTAAGCGCCGGCTCCGACTGCACTGAGGGCCAGTTCCGGGCGAAACCCTGGGAAGCCAGGCGCAGGCTGGGGGAATGAATCTGGGCTGTGGGGCGCAGGCACAGAGGAGCGGGGGAAGGCAGAGCTCCAGAGGCGCGCACGGGAAGGGGCGCAAAGGACGGACTGTTGCCTGCGCCACTGAACTGCCCTAGCGGGAAGGAGACATAAGCTCAGGACCGTGCTGAACCCCAGTTCCGACTGCACTGAACCCCAGTTCCGGGCGAAACCCTGGGAAGCCAGGCGCACGCTGGGGGAATGAATTTGGGCTGTGGTGGCGGAGGCACAGAGAAGCGGCGGCTCCAGACGCGCGCACTGGAAGGTGCGCAGAGGACGGACTTTTGCCTGCGCCACTGGGTGGCCCTGCTGGGAAGGAGACAGGGACGCCAGACTGCGCTGAGACCCAGTTCCAACTGCACTGAAACCCAGTTCCAGGCGAGAATCTGGGAGTCCAGATTCATTAGGGGAGGGACTGGACTGTTTGGCAGTGGGCGAAATTCCAGGGCGCGTTTCTCTCAGAGGTGTTTGCAAGGAATACAGAGGGACACAGACACAGGAGCCTCATAGGGCGGGGCTGACAGGAAGCCAAGGTTGTAGGCTCCACCCTGTAGCTCCGCCCCAGCCAAGCTGAGCAGAAGC
This sequence comes from Eptesicus fuscus, assembly GCF_027574615.1. Taxonomy (NCBI): domain Eukaryota; kingdom Metazoa; phylum Chordata; class Mammalia; order Chiroptera; family Vespertilionidae; genus Eptesicus; species Eptesicus fuscus. Next base: position 36,508,502 of record NC_072475.1, read on the forward strand.
TTTTTCCTGCTGAGTGCCTCAGGTAGTGGCTGACCCACACTGCATTGGAGACCCAGAAACGAGGGCATCTAGTGGTTGGTGGGAGATGACACCAGATTTCAATCACTTGCATAAGGGAGGCATTCTAGAGGCAGACTCAGTGAGCGCCAAGGCATTGCTGCATCAAGACCCGGCCCACAAACATGTCTCCTGCACAGCAACTCTTCCTATATGGACAAAGAGGGTCCTCACGGCCAATTGGACTGGAGGACAATTCCTCCCAGTGACACCAACAACAATCAAGACTTAACTGTACAAAGGAGGACCAAGATGGAGACATAGGGCGGCAGCCTGACCATTGCCTACCACAACAATATTGAGACTACGACGGGAGAGCAGAGCAGACACCAGCCAGGAAGACCGGGGGGCTGGCTGAGCAGATGCTCTACAACTAGAATAAAAGAGAGGGGTACACAGGATGATGCTGATGCCGGTGACCCAAAGTCCACACTTTAAGAACTATGGCTCAGGCGACACAATGGTGGCCTGGAACGTGCTCGGGGCAGTTCCCCCGGCGGTCTCCGGCTGAGGGGACGGCTCCACTCGCTGCCGAGCACGGACAGACGAGCCCCTGGGAGACATGGGGTGGGAGACTCCGTGCTTGCTGACCTCCGAGTCCTTCAAGAATCTCAATGCCCCGAAGCGGCCAGGTGCGCACGCTCAGCGACTGGCCACCGTTGCAGACCCAAGGGCCGACGCAGCGACACCGGACCAGCCCACCGCCGGGCAACGGGCACACCGGAGCCTTGCCGAGCCCGCCGCCCAACGAGTTCTGCGGCAGCCGCCCTGGAGCTCTGAGAAAATGACCGAAGGAATTGCTGAGAGGGAATTGACCAACAGGAATTGGGATCAAGAAGACGAAACCCCGCTGAGACCCGAATCCAGGCGAGCCTGCGAGCCTCTGGGCTCAGATGTGGTCACACGCCTCTGGGTCTAGGTGAGGCCTCACGCCCCTGGGTTTGGGTGAGGCCACACGCCCCTGGGTCCAGGTGAAGCTGGATTCCGGGTTCGGGTGAGGCCATGTGCCCCTGGGTCCGGGCGAATCTGAACCCTGGGTCCGGGTGAGGCCGTGGGCCCCTGGATCCGGGTAAGGCTAGGTCCCGAGTACGGGTGAGGCCGTGAGCCCCTGGATCCGGGTGAGACCACGCGACCAGGGGTCTGAGAGAGGTAACGCGCCCCTGGGTCCGGGTGGCTTCGTGCACCTAGGTCCAGGTGAGGCCACGTGCCCCTGGGTCTGAGAGAGGCCACGCACCCCTAGGTCCGGGCGAGACCATGTGTCCCTGGATCCGGGTGGGGCCTCGTGCACCTAGGCCCGGGTGGGGCCGCGTGCCCCTGGGTCTGGGGGAGGTCAGGCGTCCCTGGGTCCGGGTGAGACCGTGTGTCCCTGGATCCGGGTGAAGCCTCGTGCGCCTAGGCCCGGGTGAGGCCACGTGCCCCTGGGTCTGGGGGAGGCCAGGCGTCCCTGGGTCCGGGTGAGACCGTGTGTCCCTGGATCCGGGTGAGGCCCCGTGCGCCTAGGCCCGGGTGAGGCCACGTGCCCCTGGGTCTGGGGGAGGCCAGGCGTCCCTGGGTCCGGGTGAGACCGTGTGTCCCTGGATCCGGGTGAGACCTCGTGCACCTAGGCATGGGTGAGGTCACGTGCCCCGGGGTCTGAGAGGCCAAGCGTCCCTGGGTCCGGGTGAGACCATGTGTCCCTGGATCCGGGTGAGGCCGCGAGCACCTAGACCCGGGTGAGCCCAAGTGGCCCTGGGTCTGGGAGAGGCCAAGCGTCCCTGGGTCCGGGTGCGACCATGTGTCCCTGGAGCCGGATGAGGCCTCGTGCACCTAGGCCCGGGTGAGGCCACGTGCCCCTGGGTCTGGGAGAGGCCAAGCGTCCCTGGGTCCGGGTGAGACCATGTGTCCCTGGATCCGGGTGAGGCCGCGTGCACCTAGGCCCGGGTGAGCCCAAGTGGCCCTGGGTCTGGGAGAGGCCAAGCGTCCCTGGGTCCGGGTGCGACCATGTGTCCCTGGATCCGGATGAGGCCTCGTGCACCTAGGCCCGGGTGAGCCCAAGTGGCCCTGGGTCTGGGAGAGGCCAAGCATCCCTGGGTCCGGGTGAGACCATGTGTCCCTGGATCCGGGTGAGGCCGCGTGCACCTAGGCCCGGGTGAACCCAAGTGGCCCTGGGTCTGGGAGAGGCCAAGCGTCCCTGGGGCCGGGTGAGACCATGTGTCCCTGGATCCGGGTGAGGCCTCGTGCACCTAGGCCTAGGTGAGCCCAAGTGGCCCTGGGTCTGGGAGAGGCCAAGCGTCCCTGGGTCCGGGTGAGACCATGTGTCCCTGGATCCGGGTGAGGCCTCGAGCACCTAGGCCCGGGTGAGCCCAAGTGGCCCTGGGTCTGGGAGAGGCCAAGCATCCCTCGGTCCGGGTGAGACCATGTGTCCCTGGATCCGGGTGAGGCCTCGTGCACCTAGGCCCGGGTGAGCCCAAGTGGCCCTGGGTCTGGGAGAGGCCAAGCATCCCTGGGTCCGGGTGAGACCATGTGTCCCTGGATCCAGGTGAGGCCGCGTGCACCTAGGCCCGGGTGAGCCCAAGTGGCCCTGGGTCTGGGAGAGGCCAAGCGTCCCTGGGTCCGGGTGCGACCATGTGTCCCTGGATCCGGATGAGGCCTCGTAACCTAGGCCCGGGTGAGCCCAAGTGGCCCTGGGTCTGGGAGAGGCCAAGCGTCCCTCGGTCCGGGTGAGACCATGTGTCCCTGGATCCGGGTGAGGCCTCGTGCACCTAGGCCCGGGTGAGCCCAAGTGGCCCTGGGTCTGGGAGAGGCCAAGCATCCCTGGGTCCGGGCGAGACCATGTGTCCCTGGATCCGGGTGAGGCCGCGTGCACCTAGGCCCGGGTGAGCCCAAGTGGCCCTGGGTCTGGGAGAGGCCAAGCGTCCCTGGGTCCGGGTGCGACCATGTGTCCCTGGATCCGGATGAGGCCTCGTGCACCTAGGCCCGGGTGAGCCCAAGTGGCCCTGGGTCTGGGAGAGGCCAAGCGTCCCTGGGTACGGGTGAGACCATGTGTCCCTGGATCCGGGTGAGGCCTCGTACACCTAGGCCCGGATGAGCCCAAGTGGCCCTGGGTCTGGGAGAGGCCAAGCGTCCCTGGGTCCGGGTGAGACCATGTGTCCCTGGATCCGGATGAGGCCTCGTGCACCTAGGCCCGGGTGAGGCCACGTGCCCCTGGGTCTGGGAGAGGCCAAGCGTCCCTGGGTACGGGTGAAGCCAGATCCTGGGTCCGGGTGAGGCCGTGCGCCCCTGGATCCATCCGGGTGAGGCTGGGTCCCAGGCCCGGGTGAGACCACGCGCCCCTTGGGTATGGGTGAGGCCACGTGCCCCTTAGTCCGGGTGACGCTGTGCCCCTGGGTTCGGCCGAGACCAAACCAGAGGGAGTCGGACCTCCATTACCACCATTTGTCCACCATCCAGAGCTGAGGGGTCAGTGCTGACATGTACACATAAGGAACTACTGGACATTGAAATTGGGTCTCAAAAGAACTGTTGGTCCAGGGGGAAGCTCGCTACAGATTGATTCATTTGCCTGTCAGCATAACTATTATTGCTCGTCTCACATTCAGTTCTTATTAGTATATATCTAGTGACATATGATCTCGCTCATCTAGGGGAAATGATGAACAACATAGACTGAGGAACAAGAACAGAACCAGAAGCAAGGAGGCATCGATCGGACTATCGGGCCTCAGAGGGAGGATAGGGGAGGGTAGGGGGAGGGTGGGGGAAGGGGGAGAGTTCAACCAAACGACCTGTATGCATGCATATAAGCCTATCCAACGGTTAAGTTCAACAGGGGATTGGGGCATGCGTGGGGAGAGGGGTGGGATGGGAATGGGGGGATGAGGACAAATATGTGACACCTTAATCAATAAAGAAATTTAAAAAAAAAAAAAAAAAAAAAAAAAAAAAAAGAAGGCTATATGATTTGAGTAAAGAAAATGAGAGAACTGTTGGCATAAAATTAAGGAAAGGAAAGCAATATGAAATATCTTCTAGCATAGCAATGTTATGGGAACAAGACAAATCCAATACATATTATTTTTTAATGGCAAAGAAAAAATGTGCACAGTTGGAAAATAACAAACTTTGGGAAATATTATTTTGAAATAAGCCCTTGTAATGTTAAGCTAAAATAAATAAGAAGCTCTGAGTTAAATATGTCCCATGCCTTTAGTGAACTATTTACAATTTTCTTAAAATACTGAGCATAGGAAAGAGACCACCAAAGTCTATGAAAAATGCCAAGACATTTTCAGAAGCCACAAAACCTTCTAATGTACCCAGCTTTGTTTTCTCACTAAAAAGTACGAGGCAGGGGATGAGAAGAATTATAAAAATCTTTTTAAAAACCTCTACAGTATTATGGCATCATTACTAATGTGCTCCAGGCTTTTATGAAGGGGAAAAAAAATCACATTAGACAAATCTGGGAGATGTTTTTGATGGAATGCCAGAAGTAATTAATGGAACACAGTAGGTGTTGGTTTTATGTCAGTATAAGTTAAGCCTTTTATTTGGTAGTCAAGGAATGAAAAATAAATATCAAACTGGCCTGACCTGCTCTCCTGATTTAATAGCTTAATTTCCAGAAATGCCAGTGAAAAATAGCACTAATGTTTGCCTAGGCCAATTCCTCTTTATTATATAGTTCTTCCAGTTTCCCTTTTTCACAAGGAATGCAGTGCCTCACAGAGCTTAATTAAGTTTATATTTTACAGCACAAACCACATTTCCTCACAAGAGAAAGCTTGTTAGAGGCAGGCAAGAAGGATGAGTCCTAGAACCCAGTCCATAAAGAAGCACACCAAGGCTGCCACGGTAACCCGTGGAGTCCTGCACCTGGTGGCGAAGGCAATGAGAGGACACTGTTGTTCACACATATTAAGATAGCAGACGCTGGATACTAAGCCAGGGCAGAGATGGAAACATATCCCACATCCATGTCGAGAAAGGAACAATGTCTCTGGGAGATTTCTACTTAGCCCTAATGATGCTTTTCTTTCACCACGTAGGTCTAGAGTTTTTATTCTTTCTTTTCCTTAACATTGAGAAGGGTGTTGTCCGGCCAGGGTGGCTCAGTGGTTGAGCATTGTCCTATGAACCAGGAGGTCATGGTTCAATTCCCAGTCAGGGTATATGCCCGGGTTGATGCCTCGATCCCCAGTGTGGGGAATACAGGAGGCAGCTAATCAATGAATCTCTCTCATCATTGATGTTTCTATCCCCTCTTTCCCTCTCCCTTCCTCTCTGAAATCAATAAAAATACATTTAAAGAGAGAGAGAGAGTATGTCAGAGGACTCCTCCCAGGCCTCCTTGAAAGTGTTTAAGGCACCACCCATCATGAAATTCCCTTAGGATAAAAGGTGCTTAAATGTGTTTAGGCAACGCCCTCAGTGGGCCCCTGAATCTGTCTCTTGCTTCAACAGTTTTTCAATGGAGAAGAACCAGGGTCGCCCCTTCTTCCATCCTTTGACCACCCTCCAACTGCTTTTCTCGTCACCACCTTCAGAACCACCTCAGCCATCCTCAGCCTCTGAGACCAGCCAACACTATTTTTTGAGCTTAACTCATTGCCGAACAACCCTGAGCTCCTAAATTCGTCAGAATTATTCCACTGTGGTGGAGGCTGCGGCCACCTGGCCAGCCTGCATCTGCGGGCCCCCTACACCTACCTCTCTCAGGGCTTCTATTTCAACCGCGATGTGGCTCTGGAGGGCGAGGGCCACTTCTGAGACTTGGCAGCAGAGAAATGGAGAAGTTCAAGGGAGCCAGGTGTCTCTTGGGGATGCAAAACCAGCAGGGCGGCTGCGCCCTCTCCCACGATGAGCAGCAACCTTTCTAAGACAAGTGAGGTAAAACTCAGGACGCCATGGAAGCCACCGGGGCCTTGGAGAAGAACCTGAACCAGGCCCTCGTGGATCTGCGTGCCCTGGCTGCTGCCTGCACTAACCCTCATCTCTGTGGCTTCTTGGAGAACCACTTCCTGGATGGGCAGGTGAAATTCATCAAGAAGATGGGTGAGCAGGTGAAATTCATCAAGAAGATGGGTGAGCAGGTGAAATTCATCAAGAAGATGGGCGACACCTGACTCACCTCCTGAGGCTGGCTGGCCCCCGGGCTGGGCTGGGCGAATTTCTCTTTGAAAGGCTCATCTTCAAGCACGTCTAGGAGCCTTTGGCACCCAGAGGCCTTTGAGGGGCCCCTCTGCATTCCCCATGTCCTAGAGCTAGCAAAAGAAAAGTTATTTTCTTTTAATTGTGAGTTGCTTTTTAATATACTCCTCCTGAAAGACTTCAAGTTCCTTCTTATAAAACCTGTAAACAGAGATGATAATGATTGTATTAGACAATCTACTTCTCAACCTGGCCCCAGCCTCCATCCCTAGCTTATTTTCACTGCATTTCCTCACCCTCTTTCTAAAACCATGAGTGGCCCGTTCTCCGTATACCCACTTCGCCTTCACTAATTGATGCCTTCGCCCACACGGGACCTTCTGCTTCAAATGCCTTTCCCCATTTGCCTCCCCCAGAGAACCCCAAGGTGGTCCTTTAAGATCATCCCCACGTTATTCCCCTGGCCTTTTCAAGCAGAGTTATCACCTCACTGTGTTGGGTGTACCTCCGTGTGAGCATTTCTACAGTGAATTGTAATTGCTTGGATTTCCACATTTCACAAGACTGTGAGCTCCCTGAGAGTAACAATCTTGCCTCAGTGTGCCCTGTCACCCCAATGCCTGGCTCACTGCCTGCCTCACAATAGATGTTCAATGGACATATTTATTAAATGAATAAGAGATAGATAAGCAAGTGCACTTGGGAAATTTGTGACGAGATCTTTTGGTTTCCTTCTACATCTCCTCTTTACCCCCATTTCCAGGCATCCTCCCTCTGGGGCACACAGCACTGCCCTCAGGTGCACCCCGAAGCCCCCAGCAAGGTGTGCTCTCCTCCTGGCTGACGCCTTTGCTGAGATATTTGAAGGATCTACCCTTAGAGGACTCACCAAGATGTGGCCTTTGACAACTACTCACCAAATAAGCTTGTTTCCTTGTCCCAAAACTGGTAGCAGTAAGCAAGATGAGCCCCTCAGGTCGTTGTAAGGACTGAATGGGATATTATAGGTAAGCCTCTAGAACAGGATTTGGGCCCCTTTAGGAAACTCAATGACACCACTATTCTTTATCTCTCCCTTTTCATAGAGAACAAAAAGGACTTTACCACTTTTAAATGACCATTTGATGAAGGCACTAGCCGGCAGGAATAGAGGCAGTAAGGGCAAAAGGTTTGGAGAGGAAATCCTGCCTGGTCCTCCAGGTGTTTCACAAACTCACCTACTTCATCTCCATAAACAACCCTACCCTGTGGTCTTCCTGTCGCACTTCCTCAAACACACCCTGCCCTCCTCCACCAGCAATGCTCAGAATGCCCATCTTCTCTATATCCTACCCATTCTCCAGGCCCGGGGTCACAGGTCACCTCCTCTCCAGAGCCTGTTCTGATATCCCAAGAAGAAATTAGGTCACCTCTTTCTCTGTGATTCCACCGAACCTCATGCCCTCCTTGACACTCACCCACATTACATCATGCTCATGGCTCCATCTCTAGGTCAGCTTCCCCACGCCAGAAAAGGGAAAGACTTTTGGAAAGTATCGATGTCTTCCTTCCCCATGCTTTTTGAGAGATGTGGCCCCAGAAGATGGCCCAGCACTTATTCCCAAAGCTCCAGAGTAAGTAAAGAAGAAACTAAATTAAACTGACACAGAGAACTTAAAATCTGGAGGTCCTTATCTGTGTTTGGAACAAGACAGAAGCCCTTATTAAATCGTTTCAGGACACACAGTGCGAGAGGTGCCTTTATCACTGGATGGTGTGGTGGGGATTCCTGGCTCTGTTCTTTGCATTGGAATTTAATTTCTACTTTAAATAAATCTCACTATCAGTGGGGATTTTGACAGTCCCAGGGCCATTAATGAGAAAGAAAACCCTGAAAACCTAATTATCAGCCTGAAAGACATCGAGGACAGCTATGGGAGGAAAAGGTGTTAGATCCGACTGGTGTGTCATTCTGGGCTTGTGCTGTGTCTAGGTGTTTGTCACTAATGCAATTATTTTCCTCAGGGGCTGTCTCTAAGAGACATTTCAAAGAATGACATTTACTAGTAAAGTGACCACAGAGTAGATTAAAGAAAAGGAAGTAACAAATTTTATACAGACGGCATCAAAAAGAGAGCCAGGTGTGCTGACAAAGACAGCTGCTCCTTCAAGCAACGTTGCTGCCTGCTCGACAGGCAGTCCTTAAATTGAAAAGTACAGGTAGCCAATAAGTACTTTCAAGAAAGAGAGTGGGAGGACCACTGAGACAAAAATGGTTCAGATTCTATTGCCTTTTATTTGTCACTCAAAAAATAAAGGCTTTACTTGGCAAAAGCAAGCTTTTCACACAATGATGGTGACTTGGCTGGGTATGTATTGGACGCTATTCTATGCTTTATTGTTTTGGGGGCTTTTTTGTTGTTTTATTCATTCTGTCCTTTGAGTGGCCTGAATTTAGTATCCCTACATGTACACATAACCTTTAAGAGCATACCCTAGTGTCTGATTATCAAATTACCTCAGAAATATTCAGAGAATTTCAGAAATTCATTACACACAAAAAAAAAACAAAGGTGACAGTCCATCTTTCTGGAGGATAATTTGGTTGTACACATCAAAGGTCTTAAAATTGTGCCTGCCTTTGGGCCAGAAATTCACCTTCTGGGGATTTATCTTGGGAAAAATATTTATGCACAGGGGTCCCTCAGCCCAACCTGCACCCTCTACAATCCAGGAGCTCTCAGGGGATGTCCTACTGATGGCTTAGGCCCACTCCCGTGGTTCTCTGCTCTCTGTGAGGCCTGGGGGTTTTGCTGCAGCCATGGAGATGAAGCCCCCATGCCCTGCTGTCCGCTCTCTGCCTGCCGCCGCCATGCGCCATGCGAAGGAAGCACCAATGCCCTGCAGTGTGCTCTGTCTGCCAGGCCTGCAGACTTTGCTGACACCGACACACTAAAGAAGCCCCCATGCCCTGTTGTCCAGGCTCTGTCTGCAGGGCCTGGGGGTGTTCCCGCTGCCACCTTGCTAAGGAAGCCCCCAAGCCCTGCTGTCCGGGCTCTGTCTGCTGGGCCTGGGGCTTCCCCGCTGCCGCACTAAGGAAGCCCCCAAGCCCTGCTGTCCAGGCTCTGTCTGTCATGTCTGGGGGCGGATCCAGCCTCACCGCTTGGTCCCCGCGAACCCCGGTGGGGCTGACTGGCCCAGACACTGCAGCAGCGGTGGAGCAGGGAGCCTGGATCTTCCCCCTCCAGTGGCAGATCCAGCCTCACTACTCCGGCAGACAGGCCCGGACACTCCAGCAGCGGGGCTGAGGGGACTGGGTGCTGCCATCTTGTGGCTATGGGGGCCGCCATTTTGTTGCGGAGTGATGGTTAATTTGCATATTGCTCTTTTATTAGATAGGATGTGTATATAAGGATGATCATCATAATAATAACTTCAAACTCTTTAAATAATTGATCATTGTAAATAGCTAGCAAGAAAATTATGATCCACTCACATAATTAAATACTATGGCATCTAAAAATATATTATAGAAATATATTTATTGACACAGAGGTGTTCATAGTAAGTGGGACTGCAGGTTACAAAACAATATGAGTAGCATGATCTCATGTTTGTGAGAAGGATACTGTAGTTTTTAAATTGTCTTAATCATGTCAGTGGGTTGGTCAGTTAAAAGAAAAAAATAAGTTCAAGTGGTAAAACATAAAAAGCATAATATACATTTTAAAAAAAAATTTATTTAACCTAAAACCTAACTGTACACTCCTTTATCAGTCATTGAATAAAAGGCCAAGATTAATTTTGGGTGGGTTGTAAGTTCACCTTTTAGAGTTCTATATCTTCTGTCATTATATACTACATTGTCAAATATTTCGAGTTTCAATTTCTTTAACTGGTGAGAAAATATAAAGACTCCTGTGAAGCATTTAAGTCCAAAATCCTTTCATATTTTTAATTTTTTCTCCCACTCTGTTATCTTTTCCACACCTAATTTGATAACAACTCATTATTGATCAGTAGACAAAAGTAGTTAGAAGCTCAATGCATTCTGAGAGTAGGCTACTAGCCACATCAGGCAAAAAAAAAAAATTTACTGAGCAAATGGAAATCATTGTTTAATCCAGCATATAAACTGAGTAGAGGTCATCTCCCAGTTGCCTGCATGACTGACTCAGCAAACCCTCCAGTCTCAGCTTGTGTCACCTCCCCTGGAAACCTCCCATGATCATCCTGACCATTCCTCTTATTCTTCATCACATCATCCTATTTTCTCTTTATGAAAATTATTATCATCTATAACTCTATTATTTATTTTTGATCACTTGTCTATTGTCTGTCTTCACCAATAGAATTTAAACTTGTCCATTCAATTGTCCATTAGCACTGATCAGTGTTTGATGTGTAGTTGACATTTGACAGTTATTGAGTGTTTGTATATATGTATGACTGCTTTTCTAGTGGTTTTAGGGTGGGGACATTATATCTCATCAGAGGAAAACATAGTTCCATCACCCAAAATAAAAATTTATGCAGATATTCAGATGACTCTATACATCTACATTTAGGATACAGCCTTAATCTGTTCCTTTTCTCAAGTCAAAAATCGTGTATTTACCTATTTATTATGTCTATCTTCATTGTAAACAAATATCAAAATGATATCTTAAAAGAAAATAACAAATTCTTCATGATTTTCTGGAGGTCTTCTGCAAATCTCCAATGACAGTTTTACATGCAAAAGATTTATTTAGGATTCAATTTGGGAAAGACAAGAGTCTGAGTCCCCCACCCCCAGTCAGACACTGAGCACAAAGAACTCCAAGAGTCCTCACTACCTGGGAAGAGGAAATAGTGTTCCAAAGGCAAGAGTTTCACTTCTAACCAAGACACAGCACCAAAACTGTGAACGATCATCTGCACCAGCCAACTAAAGAGATGATTTTATTCAGGCTGTTACCATAAGGAGAAGATTCATTAATGAGGACTGCCTCAAGAAAAGGAAAGGAGTCTGGAGTTTCATAGAAGCAGATAAACAGGAGAGTCATCTGCCTGTCTTTGTTACCAGTGGGGAATTCCCCCCTGGGTGCATCCCCCCCTGTTGCTGGTGGAGGTGGAATTCTTGCCATGTCATAAGAAAAGGAGTTTTCTGAGACACTGAGACACCCACAGGTGAATGAGTGATATATTTATTTGTGTGGAATTAAGCCCCTGGGTTTCCAAGGTCCTGTCTCCCTTCGTCCCACCATGGAAAAAGTCCAGCCATGCCTCCAGCAGTGCTAGCATTAAGGCCACTGCCTAGAGTGAGTGAGGGTCACGGAGCAAGGGAGAAATAGGAGTGCAAGAAGATAAGAGAGAGGCAAGAGAAAGAGAATTCTTGGGGAGTTTACCCTTCCAAGATTTCCTGGGCTTACAGTTGCTCCACCCCCTAGGCAATTATCTCTGTTCCAGATTGGACTGACAGGCAAGTACCTTCCCTGTGTCAACTTCACTGCACATGCATCCATCATCCTCTTTGTTGGACCCCTTCCCCCAGTGACCTGCAGGGAATGGACTGGTGGTTTCCTGGGGAGTGTGGAGTTGCAGCTTCCTAGTGAAGCTACCCAGATGACCATACTTATAATGTCTGGCCTCCCCTTTGCTTTCTTCCTAGTATTAATCTTAGCTAGCTAATTATGATGATAACATCTTATGGGAATCATAAGGAAAGATGAGGTGGGTTTTACCTCAGAACAGACCAAAGCAAGATGGTTCTTTGTGGTGACAAGGACTACTCCTCAACTGAACTTTAGTCAGATTCCTTTGAGCCCACATCTCAACTAGATCTCGTCCTTAGCCTGTTGACCCATTTTAACTAGAATCCTGCCAAGCCAATTTTGTAATAATCTCCCCCACCCTTGATGGCTAACCATGTTCTTCATAGTAGTTTTCCATCTATTGACTTTCTCACCCTGGCTGTTGGCTATAAATCCCTAGCTGTCCTGTTATATTTGAAAATGAGTTCAATTTCCCTCCTTGGTTGAAATAGTCTTGACCCCTTTTGCAATAGTCTTGAATAAAGCCTTCTTTGACTGTTTAACTCCATCCAGTGGCATTTTTTTTTTCTTTAACAAAGGTTAGCCATTTCTGAAATACAAACGTGATAGGATTTCTTAATTGTCACTGCTTTCTGGAAGCACATGGCTTCAATAAAGCTTAACATTGTCAGAGGATAGAACAAATTTGATCTCCCACAGTGGTTTGCATCAAATAATTAAGTGCTTTCAAAAGTCTGATTAAATGTAACTTCTTTCTGCCCATGAAGAAAACATTATTTATCAAAATGTATTCTTTTAGATTTTTTTAATTATCATCTGAGGATGTACTTTTGATTTTAGAGAGAGAGGAAGGGAGAGGGAGAAAGAGAGAGAGAAATATTGATCAGTTGTCTCCCTCACACACCCTCACCAACCTGGGTATTTGCTCTGACCGGGACTTGAACCCATGACATTTCAGTGTATGGGAAGATGCTCCAGCCAACTGAGCCACCACAGCTCAAATGTATTCTTTGAGCACCTACTCTGGATCAGACTTCCTGAAAGGGAATAAATATCAAGATGATCAAAATACGCTATTAGAAGAAATTGGCTCCTCTTGTCTTGTTAAAAAGCCCACTTACCAAAAATATCCTTAAGATTTTACTCCCTTGTACAAATCATGACCTCTTTATAGAATTTCAATGTCATAATTTTCTTTGTTCTCCAGAACAAATATTATGCCTTCCTTTCTTTTCACGTGTGTATTTGACCTCTTTTCAAATGTATATTTGACATGCTTTCAAATGTATATTATCAGCACCCCTTTTAAATATACCCCTTTCAAGTAGATTTTTGGAAGTCTGGCAATTTATGAACTCATCTTCTTTTTCCTGGTAAGTGTCCCTTTGTCTTCTTTTTCCTACCTGAGTGTTAAGAAGCCCTTTCTCCCCAGCTAACCAAGAGGCAAAACTTGAATGTAAATTGAGTATAAAAGAAAGCCTGTCCCTTTGATGTGTTAAAAAAAAACTGGCATAAAGTAGTTTTCAGCCCCTGGCTGGTGAGCCCCCTCTTCCTTTCTGCATGCAGGTCTTGGACTCTGAGCTCATGGTCTCCCCCACTACTAACAGGTCCCTGCTGAGGTGAAGTTTTGTGTATAATCTGGTGACATCTAAGTCTGAGGTGACAGCAAACCCACGTCCAAAAAGCAATTGAGGAATTTTAAATATTAAGTTTCTCCTGAGGATCCAAGAGTATGTTCTCTGTCAACAAGGTTTGAAGAAGTCACTGTTTTCGTACAAGAACCCATTGGAACACTCCAACTGATCTTCCCGCCCCTTTCTGCCAGTCTCTCTCTCTCTCTCTCTCTCTCTCTCTCTCTCTCTCTCTCTCTCTGTGTGTCTCTGTGTGTGTGTGTGTGTGTGCGTGTGCGTGTGCGTGTGTGTGTGCGTGCGCGTGTGTGTATGTCTTAATATGTATCTCTCTCATCACTCAGAGATGTTTGTTTTTTTTAATTATCCTAAATCTGCCAATCCATTAGACATCAAACTGGCCCATCCTGACTGTTCTGCACAGCCTTCTGTCTTCTTCCATGGGAATGTGCAAGCAATGTTTGTCTGCAGGTGAAAATATAGAGAACAGTGAAGAGAACCTTGGATAGTTCACTTCAAATGAAAGCGTCACTTCTTTGCCTTTTCTGACAATTACTCCTTGAACTCTTTCTTGCTCATAAGATGCACAGAAAATGGCAAGACAGCATTCTCCTTGGCCGCGCTTTGTGCAGGGAGTGGTTGGTGTGGTGGGAAAGAAAATGTCTTACTGAGGAAACTTTCCTTTGTCGGTAGGGCATAATAGCACCGGCCTGTTAAACAGCACTCCCTTTCTGAAATTTCTATCCCACCTATATATTACATTTCTGGATGCAAGTTTTGCTATTGAAGTAGCTGCCAGGATTTTATGGGCTAGTGTGATTGCAATTTACAATATTTCATAAATCACAGCAAGATTGAAAATGCTTGTGACAGATGTGGCTTTAAATTGACATCCTGTCTTTTTATGGGCATTAAAGAGGGTTGATCTCATGACATAGGCCACAGATGCATCCCCACGTTACACAGCCAAAAAGTCCCCATTGTGCACAGCACTGCAGGGTTGGCAAGACAGGGAGGGAGGAAGAGGTATCAGGGAGGAAACTAGGGTGTCCCACACTGTGCTTTGTAAGAGGGGAAAAACCCAAAAACGAAGAGTGTGATCCTCAGCATTCGCAACTGCTTGAAAGACAAGATCCTTGGTCCATCCCCTGCCAGCAGCACCAACCTGGGAGCTTCATGAAACCCAATGAATCCCCTCGACACCACAAAATTTTAAGGAAGAGAAAATTCAATCAATTCTCCTTGGAAGAGCTAAGAAACTTATAATTTCCTTAATGGAGATCACCAGGCCGAGTAATGATTCCATTGGGAACCTCATGAGAAAATGATGTGTCTACTCTCTATCCTCCATGGGCCAGCTTTTCTGTTTTGGCCAGACATTAGAATTGCCTGAGATGGGGTAAAACTACCCCACTCCAGAACAATGCAATCAAATCGCTGGGGTACTTCTGAGGCCTAAAAGTTCTCCAGGTGATTCAAATATACAGCCAGTTTTGAGACTCACTGATCCAAAAACAAAAAAAGTGGACAATAAAAACGAGTGAAACAGACAGAGTGTTAGGAACATTCTGGCAGCCAGAAACCACACGTGGGTATGTGTTCAATGAGAACTGTCCCTACTCAGCTCCAGGCAGTCATTGCCATGAAGTAATAGGGGCCCATTATTGTCAGATTTTCTTATTTGACAAGAATACCAGAAATCTGGATATTTTTAACATGAAATCTCCTGATTTTTAAAATGTTAAAAAATAATACAAAAAATAGTACTATGCAGTCCTGGCCACTGTGGCTCAGTTGGTTGGGCATTATCCCATGCACTGGAAGGTTGCCGGTTCAATTCCTGGTCAGGGCACACACTGGGGTTGTGGTCTCAATCCTTGGTAGGGGGAGTGCAGGAGTCAGCTGATGTTTTGCTCTCACATCAATGTTTCTCTCTCCCTTTCTCTCTCCCTCTTCCTTCCTCTTTCTCTAAAAATCAATAAAAAATATATACCTATAAAAAATCTATACTAATAAAAGGGTAATATGCTAATTAGACCAGGAGACCGACATCTTCCTACCATCTGACTTCCTTCCAGATAAAACCACAGTGGTGGGGGCCAAGACAGAGGCAGCTAGGGGCTAGGGGCTATCAGGCCAGCAGGGGAGGGCAGTTGGGGGCCATGAGGCCAGCAAGGAAGGGCAGTTGAGGGCCATGAGGCCAGCGGGGTAGGGCAAAGGGGGCCATCAGGCCAGCAGGGGAGTGGTTAGGCAGCAATCAAGCCGGGAGGCAGGCAAGTGGTTAGGAGCCAGCGGTCCCGGATTGCAAGAAGGATGTCCGACTGCCGGTTTAGGCCCCATCCCACAAGGGCCCAAACCAGCAGTTGGACACCCCCCGAGGAGTCCCAGATTGGAGAGGGTGCAGGCCAGGCTGAGGGATGCCCCCCCCCCCCACAAATTTTGTGCACTGGCACTGGGCCTCTAGTAATAATAATAATAATAATATGCAATCTAAACAAAATATGCCTAGGAACTGCAAGTTTAACCTCTGCCCTAGGTACACTGACTTACATGTCAGCATTTTCCATAAGGAAAAATACTTCACCACCAACAACATAAGTAGGCAGATGATTCTCACAGGGCCAAAGGCAAGCTTAGTGAGGAGTCTAATGAAACCCACAAGCTGGGTTATACTGGCCCAAGAGATACAAATGTCAGCAATGAACCTGGGAGTCGTGATTGTCAGATGAGCCTCCTGTTTTTCTATCTGGAGTTCAGTTTCCTCAGGGGAAGAGGAGAAGGCAACAGCTCTGCTGCTCCAGGTGGGGACCGGCTTCCGCACAGCCCTTCCTGCCTCGCAGTCATTAGCTGATGCCACTCAGAAACTCCGTCACATTAACCCCAGACCTTCACTTTAGCCATGTCTCTCAGAACCATTAAAACAACTCTTTTTTTGCTTTCACAGTGTTTGCTGACACAAGCGTCTGGGAAACCGGGGAGGAAAAAAGGCCGGGAATGAGTAGTAACTGCTTTTCAGCATGAAGCAGTGACTAGCGATAATTAGGCCTCTCAGACCAGTGTGTGAGCAGACTTATTTTCTCCATGAATTGATGCAGAGTGACCCACTTTTATACATATTATTTATTATTTGTGCTGATGTTTTATCGATTTTGAGACTGTTTTGTTACATTGGAATGGGAAAATCTAATACAATAAAACTCCTCTCATTGAAATTAATATAGCCACATCGTGAAATACAAATGTATCCTTTTCTTTATGAAAAGATAGCATCTGTGGACTACATTTAGATTGTGGGAATTAGCTGAAGGCTGCTTCAGTGGATTAATAAAAACAAAAAGAAACATAAATACATTAATATTTAGACATAAAACCTGAGATAAAATAATGGAGTGTACTTCTAGATTTTAAAATGTGTTTGCTTATAATGTTCCAGAGATCTTTATTTCACAAAGGAGCACAATGCTAGTTTTACAAGACTATATATATTTTCTATTTATATTCCTCTTGTCCTATTTTTCATGTGCATTACATCATCTGATTTTATTGTGCCTCATATTTTATTTATTCATTTATGAGGCCCTGGAATTGTATTTCTTATAATCTTAGTGGAATTTTTACTAAAAAAAACCAGATAATTAAAAATAGAACCACACAGCTCACACGCACATTTTGTTTTATATGCAATTATAAATGTATTTATTTTCAAGGCAATTTTAATGCTCCATTTTCACAAAGCATCATCTCCTCCCTGTGCAGCATGTACTCCAAGGAAATCTGTTTGCATAACTTTGGTAATTGCAAGCCTCAGAGACCCCACCTACTCAGGAATGCCACAGAGTGATTTGCATTCTGGTGATGGAATTCACAGTACTTTTGGTACAAGTGTGTTTCCCAGAAAATATTTTAATTGCCATGGGGTTTTGGGAGAAGGTGGTTTGGAAAGAGGTAGGAGTCACTATGACACGGGACATTGGCTGGAGGAGCCCTCTTGCTACATCAAACACTTGCCCACTTATCTGCCAGAGAATGTGCACACCGATCATCAATGGCATGTAGCTACTTGCTGATGCACCCACCACATACGTAAGGCAGTAGGAGTCACCATTGCCAAGTTGCCCTGCCCTCCCCCTTGCTACCCCTTATAAAATAGACAGCAAGGCTTGCCCAGGTGTGGAAAATCACCCGTACACCATGGCCTCCCCAATGAGTCCATTTGGAAAAGAGAAATTGAGAGTCTTAGCCCTACAGTGGTGTGCCCTGCAATCTTCCTCCTCCTCCTTAGATCTCCCTGTACTGGGAGAGGGAGAGTAAGAAGATACAGGAATTCCACACACACAGAATAAAAGACAAATGTTTGAGTCCATACAGCTTCCACCCAAAACTAAGAAATTGGTTGAGTTCAGGCCCCTGTGGTCTTTTTTCAGCTCCTCCTTCCTTCCTCACTCCCTTACTAAACAAATCAAACTGGTCATACTTGTCCTTCCAAGGTCAGCTCAAGGGTCACTCCATCTGGGAAGCTATCCCAGAAGGGCCTCCCTTTCTAAATTAGCTGACTCTCCTCATGCTGCCACAATGCTGTCTGTGCCTCACTTTCTTGTTCTTACTGTGTACTATCCTATATAATAAAAGCCTAATATGCTAAGTATCCAGTCGTCTGGTTGGCCATTCAACCAATCAAAGCGTAATATGCTAATGATATGCTAAGGCCACTCAACCGCTCGCTATGACGTGCACTGACCACCAGAGGGCAGACGCTCTGATCCATAGGTTAGCTTGCTGCTAGAGCCCTCCCACGGTCCCTCCCCGGCTGGCCAACCTCCTGACTACCTCCCCACCCAGATTGTGCACCTGTGGGGTCCCTCGGCCTGGCCTGCGCCCTCTCGCAATCCAGGACCGCTCGGGGGATGTTGGAGAGCCGGTTTTGGCCAGACGGTGGAACAACCGATTACTATGATGCACACTGACCACCAGGGGGTAGACACGCAACACAGGAGCTGCCTCCTGGTGGTCAGTGCGCTCCCATAGGGGGAGTGCCGCTCAGTCAGAAGCCAGGCTCATGGCTGGTGAGTGCAGCAGTGGTGGTGGGAGCCTCTCCTGCCTCTGCAGCAGCACTAAGGATGTCCGACTAATGGCTTAGGCCCGCTCCCCGTGCGAAGCAGGCCTAAGTCATCAGTCAGACATCCCCTGAGGGCTCCCGAACTGCAAGAGGGCACAGGCCAGGGTGAGGGACACCCCCCTTCCCCCGAGTGCATGAATTTCGTGAACCGGGCCTCAGTGTACTGTGACACTGGTGTGAGGGCTTGACATCCCCAGTCCACTGTGATTTCCTTCAGGGCAGCACCTGGGGCTCAGCATTCCTATAGCCCCAGGGCTTAGCCCAGAGTCTGACACACCTAAAAGATGCTCAGCAAACAGTGATGTATTGTGCACAAAGGTAGTGTATCACTTACTAATATGCATCTTAGCTCAATTAAGGTTGTACTCACTTGTTGATCACCTGCCCGCCTATGGCAAGTCTGGGCTGAATATCGAACACATGTGATTTAATGTAAAGCTCATAGCAATTCTTCAAGAAGTGTACCTTTACTCACATTTTACAGGCAATTAAACTGACATTCAAGATAAGTTTATCTAACCAACATCACAGAACCAGTCAATTTCAGAGCTTGGATTTAATTCCAGGTATGTTTAACTTAAAAACCTGTTTTTCCTTTTCTATCTCAATGCTACACAAATAAAAAGATTTCTATGTATATTATTATTAGGAAAATAAACTTAAAAACAAATCTATAAACATGGCCTTTTCACCATCACCAGTCTCTCTCTCTCTCTCTCTCTCTCTCTCTCTCTCTCTCTCTCTCCACACACCCCTACATAATTAACAACTTCATATGTTTGAAAGACAATTATCTTGAAAACAATGTCATCACCACTTGAACTAGAAATACTAAGTATCCTACCAACTGTTTAGTGTTCACATTGCTTTGATTTATTTTTATCAGAAACATAATACGTGTTGCCCTATATTTACTAATATTCACATCTACAAACAACTTCACAACCTCTACATTGTGTCACAACCTGCTTTACAACCCAAGCCCCCCAAAAGTGAGAATTCCTAATTTAAAGAATATGTCAGTAGTTATAAGCTTATCCAACAGAATCTCCAATACTTAAATCTACCTCTAGAAAATTCTCTCATCATAAAAAAAGAAATATTTTAAAACTTAAAATGGGAAAATTAGAATGGAACCAGTTCTTCAGATGCCTATCCGTGGGGGGTGTCTAGCCCAAGACTATCATTGTTTTTGTATAAACTATACCCTTAAGCTCCATCACAACCAACTGTGAGCCTTGAGTTATTAAAGTAAAAAACAATTGCTTCCTGTTTGCAAGCTAAGTGCATGGGGATGTAAAAAAGCCATTTAAAAGACCAGTGGGAGCTACCATAAATAATCCTAGGAGCCTTGTCTTATTTATTTATTTATTTATTTATTTATTTATTTATTTATTTTTAATCCTCACCCAAGGATATTTTTTCCATTGATTTTTAGAGTGGAAGAGAGAGGGAAAGACAGAGAGAAACATCAATGTGAGAGAAACATCAATTGGTTGTCTCCTACAGGAGCCCTCAGGGCTTGAGCCAGGGAGGAGCCTGCAACCAAGGTATGTGCCCTTGACCAAAATCAAACCCCTGGACCCTTGGGTCTTCAGGCCAATGCTCTATCCACTAAGCCAAACCAACTAGGGTGAGCCTTGTCATATTTAGAATGCTATCACCCCTGCCATCATCTGATGGGACCAGAGTTAGGGTTTTTAGTGTTCAAAAAAGATGTCCTTCTCACTCATAGAAGACACATTGCTGCTCTTCCAGACCTGAAATGGACAAGCAGACAGTGTAATAAGCAACATCTGTAGATGACAAGCACCAGGCCAGATGGTCCTTCTTCGTGTGTGGAAGAAAGCACGTCCTAAGAAGAGATGCAGGAAAGCTGTGTAGCCTAAAACCAAGGTAATCATGCCAAGATGCATCCTTACAGAAGGGCAAGGAACATGCACTCTGTAGCAAGAGTTCAGGAAAACGGAAAAGAGCAAGAAACACTCATTTTCTCAGGTGTCTGTTCCCCCACTAGACTCTCAGTGCCTTCAGGTGGGAACTATGTCTTTCTGCTTTACGTCCCC
Organism: Eptesicus fuscus; assembly: GCF_027574615.1. Classification (NCBI taxonomy): domain Eukaryota; kingdom Metazoa; phylum Chordata; class Mammalia; order Chiroptera; family Vespertilionidae; genus Eptesicus; species Eptesicus fuscus. The sequence goes on from NC_072475.1 coordinate 36,529,014, forward strand.
AGCAGAGTGGGTTACTGACCACTAACAAACCTTAAGTAAATGAAGAAATGAATGCTTCATTCTATCCTTGGATATCCACTTGCTTTTAGTGCTTTTCTTTTCTGTTTACTACCCTGTGTCTCCTTATAAAGTAAGTCATCTTTATGAGTGGGACAAAGGACCATAGAGACAACAGTCTGAAGTGCTACCTATCCCTCATCTTTGTCACCAATTCCCAGAGCAATTTGAGTAACATAATTATCAATGCCAAAAAAACACTGTAATGTTTACTCATCATACATTCACTAATATTAGTAGCACGTTTATTTCTTCTCAAGCATCTTTCTGTATTCAATAGATTATAAAGAGAATTTATAAGCATGAGAGAGGGTACTTCTTCCCCTATTAAAGCAAACATAAATAGTTAATGAATGATGGTTCACTATAATAATTTGCATAACAAATGCACTTCACAAGAAACTATATAACAGGCATTAGTATTCTAAACTTATGAATATTTGGGGTCATTAAGTTTAACACAGACTATAAATAGAAGGAGGAAGAAAAAATAAATACCTTTGGTAAAGCTTATCTGGAAAGAGACGACTTAGATTTGTATTTGGGTTTTTCTGCTTTTTAATTCTGTAGCATATTTTTTTTACATATATATCTATAAAAATATAAATATAATCTCCCTGAAGTTTTAAAGCAGTTTGTAGAATAAATTGATAGCCAACAGAGCATATTTAAACAGGTCATTTAGTATTCTGGTCCTAATGGATTAAGGGCCTCAAGTGGAATACTGTGATCATATGCGTTAATTCCATCCCTGCCATGAGATCTGGCAATGCTTAGCTCACATATTCTTGCAAATTACTGGAAATACCACATTCCCATGAGACAAAGTGACTGCTATGAAATTAAGTAGTGTAAGCCAAAGACTCCAACAGCTACATTAAACAAACACACTTCCAGCAAATTTATCTGCCCCAACTCATGCAAATGGAATACAATCTTGTCTAAACAGTAACTTGGAGCTCTTCACAGTCAATATGAGAACATAATCCAAGTCTTTGGCTTTGCTTTACTACTTTTTCAGGGCCTCTTTCTTATCTTCCAAGAAGGTAGGGGATCAGGGACAGTCTTTCCCAGACTAGACACTGACGCAATAAACAAAGAGTCATTGGTGAGATTCAGGTAAATCTGATATGATTAAAAATAGTTATCTATGGACTTCCTGTAAAGATGGCAGAGTATGTAAATACTGTGCTCGCCTCCTCCCATCAAAATTACAACTAAATGATAGCACAACCACCCTTGGAAACGACCTGAAGACTAGCTGAACAGAACTCCTATAACTAAAGATATAAAGAAGAAGCCACATTGAGATTGTTAGGAAGGACGGGAAGAAAAGCAGGCTGATCCCACACCTTGTGTGGAGGTTAAGAATTTAAAGGGATATCTCAGGCAGCAGAGGTTCTCCCAGAAAGGTGAAGGGTCCCAGTCCCACAGTGGACTCCTCAGCCTGGACCACCAGTGTCAGGAAGAGGAGTCCCCACAAGATCTGGCTATAAAACATCAGGAATTCCATCTGGGTACCACAGCTGCTAGAGTCCCAGGCATCCTTTTAAAGGACCCACACACAGACATCTGGGAGGAACTGAACTGATTTCAGGATGAGGGCTAGAAGCACCGTGCTCTCCACCACTTTGTTCCTTTGCTGACCCTTCCGCCAACCAACTCTTCAGGTGTAGTGAGGTGCAAAATTTATGAGTTTCCATCAAACTTGCCCCATTCTGGTGATTCCCTGAGAACCCATCCCATCCAACTCACACACAAGCCCAAACCTCTTTCAGCAGCTGTTACTCACAAGCAGCTGGCCTGGGCCCATGCTGTGGACATCCTTAAGATCTCTGAAACGTGTACAAACCCTGAACAAAACAAGCAAGTGGACCTTAGCCCGGGACTAGTGGCAGCCGGCCTTGGTTCCAACACAGCCTCTCCCAGGTGCCTTCAAACATAGCATGACCACAGAGCACTTTGCACCTCCAACCAGGTGGCCCCAGGCCCGGCACAGGCAAGGGCTGACCAGGGCCTGCACCAGAGTCCCTCCCAAGAGGCCCCAGAACCAACATACCCAATGACTGGCTTTAGACTACATCAGAGAACCACCCAATTAGCTCCACAAATCACAAACCAAAAGGATGGACTGAGTTGGCACCAGGGGCCTGCTACAGTGAATCTCACTCCTGGGGTCAGCCCTCACACAATAGCTTGTCCACTGTAGTCATAGCTATTCCTCACAGCAAGTCAGCCTGAGGGTTGATTTCAACCACTGACGTGCCAATAGAAATCAAGGCTCAACTACAACAGGAAGGAACATATAACCCACAAAAAGAACACATAGGACACTTACTACCTAGGCCACCTACTACCTGCCAAGACTGGGAGATGTAGCAAATCTAACTAATAGATAGAAATAAACACAGGAAGGCACAAAATGAGGAGGCAAGGAAACATATCCCAAATGAAAGAACAGGACAAAACTCCAGAAAAATATCTAAACAAAATAAAGGCAAGCAATCTACCAGATGCAGAGTTCAAAACACTGGTTATAAAGATGCTCAAGGAACTTAGTGAGAAATTCAACAAAGAAATAGTAAGCATACAAAAGGACATAGAAACCATAAAAGAGAACCAGTCAGAAATGAAGAATACAATAACTTAAATGAAGAATACATCAGATGGAATCAATAGTAGATTAGATGAAGCACAGAATCAAATCAGCGATTTGGAAGACAAGATAGCAGAAAATGCCCAATCAGAACAACAAAAATAAAAAAAGAATTTTAAAAATGAGGATAGTTTAAGGGACTTCAGGCACAACATCAAGCATAACAACATTCACATCATAGGGATGTGAATCATAGGGATGTGAATGTTTACCAAAAGAAAAAGAATGAGAGCATGGGATTAAAAACGTATTTAAAGAAATAATGACAGAAAACTTCCTTAACCTGATGAAGGAAATAGACATACAAGTACAGGAGGCATAGAGAGTCCCAAACAAAATGAACCCAAAGAGGTGCAGGTGTACCAAGATAGATCATAATTCAAATGCTAAAGGTTAGAGGCAAAGAGAGAATCTTAAATGCACCAAGAGAAAGATAGTTAGTTACCTAGAAGGGAGCTCCCATAAGACTGTCAGCTGATTTCTCAACAGAAACCTTGTAGGCCATAAGGGATTGGCACAAAATATTCAAAGTGATGAAAAGCAAGAACCTACTACCAATATTATTCTACCCTAGCAAGGCTATCATTTAGAATTGAAGAAGGATAAAGTTTCCTAGACAAGAAAAGTTAAAGGAGTAGATCACTACCTAATCAGTATTATAAAAAATGTTGAAAGGACTTCTTTAGAAAGAAGAAGATTGAAAAAATATGAATAATGAAATGGCAATAACTACATGCCTATCAATAATTACTTTAAGTGAATTAACTGCTCCAATCAAAAGACATAGGGTGGCTGAATGGGTAAGAAAACAAGAGTCAAGTGTCCATCAGTAGATGATTAGATAAAGAAGATGTGGTAAATATACTGGTATATAATGGAATATTACTTGGCCATAAAAATGAATGAAGTCTTACTATTTATAGTGACAACATGAATGGACCTAGAGAGTATTGTGTTAAGTGAAATAAGTCAGACAGAGAAAGACAAATACCATATGGTTTCACTTATATGTGGAATCTAAAAACAAACAAAAACTAAACAAACTCATAAATGCACAGAACAAACTGTGATGGTTGCCAGGTGGGAGGGGGTAGGGGGTTAGATGAAAAAGGTGAAGGGATTAAGAAGTACAAATTATCAGTTATGAAATAGTCATAGGAATATAAAGTACAGCATAGGGAATATAGATATAGTCATCAATATTTTAATTACTATGTATGGTGTCAGGGGGTACTAGACTTATCTGGGGGATCACTTCATAAGTTATATAAATGTGTAACCACTATACTGTATACCAGAAACTAATATAATATCAAATGTCAACTGCAATTGAAAAATAAAATAATTAATTTTAAAAAGAACAAAATAATTAACTATGGTTTTTAATCACAACTTAGAACCCAAAAATATTTCTTTAAGAAAATTTATTGTGTGGCTGCTAAATCTTTAATTGAAGTAATTATTCTAATAAATAGAATCCTTCAGTTAAATAAAAGAAGTGTGATTTTAGCTAATCTCTTCTCAGACAGAAAGATAAATCCTTTCTAAACAGGAACAGCTAGGTCAGCATCTCTATTTCGCTTAGTTGCTTTTTGTTCATCACTGAAAAATTGGGGGCTCCCTCCTGAATTGACTCCCTGTCTGGGCTTTGTTGCCCTGGTTACAAATCCTTACCAGCTCTGTCCTTCCTCCTCGCCATCCTGCACCCGTTGTTTGTTACAGTTGGAGCCTTCGCGCAGTCTCGACTGCTGCATCGTTCTGCTCTGCTGGTTCCCATCAGGGCACACTTACTGTGTTTCTGTTCCCAGTGTTTACTTTCCATGTGGTGCCCACTTTCACCCAAAGACTGCGCATCACTTCGCTCAAGACCCCCCGGGCAGATGGAAGCTCCAGAATTTTATGTAAGAGGGGCCTAAAGGGAGCGGTCTGCTCTGAACTTGAAGTTGCAATTGCAGCAGACATCAGCTGCCAAAGAAGAGGAGCTGGTGGATATTACAGGGGTTACCTTACAATCCCACACCCTCCCAGCTGAAAGCCTCGATGAATCTCATCCACGAAGTGCACATTAGCCACCTCCCCCTTGGCAGTCTGTGACCATCAGTCATATCTTTCCTATCCTCCCACTGCCAGTGATGGGAAAGGCTCTTCATTAACCAGGAAACCTGGAACTCAGATTGAAGTAATCCCTGGAGTAGCTAAGGGAAAGAATTAAGCTTAAGCATAATCTTTACTCAGCAAACTTTTGGAATATCTCTGAATTCACTTGTAGGCACTGCGTGTAGACACAAACCTTCAGAGAGCACCTCAGCTGAGTCATCTGTAGAAGGGGCATAACAAAGACAGCTGCTGCATTGAGCTTTTGTGAGGATCATATGAGATAACACGTGGGAACTTCCAAGAACAGGTCCTAACAGAGAGTAAAGCCTCAAAAACTTATTTCTGCCACATTAAAATGGAATCCAGTCATTTCATTTCTCCCACATTTATAAAATGTATCCCCCTACCAAGAGTTTTATTGAAGTCCAATGAACAAGCATATTAGAATTCTTTCTTGGAGGAGTAGGCTGCACTGGGGTAAGAGTTTTAACCTTTCCTCTGTCATCTGCTGTTTTGAGAGCAATAACTTGTTTTTACCATGTGAAACCAATAGTAATTATGGGTAGAATGTGTTCCTAATGAGATCACCATCATAACCCAAAGCTTCTAAGTTTTCTGGAAGAAATTACATCTCAAATCTCAGTTAGCCATGCTGTAAACATAGCAGTGGGGGAAAAGGCACTAAGACAATACTGGAAAAAAATACCTCAAAAAACACTGTTTATTTTGAAATGGTTTTAGAGCAAAATAAAGGATATAATTCTCTTATTTCACCTGCTTTCTGGTGGTAAGTAAAGCAGGAATGACATTGATTTTTCACAATGTTTTTCTGATCGCTATCCACTGTCATCATTTTTAATAAAGAAACACCTTTACATACTGCTAATACATCCAGAGGTTTCAAATTTCTTCAGTACTAAAAGCAGCTGCCTGGGATCCAGCAGACAGGCATTAAAGTTGACATTTGCAAACATCATTGTTTCACTCCCAGTTCACGGGCATTTTGACAGAAAAAAATACAAACCTTCACTCATTTGAGGGCAAACATTCTGGAACTAAATGATTTACATGGTAACAGGCAAAGGTTAAATTCACATATTTCATAGCCTTTTTACCACTTTAGTCAAACCTCTGAAGTTTATGGAAATCCTTGGTCTTTCAATATCCCCTGTGAATATATATGTGAAATAAGCATTTTTATGATAACCTTTGAGGTCATATGGTTGTGTTGCTGTAAATGAGACTATATATATATATATATATACTAGAGGCCTGATGCACAAAATTCATGCTAGAGGCCTGATGCACAAAATTCATGCAAGGGGGCAAGGGGCTCAACCCTTGCAGCCCCGGCTTTATCCGGAAGGACATCTGGAGGGTCGTTCGGCTGTCTGGTCTAGTTAGCATATTATGCATATATATCCTATGTAATAAAAGAGTAATATGCAAATTGACCATCACTCCAACACACAAGATGGCTGCCCCCATGTGGTCAAAGATGGCTGCCCCCATGTGGACACAAGATGGCCACCACAAGATGGCCAGCAGGGGAGGGCAGTTGGGGGCGATCAGGCCAGCAGGGGAGGGCAGTTGGGAGGGACCAAGCTGGCAGAGGAGGGAAGTTGGGGGCAACCAGGCCTGCAGGGAAGGGCAGTTGTGGTGGACCCAGACCTGCAGGGGAAGGCAGTTAGGGGTGACAAGGCCTGAAGGGGAGGGCAGTTAGTGGCAAACAGGCTGGCAGGGGATCAGTTAGGCATCAATAAGGCTGGCAGGGGAGTGGTTAGGGGGTGATCAGGCTGGCAGGCAGAAGCGTTTAGGGGCAATCAGGAAGGCAGGCTGGCGAGCAGTTGGGAGCCAGCAGTCCTGAATTGTGAGAGGGATGTCCCAGATTGGAGAGGGTGCATGCTGGGCTGAGGGACCCTACCCTCCCGTGCATGAATTTCATGCACCGGGCCTCTAGGATATATATATATATATATATATATATATATATATATATATATATATATATATATATATATATACACATATATGCATAATATGATATATATATATATACTAGAGGCCCGGTGCACGAAATTCGTGCACGGAGGGGGGTTGTCCCTCAGCCCAGCCTGTACCCTCTCCAATATGGGACCCCTTGAGGGATGTCCGACTGCCCGATTAGGCCCGGTGGGATCGGGCAGTCAGACATCCCTCTCACAATCCAGGACTGCTGGCTCCCAACTGCTTGTCTGCCTGCCTTCCTGATTGCCCCAAACCGCTTCTGCCTGCCAGCCTGATCATCCCCTAACCACTCTGCTGCCAGCCTGTTTGCCCCCAACTTCCCTCCTCTGCCGGCCTGGTCACCACTAACTGCCCTCTCCTGCAGTTGATCACCTCCAACTGCCCTCCCTTGCAGGCGTGGTCCCTCTCAACTGCCCTCCCTTGCAGGTCGGGTGCCTCCCAACTGCCCTCTCCTGCTGGCCATCTTGTGGTGGCCATCTTGTGTCCACATGGGGGTAGGATCTTTGACCACATGGGGGCAGCGATATTGTGTGTTGCAGTGATGATCAATCTGCAGATTACTCTTTTATTAGATAGGATAGAGGCCTGGTACAGGGGTGGGGGCCAGCTGGTTTGCCCTGAAGGGCGTCTGGGATCAGGTGGGGGTTCCCTTGGGGTGTGGGGCGGCCTGAGCGAGGGGCCTGTGGTGGTTTGCAGGCCGGCCACGCCCCCTGGCAACCCAAGCAGAGGCCCTGGTATCTGGAATTAATTTTCCTTCTACAATTGAAACTTTGTAGCCTGGAGCAGAGCCAAGCCTGGGGCTCCCTCAGAGGCCAGCAGCCATTTGTGTTGGGGTTATAATTGAAACTTTGTTGCCTTAAGCGGGTGGGCCTGGCCAGGGTGTGCAGAAAGCTTTGCTTCCCCTGTTGCTGGCGGCAACCCTGGCCTGCTCTCTCAAGCTCCATTCTGCCTCCATTTGTTTGAATTTGTTTACCTTCTATAATTGAAACTTTGTAGCTTGAGTGGAGGCTTAGGCCTGGCTAGGGCAGGCGGAAAGCTTGGCTTCCTCTGTTACCTAGGAAACCTTGCTCTCTGTGGCTGTAGCCATCTTGGTTTGGGTTAATTTGCATACTCGCTCTGATTAGATGGTGGGCGTGGTTTGTGGGTGTGGCTTGTGGGTGTGTTGGAGGTATGGTCAATTTGCATATTTGTCTATTATTAGAAAGGATAATAGAAATCATTTTAAGTGTAAAATTTTGAAAAAATGAGATACCATGTAAATAATGCCTTGAATGTTTTTTAATATAAATGATTGTATTTATTTAACATAAATTATATCTCTTGCCATTGAAGACAAAGGTATGGCATTTCTGTTGACAAAAAAAAAAAAAAAATTACCACTCAAATCCCTAATAGCCAAGGGGAGACTGTATTCAAATAGCACCTTGGGGAGGGAGATAGAATTTGTGAAAATGAAAAACTCATCTCTAAGAAAAGTATAAAGGTGACTTTGAGGAGAAGTAAAACAGAGAGATTAGATTAAGCTAATTTTCTATTACACTGTCAGGTCAGAATATTTACCTTTGCTAAGGGAAGCTTGTTCATTGTTAAAGTTTACAGTTCTGCTTTTATAGATATGAAAATGTTCCTGTTAGATCCAAGTTTCAACATTAATATTGCAACATCTTGCCAAAAAAGATGTTGCTAATTCACCCAAGCAAATGGATTTGCTTCTCCATTTTTAAACATGATACTTTTGGGAAAGTGACCTTAAATGAAATTCATTGCTTCAAGCGAGGCATTCTTGAGGAATGAATCCTGAGCTAGATGGAATCTGAGAACAATTTGTCTGTTGATACATACACCCAGAGACCTCACTTACAGCTTCTGAGACTGGTCCGTGCCTCCAGGAATTCCTCTCTTTGCTTTTCTCAGGCACAAGCCTAAGCACTTTAAGGGAGCTGCAAAACAATAGGTTATCTCCTATTTCTCTTTTTGATAGATCAAGAGCTGTAACAAGGAAAGTTCTTACCCCATGGTGCTTCAGTTGGAATACATTTACAAAATTAGCTTTGAAAAAAATTGGAGTTGATTAGGTACATTACATATTCTGTCAACAAATCCAACTTATTCTAATCAGTCATAATTAACACTGATGTTTGATGAGAGGTACAAGTGAGAGCAGCAAGCTGACGTGCTGAGCTGCCCCTCTAGGGATCTGGGTAAAGTCTGCTCACGATTTTGACTTGGAAAAGAAGTGGGTTTGCTTGCTTTGGCCAAATTGGCAAAAGAAATGTATGCCCAATCTCTACTGGATGTAAGAATGGTTTGTGCAACATTAGCAAATTTGGCAAGTACGTTTTCATTTTCCCCAGGAACCCTGGAATCCTGGCACTTTAGCAAAGTTAAATGCCAACCTAACCCATGCTTTCCATTATGGTTCTTCGGCCCAAGAACATTAGAGAACATCTCCAAGCAAGCATAGCAATAATTAAATTAGCACACCTCTAAGACCTAGAATATTCTCCAGTGGATGGTAGAAACGAGACAGATCTGGTCACTAGATTATACCAGATGCATCTCAATAACCCCAGATTGGCAAGGAGAAAGCTTCTAGAATGCTTTGCTCCTCACCAGCATGCAACAAGATCATCTAAACTCACTGGTTTCCCCATGATTTGTTCCCCTCAAAGAATAAATGCTGCTTTTTGTTTAACTCTGATATGCCATGCCTTTACTACACAGATTTCTTTTAACCGCTGAATTCCTGTAGGTCTGCCAGACATAAAGGGAACTGGACCTAGCCTCCTAACTAGCCATTTGTGGATTCATCAGGACTTAGTATTTCCTTCCACCCCTCCTGCCTCCCCCAGGACAGTTCTCCTTTCTCTCACTGGGTTTTCTATCTTTCTTTTGAAATGACTTCTTTTTCACCAGCCTGCAAACATGCAAGTCTTTTTACTCTAAATTCACCTTCCTCTATGTTGACACTCTCCACTCACTCCTTAAACCTTAGCATCTAATTCCCACCCTCGTTGCTCTGCTAGAATTACTTTTCCCTCAACCTTTTCTCCAGGTCTAAAGACCTCTCTTCTTTCTTGAAGTCTCCTCTGGAACATTTGACTAAGCTGAGTATCCAAGTTTTAATCTCCTCCCCTCGGTACTAGCAACACTAATTCTCTAAACTTTCTGATCATCCTCTTGAGCTTATCTTCCTCTTAAATGTAGATTTAACCCCAATATGTCCTGATTTCTCATATCCCCCTTCTCAGTTCTCTCCTTTGACAATCCCTTTCCATTCTAAGAGTGGCAATTGAAATAAAATGCTTAGTTGCATATTCCTGGGGTCCATGGTAGCGTGCAAGCAGAAATATTGATGTTTCTTGATTATAATTAAAACATATTATCCCATTAAAACAAATATAAACATCAAGTTGTACACGTAAGATTTTTTCATTTACCTTAATATTTGTCAAGCTCAGTTGTAAAGCAAAGTTAAAAAATAAATATATGTTGGAGAACAAAATGCAAAATTAAAATGAATTTTTAGGTGAAGTATAAATTTTCCCCCAAAATTGCTTTTTATGCCCTAATTCTCCCATCCCCAAACAATTCTAGGTCAGGCCCTCATAATACTCCTGCTTCACATTTTCAGTATCTTCCTGGGCGATTCCGTATGGCTCTCCCACAAGACCCTCACACTCCACATTGAACATTGAATTCTCACCTCTTCCCAAACCTGGTTGCATTCCTATGGATCCTGCTTCCATCCACAGCATGACATCTAATAGTGACCCGATGTCAGAACCTCACAGGATTGGAATTCCTCCCCCTCTTTGGTCGCCGTGCCCAGGCAGTTGCCTAGCCTGCAAATTCATGACCACCCTTTCTTTCATTTTCTTATCTCAATTCCTATTTCTATCATCCTTCTAGCTCCTGCTTCTCTTTGCCTCAAGCATTGCAACAGCATCTAAATGATTTTCCTCCTTTTTGCTATCTGTATGTATAATACATGCTTCTTCCATATGAATCACCTCCACTCTCAAAATCTTCCTACGATTCCCAGTACCTACTGAATAAAGATGAAACTCCTCAGCCCAGCATGCAAAGCCTTCCCCCAGCCTGGTCATATCTTATCTTACTTTTTCCTGCTTTTATCCTCCAAAGTTACTATATTCTCAAAAAAAATTTTTTTTCATTTGAGGCTTATATCAACATTAGCATTTTTTCCTGTGCATAGGAAAAAAAACACAAAGTGAGGTGTTAAGCACGTAACTGCAGGAACATTTCATTAAGCAGAGTTAGTTCTTAAATCCATAATGCCCCTCTTTATCCAAGAGGGGTGCACGCCATTAAAGTGATCTGTTAAGTCGTGTGTATTCCCCACTGCAGAAACAGGGGTTTATTTCACTATAACTGTTACCCTCTTTCCATGTACAGTCTGCTGCCAAGTCCCTTGGGCCTATTGGATTCCCAAGTATATGTATTTCTTTGCTTCTGTGTGATCCTAGCAGGGATAAATGAACCCAAGATATTAAAATGTAATTTGCTCAGATCTTTGCCTTAAGGGTGAGCACTAAGATGCTGCCATCAGCCAGGAAATGCGTGATCTAATTTAGAAGCAGTGAGCCATGCTGCCTCTGCTCAGTCACTTCAGAAAGCTGCACTGGGTCCCCACTTTTCTATGGTTTCATAAAAGGTTTTCTTTCAAGCAATAAATAATGTTGATTTTTTTTTCTCCATCTTTTTCCCCCTATTATCCCAAGAAAGATTCACTTAGTAAAGGTAGGGAGTAGGAACTACCCTCTTCAGTTGTCGCACGGTTGAAATGCCATAGTACACAAGTGCTTTGCCTTGGAATCTCTTGAATTCTGCTCTATCAGACTCTCCCATCCCGACTCACCATTTACCCAGATATTTTGGAGAAAATGTGTCCCTGGCATTTGCAGACAGAGTCCCAGGATCAGCACTGAATGGGCTTATACAGAGATTTTGAAATTGAGAGTCCTCATAGGCTCTGAAAGAGATTTCTTACCTAAGTATCATTAGGCTCAAACCTTCAGTGTGATCACTATAAATCAACACCCAAGGAAGACTTTTCGTTTTTCTATACACAGTTTTACCACTTCTAGTTTCCATCTCACCCCAGCTAAAGACAGGTTGTTATTACCAGTCCATTGGTTTCTTCAGGTTTTTTTTTCCTTTGGTTTCTCAGCAAAAGAAAAACAAATGTGAAGCTATAAACAGTCTATCATGTACAAACTGGACTTTTTTTTAACTCTAAGGTTTAGTTTAGGTAGAAGACATTGGACCTGATTTTGTTTAGAAGAATTCAGCATAGTGATCAGTTGGATTAAAGCCAATTTAAGACTAAGGACCAGGAGCTTTAAACTAATGTGTTGCTGAACTGCATGGAAAGGATCTAAGAAGAGACTCAAGGTCCCTTTGGGGATTGAAAACTTACTACTTTCCTGCCATCCTCCAAGAAAAAGGGAAAGGACTGGTTTGAACTTCATAAATGAAATTTAAATCAAGAAGATGCTATATTATTATTGTTACTAGAGGCCTGGTGCATGAAATTTGTGCACGGGGGTGTCCCCTCAGCCCAACCTGCACCCTCTCCAATCTGGGAACCCTCAAGGGATGTCTGACAGCCCATTTAGGCCCGATCCGATGTCCGACAGCCCTCTCACAATCTAGGACTGCTGGCTCCCAACTGCTCGCCTGCCTGCCTTCCTGATTGCCCCTAACCGCTTCTGCCTGCCAGCCTGATCACCCCCTAACCCTGCCAGCCTGATTGATGCCTAACTGCTCTCCTGCCAGCCTGTTTGCCCCTAACTGCCCTCCCCTGCAGGCCTGAGTTCCCCCCCAACTGCCCTTCCCTGCAGGCCCAGTTGCCCCAACTTCCCTCCTCTGCCAGCCTGGTCACCCCTAACTTCCCTCCCCTGCAGGCTTGATCCCTCCCAACTGCCCTCCCTTGCTGGCCATCTTGTGGTAGCCATCTTTTTTCCACATGGGGTCAGTCATCTTTGACCACATGGGAGCAGCCATCTTGTGTGTTTGAGTGACAGTCAATTTGCATATTACTCTTTTATTAGATATCTTAGAGGCCTGGTGCATGGGTGGGGGCCAGCTGGTTTGCCCTGAAGGGTGTCCCGGATCAGGGTGGGGGTTCCCTTGGGGCATGGGGCGGCCTGGCCAAGGGGCCGGTGGTGGTTTGCAGGCCAGCCACGCCCCTCAGTGACCCAAGTGGAGGCTCTGGTATCTGGGATTTATTTATCTTCTACAATTGAAACTTTGTAGCCTGGAGTGGAGCCACGCCTCCTGCTTGCTCCGTGGCGGCAGCCATTTCTATTGGGATTTATTTATCTTCTATAATTGAAACTTTGTAGCCTTGAGTGGAGGCCTGGGCCCACCAGGGCAGGCAGAAAGCTTGGCTATCTTCATTGCTGGGGAAACCCAAGCCTAGTGCTCACTACGTGGCCACAACTATCTTGGCTGAGTTAATTTGCATAATTGCTCCTGATTGGCTGGTGTGCGTGGCTTGTGGGTTTGGCAAAGGTATGGTCAATTTGCATATTACTCTTTTATTAGATAGGATTATTATTATTATTAAGATTAATAGGCACATACCCAAAGAGGAAAAGAAAGTGAACAAAAAATAAATATACCCACATTAACTTCAGAGTAATATGATGGCAAAATTCAAGGCTGGAAGTTGAAACTTGGGATAAAACAAGTTGGTATTTCCTTTACAAAAGTCTAGCAACATCCTGAAATACAACTTTTTCCAAATTCAATGCAGAGTAGAAGCCACTAGACTCCTCAGGTCTTGAATAAAAGCAACTAAGCCGCACATTCACGGGCTGCTGCAGACATCACCAGCAAGATCTCTTTAGTGGATAATAATTGACTGATAGCTTCCTAACAATGCAACAAAAAGGGACTTGAGCTTTTAAAATAAGATGTTGCCTTGCCATTCAAATGGTAAGTCTGACAGCTAGCAAACAGCATGGTTGGTAAATGCAATAGACTACAGACTAGTAAGTGTACTAACCAGTAGCAGGAGGTGTTGGAGAGCCCAGTGGCTGCACCTGCAAACATTAGGAGCGCATCCTTTAAAATACTGTTCACCCCTAGATCTCAGGTTTACCCAACAGGGGTCTCAATCACTTACTGCACAAAGCAATATTGCTTGAAAGGACACCATGGTGCCCCTGTACATGTTTTAACCCCTCAATCTAATTTTGGAAGAAAAATGATAGGGATGAGGGCAGGGATGGTACCAAAAGTTCTTTAATCAGAGCTCAAAATGTGCATGTATTTTCTTTCTAAATCCAGAATATTGTAATGTTCGCCTTTCTTTAAAATAGCTCAGATTCCATGCAGATTAACAAAACAACTTTGCAAATTTAAGAGGCATATAAATTTCCAGGAATGGGTTTTATTTTTCAGTCGCATCTTCCTCTGTGAAAACCTTTGTTAGATTCTCAACTCGAAGTGTGTTCTGACCAGGTAATTTAACAGAATGCTGCACTTTTGTGAGCCTATTTTCATCATGCAGTCAATTGTTCATCATGAATATGAATATAACCCATAGGCTTCTATAAAATGTGGTACACTTTTAGGACTACCTTAAAATAAAAGTTGTATAAATTGTGACTGAAAATTACACAGCCCCATTACCTGTGTTCCAAATTGTACTGATTAAGTCTTTCATATAGCCAACCCTTTCAACAGAGATAATTAGATAGCACAGGAAGCTCTAGCATTATAAAAATCAAAGAACTTAAGTCTCAGTGTAAGCTGTATATGCCAATCAAGTTTGTGTCTCTGATGTTTATAGGGCATGAGTGCCACCTACTGGCAAGCATTAAAAATTGCATCACCTGACCAAGAGCCATAGACTTCATCTTTGCAACCTAACTATGACAGGGATTTTTCCCCTGTAGCCAAAATTGCACCAGTTTTGCTCATTAGATGTACAGTTTGCCTCACTACATGTTAACATCTTTGCAAGAAGGTCACACAAAAGGAGTTTGGGCTTTTGTCATAATATTTTACTTTATGCCTGCCTTATATACACAAAAATACATGTTTGTGCACTTGTTTTATTAGTCGATCTTCCCCTACCAGAATGTAATTTCAACCAAAGCAGCAACATTATTTTATTCACTCATGTATTCTACTGGGTCTAGAACAGTGCCAGGCACTTAATGAATATTCCATGTTCACTGCATAAATGAGCAAAATTATGTTTTAAGGCAATATAGTGTATAGTGTAACCTACATTTTAAAGACAGACAGACAGAAAATGAAACTGTGGCTCCCTTTTCTATCCTCTGTTAGACTTTTGTCATGTTTCTTAATTTCTTGGAATCTCAGTTTGCTCATCTATTAATTAGGGATAATAACACTAAGGTAGTTTGAATAATTAAATGGACAAATGTTTATAAAGTACTTGGCACAGAATAAGTACATAAAAATTAATATTATGACCATTATTATTAAACTAGAGGCCCAGTGCATGAAAATTCATGCACTGGAGGGGGGTTCCTCAGCCCAGCCTGCCCCCTCTCATAGTCTAGGAGCACTCAGGGGCGGGAGGCGACGCAGCGATCAGGGGAAGGCGACACCCCATCACACCTCTGCTGCCACTGCTGGCAGCGCAAGCCTCAGCCGGCCCTGGTTACCTGAGCCTCTGGCGGCCCTGGGCAGCTGGGGGGCTGAGGGGACTGAGGGACTCAAGAGGCAGGCCATGTGCCTACCACCCCAGCGGGGCTGAGGGGACTGGGCGCCGCCATCTTGTAGCTGTAGGCACCACCATCTTTGAAGGCATGGCAGTCAATTAGCATATTCCCTCCTTATTGGCTGTGGGTGCTGCCATCTTTGAAGGCAGGGCAGTCAAGTAGCATATTCCCTCCTTATTGGCTGTGGGTGCCACCATCTTTGAAGGCAGGGCAGTCAATTAGCATATTCCCTCCTTATTGGCTGTGGGCGCCGCCATCTTTTGCAATAGCATGAGGGTCAATTAGCATATTCCCTCTTTATTAGATAGGATTCTATAACTCAACTGAGGGGTTTGTCAGAAACTTAATAAAGGCATTAGGAGTTATATTTTCATTGTACATTCTAAGAGCTCTTTTTTCTTCATTATTCTCATAGTCAACTCCCAGCCTATATCAGACCTACAAAATTCTCCACTTCCCACAAGAGCTGCTTCCAAGCTGGTCTCCCTTATGCTCTAGCACTCACATAGTCATAGACGCTTAGAGTGGTTAGGCATTGCAGTGTGGTATCTAAGAAGTCACTATTCTGGAAATCTCTGAACATACTCTGAAGCACTTGAATAGTTCAGCACTTTCTGATGGGTTTTGCAGGATTTTAGTTAATATTACAGCCAATATTATACATTGTTAACTGCCCAGAAACCATTTTATACTTGCAGCAAAGTATCTACTCATGAGTGCTTCTGTTAGAATGTCAGGCAAGCAACTGAACCCCCATGAAAATGGGCTTACCAGTACACATTAAGGAATGTGTAGTGTAACATGAGGTCCAGAAGTAACGTTGTTGCTGATTCCCAGAAGGACTGTGTCATGAAGATCTTATGTTCTTTTCATGTCATGCTCTGCTGTCCACAATGTTGTTTTATCCTGAGGACAATTCCTCTTGTGGCCTTAGAATGCTTCCAGTGGATATCTGGGCCTCATGGTATGTTATTCACATTCTCTTGACTCATTGGTCAAATACTGGCTGACTCTAAAATTAATCTGATTGGGCCCCAGCTGGTTTGGCTCAGTGGAGAGAGGGTCAGTCTACGGACTGAAGGGTCCCGGGTTGATTCCAGTCAAGGGCACATGCCCCAGTTGTGGGCTCCACCTCCAGTAGAGGGTGTGCAGTAGGCAGCTGATCAATAATTCTCTCTCATCATTGATGTTCCTATTTCTCTCTCCCTCTCCCTTTCTCTCTGAAATCAATAAAAATGTATTAAAAATAAAATAAATAAAATTAATCTGATTGGTTTAGTTTTAGATTCATTATAATCCTTGCCTGGAGCCAAACGGATTCAGCTTCCTCTGAGCATCATGGGCTGCATGAAGGTGGGAAGTAGACATAGACCAAATCCAGGTTTGTTAGAAAAGAACAAGGAGAGAATAGAGACAATGATAGATAATATCACATGGCAGGCAGCTAGAAGTCCCCGCTCCAATAAACACACAGAGATATAGAGGTCTGGTCTGTGAAATCAAATATCAGTATGCTGAATTATACCTGATTTATCTTTTTTAATTCTTGAAATTTTTGTTAAGGTGATATTTTCTGGCATTCCACATACAAAAATCTAATATGCTTCCACAGAAATGTCACACATTTAGTTGTATTGTGACATAAATGTTCTGTATATGTTCACTGAACATGATAGAGTTCAGGCAACAGGAACACACAGGTTAAAACTCTGTGAGTACAAGTGCCTGTTGCTTCTCCAGCTCTCAGGTTCCTCATCGCTTATATGCAGGATGAAGTAGATGAGTTCAAAGGTATTTTCCAACTTCTACACTCTGTGTGTTGGAATCCATAGCCACTCAACATTCAATTGTTAAGTGAACGTGCTTAACAATTAGCACGTGATTTTATTTATCATTTAAGTATTGAGTTCTTATTACGTGGGCTCTACTGGGTATGGAACTGACTAGACAAACACAAGCATGAGGCAAGTTCCTGCCTTTCAGAATCTCCACTGGGGAGAAAAGGCAGGTGAAATAAAAATTTAGAAAACAGGGCAGCAAACAGTAACCATAAGTTCACAGTGTGGAATAGAGAAGTGTCCTTGGCAGGGAGAGGGAGGGGAGGGGAAGGTTCGATTCAAGCCATACCCAGAAGAATAGGGATGATTTAAAAGAGGGAATTTAATGGGGCAGGGGGGTAAGCCAACACAGCAGGTCAGGAATTGATTTACTATGTTTATGAAACTATGAGTAGACAAAGTAGTTGTGATGATGGACTACGCTGATGATGCTGCTGGATGGTGTGATAGCTACAGGTTACCGGGACCTGCCAAGTGCCAGCACTTGGTTATAATATTTCATGTAATCTCTCCAATAACTCTAGGAAAGAGGTGTCATAACCCACATTGTAGCCTCAAGTTATCTTGCCCACAGTAAAAAAAAAAAAAAAAAAAAAAAAAAAAAGGGTAGTAAATCTGTGACTAGAAATTTCCACAACTTCAAAGGCACAACACCTTTACCTCACTTCTTTGCCTCTTTGTTTTTTCTTTTAATGTATTTTATTGATTTCAGAGAGGAAGGGAGATGGGGAGAGAGATAGAAACATCAATGATGAGAGAGAATCACTGATCAGCTGCCTTCTGCATGCCCCACAATGGGGATCGAGCCCGCAACCCGGGCATGTGCCATCTTTGGTGAGAAAAGAATGCATAGTTTCAGATTTTCGATTATCTACTTAGTAAAGAGAATTATGACAATGAAGAAATGGCATTGCTCATGAGCCCCTGAAATGTCAGTATCTGGACACATCTGAGCAGTGATACCGCAGCGGCGCTGGGAGGCTTTTATCTTGGAACTGGGTTGAGGGCTCTGCGGAAGGTCACAGAGTCCCTGGGCTGCTTGCTACTCTGTGTGACGTTCTGCTTAGAGAGAGAAAACAAGGCAGCTCTCTGACCTCCACCACACAGACCCCGTACAGCTGCCTCTGCCACCTGCCAACAGTGCTGCCACGGGGTGTTCAACTCAGCTCAGCTCACACTTGGAGTTGTTACGCTGGATTCTGGGCCCAGGCATACACTGGGCAGTGTCACCCCTGAGTGTGACTATATGAAGCACAGGACGCGCATTCCATCCACCTAGTTGGCATTGTTCAAATGGAAAAGAAGTTCCCAAACACACTCCCCAGGGGGGCCGTGTACCATGACTGCTGGACTTCCTTCCCCAGCCGCCGCTCCTCCCCCACAATCGTAAAAAAAAAATGCCTTTTGATCTGTGACCTGCGCTTAAAAACTGACATCTGGTGGTTAGGGTGGTAATTAGACATCATTTAAAAGTTATTTCTGCCTTGTTAACAAAGTGACTCTGTGATCAAATGACGGGATCATTTAGAGGAATTCAGGCATATTGATTGTATAATCCATATTGTGTGTAATTAATAACCACCCCCTGAAAGCTCTGTATGAGGCATTGTAAGGATTCACATTAGACAAAAAGTCAAGGCCTGGACGGTGCTTTCTCCTCGATGCCTTTTATTAACCACGCAGAAAAGGGAACGCTTTCAAAGGAGATGGAGCCAAGATTCGGTGCCAGAACGTAGTGACCCTGCTGCACAGCTTTCATTCCCGCCGGCCACAGATTGGTGGCAGTTGGGAATCCTCTTGCTCATCTGTGGGAGCACGCTGTCTGCTGGCTTCTTACTGGAAGCTTCACTCACCATTTCCTCCCTACAAACGGGGCTCCCTGCCGACCCTGGGAGGGCAAGTGCAGGTGGGTCTACCTTGCAATGAGATGTTATCCACAGTTTAGTGAGCATGTGCTGCTTCTACGCATGCCTCAATCACACACACACACACACACACATTTCTATTGGCTGTGGTAAAAGTGTCAAAGGCCAGGTCTCTGTATTCTTCAATTTTGTTGTTCTATTTACAGCCATACAAGGTCCCCAAGAAAAAATGCACACAAACATACAAAGACATTATTTATTATTAACGAGGATTTCTCGCCCAAATTCCTTTCTGCTCTTTTACCCCATGAGCTGGACTAGATGTTCTATGAACCAAAAGAAATCTTGGGCCCTGTCCGGCAGGCAAACAAGAACCCTGTTCATTGGCTCCTTCGCCTGGGCCCACTCTGGTGCTATCAGGCTTTCAGAGACTCTATTGGTGCCTGATCAGGAGTCCCAAGAAGAGAAGACAGCAGAGCTCAGCAAAGAATAATGCAGCCTGAATGGTGTGGCTCAGTTGGTTACAGCATCATACTGTGCACCAAAGGGTTGAGGGTTCAATTCCCAGTCAAGGCAAATACCCAGGTTTCGGGTTCCGGCCCTGGTTGGGGTGTGCCCTGGAGACAACCAATTGATATTTCTCTGTCACATTGATATCTCTCTCTCTCTCTCTCTCTCTCTCTCTCTCTCTCTCTCTCTCTCCCCCCCCCCCCCCCGCCTCTCTCTCTAAAATCAATAAAAATAAATCCTTGGGTGAGGATTAAAAAGGAAGAGATACACTAATTCTAAGAGAAGAGTCTGCCTGTTCCATTAGTATATCAAAGGAAATGTGACCTTGCTTAGCATTTAAACACAGGCTAGTTGGGCACCTGCATCAATTTATCATCTTTTTTCTCCACCCATAATGCAGCATTTGGTGAGATGGTGACATAATAATAGTTTGTATTTGTTGAGCTCAGCACTCTGCTAAGTGCTTTACGTGCACTGTTTATTTAATCATCAAAACAGCTCTAATAATGTAGCTGCCAACACTATCCCCATTTCTGGTGAATGGAGAGGTTTCTTAATCCATCCCACACCCACAGCTGGGAAGTTGTGGAGCCCACAGAGGGACTGTCAGGCCCATCTGCCCACTGGGCCCCTGCCTAGCCATGGGTTTCCTTAAGCATTCCATTTCTCCTGGACAAATTCAGAGTTCTTTCCCCTAGAGGTAGAATGGAGAGAGTTAAGGAGGTCTAAAGAGAAAGAAATGTACTGACAACAAAAATATAAGACTATCCAGCTGGTGTGGCTCAGTGGTTGAGCGTTAACTTATGGAACCAGGAGATCACAGTTTGATTTCCAGTCAGGGCACATGCCCAGGTTGTGAGCTTGATCCCCAGTTGGGGCGTGCAACAGGCAGCCAATCAGTGATTCTCTCTTATCATTGATGTTTCTATCTCTCCTTCTCCCTTACTCTCTGAAATCAATAAAAACATTTTTTTAAAAAACAAATACAAGACCAGATCATAACCAGACGAGCTGCTCACCAGAAATTTTCGGTAGTGAGGACAGCCAAGAGACCTTTCAAGTAAAGATGGCTGCTATTTGATTGTAAACTGTTTCCTGTGCCGTGCTTGTTCTGATGTAACCCCCTGCACGCATCTCTAGGAATGCCATGAAAAAGTTCCGACAGCCTGGGTAGCTTAAACAACAGAAATGTATTTCCTCACAATTCAAAGGCTGGATGTCTGCTGAACTGGCTTCTTCCGAGGGCTGAGGCCTCTCTCCTTGGCTTGATGATGGTCATTTGGTCCCTGTGTCTTCAGATGGTCTTTTTTTCTGCATGTGTCTCTGTCCTGATTTCTTCTTATAAGGATACTAGAGGCCTGTTGCATGAAATTCGTGCACTCGAGGGGGGGGGGGGGGCGGTCCCTCAGCCCAGATTATGAGAGGGTGCAGGCCAGGCCAAGGGACCCCACCGGTGCACGATCAGGGCAGGGGAGGGACTGGGGAGGTTGGCCAGCCAGGGAAGGACTGTGGGAGGGCTCCAGGGTGTGTCAGGCCCATATTGCTAGGTACCAATCAGCTGGACCCCAGCAGCAAGCTAACCTACCAGTCAGAGCATCTGCCCCCTGGTGGTTGGTGCATGTCAAAGCGAGCAGTTGAGTGGCCTTAGCATATCATTAGCATATTATGCTTTGATTGGTTGAATGGATGACCAGACACTTAGCATATTAGGCTTTTATTATATAGGATCAATCATATTACATTATTAATAATCTAATAATCTTATTTAAACTTAATAATTTCATTTAAACTTAAATACCTCTTTAAAAACCCAGTCTTAAAATACAGTCACCTTCTGAAGTGATGGAGCTTAGGGCTTCAACATATGAATTGGGGGTGGGAGCACAGTTCAGCCCATAACTCACTCTCTCTCTCTCTCTCTCTCTCTCTCTCTCTCTCTCTCTCTCTCTCTTTTCCTCCAAACTTTCAGTAAAAGTTTGCTAGGCACACTGTTTTGGATAAGAAAAAAATGGTAGAAAATTAAAGGCAAAATTGTCTTCCATGTAAGAACTAATGGAAAAAATAAATGGGAAGAAACAGGCCAGGAGGTGAGCTACAGGGCAGCAGCTGAGAATTCAGCATAAGCAGAAAGCAGGAAACCAAGGGAAGGTGTACTAGGAAGTGTAGTTCCCCAACCCCACCTCTTGAAGATCCTGAGATTCCCACCTACATGTGGGATGGGCCTTGAGTGTATTTTGCTTTGTTTGCTTGTGAGCGTTAAAGGAATGATAACTCCAAAAGGCAGTGACATAGTGATGAATGCTAAAGCAATTTTTCAGTGAATTACCATCAAATCTCAGCCTGCTTAAATCAGAGGTCACACAACCCCGTGTGGTGGAAATGCAACCCAAATACTTATCTCTTGGTTCCCAGCCCAGATGACCATCCCTCGCACTGAAACAGACTAGGATGCCACGTGCCAGAGGTGAGAGGAACAGGGGGTGCCTCCTTAGGTTCAAGGCAGCAGAGCCATTCAGAATCCAAGGTGCCGTGGGCTTGGAGAGGAATCCCAGGGACACACAAAAGCTCCCTGGCTCAGTCCTATGTGATGAAATTTCAAGGCAGGAAAAACATTATTAAATCTCATAGCAATTTGCAACCAATATTTTCAATTAAACATGACTAGGGTTCTCCCAACTTTAAACAAGGCTACTGTAAATGAGGAATGCTAATAAATGAGTCTTTTTCACACTTGCAGAATTATCCAAAGCCATTTTGAAAGGGCATTTCTCTGACCGTGCAGAGGGAGGAATTGGCCCTCTGGCCGGTTTCTGGGTGGCACTGCATGCATGTGGATCTGACCGACAGTGGCCTTATGCCAGCGTGTGCCATCTGCCAGCTGGGCAGTACAGCTGGCAGCAGAGCCACACTGAGTCCGGTACCAGAGGTCTCAGTTGGTCACCGACAAGGCAGCCATGCCAAAGACATATTTGGCAACTTGATTACACTGACATTTGAGTGTGTGTGTGTGTGTGTGTGTGTGTGTGTGTGTGTGTGCGTGAGTCTGTGTATATTTGATGATATAAACCCCAAACAGTCTGTTGGCAATGTTTTTCAAACTGACAGTAAACAACACAAATGATCAGATAGATAAGTTTCTCATCTCTTTGGGATCATGTGGAGAAAATAAGGAAAAGGAAGGAAAGCCAGAAAAAGAAGAAAGGTAAATGAGATGTTTACAATCTTTAAGGTTTGAGGACTGGCACTGCAATTTTACACACACACACACACACACACACACACACACACACACACACACACACACAGGCTGTTGGGAGTGAAGAGATGAGATTAAAACTTCAGTTCACCCAATGCAAATTCAAGGTGTTCTATCCTATTGTTCATTCCCCCAAGTTATAAGAATTAGGAAGACATAAAAATAGGAAGCTAAAAAAAGCATTTAGAATTAGTGCCTGAAAACCTTAAAGAAACATAATAGGAGAAATATGCATGATCCTTTAAGAAAATATTGAAAACCCCAAAATAGAAATTTTTTAAAACCCAGATGCAGAATAGCAAAATAGGAGTTATGTGGCTAATTGTTATAGTTCTGTGAACAGCAACAAAAAAAAGCAAAGATGATAATCCCGACACTGCTATCATCTATATTAATTAACATTTTCTAGCCGTGAGGAATAAACACTGACTCGGTCTAGATTCAGAGAGACATTGAGGAACAGAGAGAATTTATTACAAGGACACTGGCAGCATTCTGGGATGCTCCAGGGGCTTCATTGACCATTTCCCATAGAGCATTGATGTTAACCTTGATTACATAATAAAATCACCTGGGTACACATGAGAAACAAGCCATGCACTGGCTCTACTCAAATTATATCAGAATCTCTGTGCTGGGGCCCATGAATAAGTATATTCAAAAAGCTCTCCTGCTTATCTTAATGTATGGCTAAGGGTCAGAACTACTCCTCTGAAATGTTGGAATTAATACCACTCCATCTTTATGTTTTCCAACCCATTGTCTTTAGCTCAAAATTCTAAAAATTCCAGGAGAGACAATGCAAGCGGCCCTGTTTACACTCAGAGAATACCACTGAGAAAATTAGCCACTGCCAAGCAAGCAAGGTCATATTAGACCAGACACGGCAGATGGCACCGAGGAGCCCGGGCCTCTGGATCAGAGCAGGTTGAATTACTGAGAGCTGGGCAGCCACCCAGAAAGTGCCCATTACACCACCCATGAGTGTGATGGGAAGTTTCATGCTTAAGCAATTCTCCCTCCTTTACTGAGAACACACACCGATAAAATGGCCCCACGGAGTCCAAATCGCAGTAGGACAGCCCAGCATGACACCAAAGTGAGTACAGAGGTGTTTCGTGCACCCCAGCCAGTGAACCAACCCCTGTAATTATTCACTCAAACCCCAACAACACCTGGTAAACTTCTGCATTAGTGAATGGATAAGAATGGTTCGTAGCAACTGTAACAGACCAAGTCTCCATGTGCTTCTGCTTACCTCATAAATGTATGTGAAGAGTAGTTTAAATAATAATAATAATAATAATAATAATAAGCTTCTCTTAAGTAAATAAACATTTCTGAGACACGTCTGTTTATGCCAGACTTAATCAGCCCCCTTTTTTCACAAGACCTGGTGCAAAGATGACCTTCAGTCTGGATTTAGTCCTAATACATAATACAAACTTGGAATTGAAAAAGTTCAAAAAAATTTTTAATACATTTTTATTGACTTCGGAGAGAAAGGGAGAGGGGAGAGAGAGAGAGAGAACATCAATGATGAGAGAGAATCATTGATCTGCTGCCTCCTGCACACCCCCTACTGGAGATTGAGCATGCAACCCAGGCATGTGCCCTTGAGCAGAATCAAACCCAGGACCCTTCAGTCCACAGGCTGACTTTCTATCCACTGAGCCAAACCAGCTAGGGAGGCCCAGTGGGAACTATCTCAGCTGAGACACAGATATTAAAGAGAAAGACCTAGCATGTGTGGAATTATTTACAAGTCAAACCAGTATATACACTTGCAAACATAAGCATACGGGAAGCACCTATGAAAGCTTCAGGACCAAGGGAAATTCAAAGTCAGCTTTCGAGAGGAAGCCACTGGATGGGTGACCAAGCTTACACTCAGAGATCATCAAGCATCTCAAGAGAACCTGTGATTTAGAATCAGAATGAGTGATACCTGAGGCACCACAGCACCCTATAGTGAGTTTGCATCATGAGCCCCACCCTGACCCTGGAGTCTCCAGAGTAGTTCATGAAATGGCTGGCCAATTCCCTTAATATCCCCTTAACTTAAAACACAAGAGTCTAGGTGTTATGAAGAAAAACTATATTATTTACACATTTACAATGTTGAGAAGAGGAGATAGGATCACGGAGACCTAAAATGGCCGTCACATGACACAGTTGTCATAGTTTGGAGCCCTTCGGAAGCAGAATTTGAGAAAGGAATTCAAGGGCAAGTACTTCCTCTGATAGGGGAGTGAGAGAAAACCGCTGTAGGGGGTGGGGATCTGAAACAAGGAAAGAAGGCAGACACTAAAGGCGGTGTCCTTAAGCATGTTACCCCCACAAGCAATTGGAGCTTAACCCCACAACAGAGGAAAATCCAGGAGCCTGTGAAGAACACACACCTCAGAATTACACTTCTCAACGTGAGGGAGCCAGGGCACTTACCGACTCCCATCGGTCATTGGTTGAGAGTTGCCGTAAAGGAGCAGGAGCGCGTGAATATGTGAATACCTGGCAATTCAGGCCTCCTGGTCATGGTGGCAGATTGGCTCCAGCCGCCACTAAAAGCCTTCAGCGAGTGAGATGAGTTCCTGCAATTGAATGCAGCTGACCCACAATGACATGGTAAGACCTGAAAGACACAACAGGGAAGTGGCAAATGAGGCCCAGTGGGAAGAGCACTGGATGTGGCCCAAGGATGCCCATGTTTGAGACCAAGATCAATCAATAATACCTCCTCCTGGAGAAATAGATGCAAACAGACACACTTTGCAAAACATAAAGCATAATATGCACACTAACTACAATTAACTGTCAAGTCTCAGAACTGAAGTGCTATACCTAGTATTGGAAAAGGACATCGTCTTTGGAGCCTCTGTCTTGGGTTCCAAGTCCCAGCTCTACCACTTACTGACTGCAGGGTCTTGGTCCAATAACTTAACATCTCCTTATTTATCAAATGGGACCAATTAATGATACCTAACCCATAGAGTCGAGGTGGAGATTAAAAGCATTTATGCATGTGAATTGTCTAAGACAAAGTCTAGCAAATGGCAGAAATCCAAATGTTAGCTAATGTCATCTTCCCTGCCATCATCATTAAATGGAGATCTGTATTAGTCAGTTTGAGCTGCTATAACAAAACATCACAAACTGGTGGCTTAACAGAAGAAATTTATCTTCTCACAGTTCTCAAGGCTAGAAAAGCAAGATCAATGTGTGTGCCAATTCAGTTTCTGGTTGGAGCCCTCTTTCTGGCTTGCAAATGGCCACTTCCTCCCTACGTCCTTGTATGGCAGGGAGGGAAGAGAGAGAGAGAGAGAGATCTCTTTCTTTTCTTCCAAAGCCATTAGTCCCATCAGAAGGCCCTGCCATCATGATGTATTCTAACCCTAATTACCAACCATAGGCCCTACCTCCAAATACCACCACATTGGGGGTTGGGACTTCAACATATAAATTTGGGGGCAACCCAAACATTCAGTCCATAAAAAAATGTTTGACATCATACATTATTGTGAATAATGCAGTAAATACTATGACAGTTACTCTCCACTGATCCATATTAAAAGGTAGCACACATAATGATAAATGAATACACAAACAGACAGACAGGTCGATAGATAGAAGATTGTAAGGTTATAAGTCAAGATTGTAGAGCAGTTAAAAAGGGTGTGTGTGTGTGTGTGTGTGTGTGTGTGTGTGTGTGTGTGTGTGTGTTTTACTCTGTTTCTAGGTCACCCAAAACAAATGTTCAACATTTTCTACCTGTACTTGGCATTGTCTGGGTTGAGTGCTGGTGGGAGTCTAAATTATAATAGCAAACATGCAACCAGGAGAGTACAGTGTCTGTGAAAGTAAAGCCAATTCCTATTATGGAAAACCATTTTTTAAATGTCTGCTTCTCCGCTTTAGTAAATAGAACACAGAGTACATAATTGAATATCTGATGATTGAAAATCTTGCAGTGTCTGTGGGCTCTCATGCTGAACATCAGTTCTCATCACACAGGCCTGTAGGTGTACTTGTGGGAGAGCAACAGATTAGACAGAATCTTTAATGGCCTTGAGATACTCCCAAATGCCTTCTGATTTTTGTCTTTGCCCTTTAAAAAATAATAAATATTTGATATGAGTTTGGTAAGGTTTTTGTTTGTGAAATTTCTCCGCCTGGTTGAGTTTAGGGGAACTTTATTTACTGATCTCTAAATGATATGAGCCCTCTCTCTCTCTCTCTCTCTCTCTCTCTCTCTCTCTCTCTCTTTTTCTCTCGCTCTCTCTCTCTCCCCACAGTGGAGGAGGGTGATGTGCACTCCCTCCTCCCCGATCCATCCATTTGAAGACTATTTTCCTCTATATAATCTACACCTAGAGAGATTAGTGTACCCAGCCTCTTGCTCAGCTATGGAACCTACAGGCATTCCTCCAATTCTAGGTGAATCTTCTGCGTGTGTTCTGAGTCCTTCAGCAAATAGTTGTTTATAACAAGCCATCCACCCCACCCCAGCTTGCTCTGCTCTGGCTTCTTTTCCTTTTCCCAGCTCTGCCTTTACGTAAGGGCTTTTTTAAAGCAGTGAAATATCTCATAATGCAGTTTCTTATGGTCCATCCTCTGAGATTTCCAACTAGCTGTGTTGAATCCTGGAAATTGTACTCTACATGTCGACCTCTTAATGAATGTCAGAGGGGAGGAGTCATTGGGGAGCACAAGAGATCTGGGGGACATAGAACAGATATTGTTGGTTTAGAAGGTGATTTTATGAAAACAAAAGACAGTTATCTGATTTATTGACTAGGGAGGACTCAGAATCCCAGAGTTAAGCGAGATCACTGGCCTTCATCAAAGTCTTCTCCTTTCTCCATAATATTTTGGTTCAGTGAATGGAGTGTGTGAAGCCAAAGAATACTATTCAAAATCTAATCTCAACCATGTTGTAATAAAAACACAGTCTACCTGTGCTCAATTATTTTTGCTCTCTCTTCAGTTTATGGCTTTGGTGCCAACATTTTTGGTTATTTGTGGGTATTTTAATAGGAAATTTGAAGAAACCTTAGCAGGGTTGCTTATCAACTACCACAGCAATGCAGACATACCAAAATAAGCACACTGAAATTCCAGTTACAGTGAAAGTTATCCATAGAAGTCATATAACCATCAAGCAAGGATACTGAGGATATAATAAAATAGTTCCTATGCATTAAGGCCCATGCATGTGGCTCATGAGAAAGCCCTCCAAACTACAAGTGTCTAATCCAACAGCCATTCTGCTCTTCCTCATCCAACAGCACTTGGGTACTCTACAACTCCAAAGAAAAGATTCATTATTCCGCCTTCCCTGCTGCTAAGTGACCATGAGACTAAAATCTGGCCACTAAGTCTAGAACTATTGTATGGGATTTCAGGAAGATTCCCCAAAAAGAAGAAGTACACACATCTTCTTCCAGACCTTCATCCTGCTGCCAGAATACAGATGTGGAACTCTGGCAGAATCTTCAACTGTGAGGATGATAGTTACATGCTAGAGATAACAGAGCAGAGAGCTGGAAAGAGCAGAGTCATCAGTAACTTTCTTGAGTCCAATTTTATATTTCTGAGTAACAAACCATTGAAATTTTAGTGGCATAAAAAAACCAGCCACTATGTACTGTAATTTTCTCTCATGGTTCTAAGGTTTGACTGGGCTCAACGAATCAGGCTCAGGATTTCTCATGTGGCACCAGAATCTTCTTATTGACTTCCTCACTCCTACATGAAGGCTCATGCTGACTTCTGGCTGGCATCTCAACTGCAGCATAAGCCAGAAACTGTATGTGGCTTCCCAACGTGGCCTGGGCTTCCTCACAGCATGGCTGCAGAAACAAACAGAAGTTGTGAACTAGCTTCAGAAGGTATATGGTGCCACCTCTGCTGCCCCCTACTGGTTGAGATCATCACACGTTCTGCCCAGGTTCAAGGAAAGTGGTCTCAGAGTGACCTCTGGGAGAGGAGGATTGGGAATAGCAAGATCATAATTTAAGGAGAGCAGAAGATATTGTGACAGCCATCTTTGAAAAATAAAATCCGCCATGGCCTCATACAAGCTCAGAATTACCTTCTTAAAGATTTATGTTATGTGAGAGACAAACATCTATCTTGTTTAAGCCAATCAACTTTACTTTTATTATGGATTTTTCTATTAAGTGCATCCCAACCTGATCCTAACTAATGTAACTTCCGGGGCCATCACTCATAGTTGAACTACATTTGCTTTACACATCATTTTAACCAGCCTGTTTCATCTGGACTTTCCTTCCAAGGAAGATTAATGACAACACAATAGAAAAGGGGGAAAATACTGTTAGACTCAAACCAGGCACACCCACAGCAACAGAAATTGAAAAGTCATAAAAAGTCAACTCTAGTACATTCAAGAGGCACAGCTGTATGTGCACATTTAGTAAAAACACAGCATCCTTATATAAATTTTTTAAAAACCTAGCGATTCCAACTAAATTCATAACTCAAGAATTGATGAGGACTCTAAAATATTAAAGAGGATATAGATTTATTTATGATGGTCCCATTAAAATAATTTTTATACATGTTATTGCTAGAGATAATATCTGAAAAAAATATTTTCAAAGTTTTTTGAGACATACTTACATATTATTATACTCTTTCCTTGAGAGAATCCCCAAGAGATGATTTCATTCCCAATTTCATCTTTGCATTAAATAAGTGAAAAAAATAAAGAAAACACAAAAGCATTTTTAATTCAGTCAGAAATGTTCAAATGAAGCTCAATCCATGCATTAATTTTGAACCTAGAGGAGTTAATGCACAGCTGTTTCACCTTACTCCAAGGAACGCACCTGCATCCCGTATCTGTGAGGAAACCTGAATCTCAGAGAAATCCGGAAATAGGGCTGTCAATGGGAAAGCCCACAGCCCACAGCATCACCCCCAGGTGCCACCTTCTCATTTATAAACTAGAGTTCATGTTGTTTCTCAGAGTCCATTGTTTTGTTTTGGTTTGGGTCCCAATATTTTCTTGCTTCTCCTGGCCCTAAAATGCCTTAAGATTAACTAAATTCAGCTAGAAACTCAAAAGAACGAAGTGTGCTTCAGCTAACATCTTACTCCTTCTTCCATCAACTCCATAAGAAAAGAAAAATTATTAAGATATAAATCTACTTCCTCACTAGCCGTGTTAAAAAATACACACACACACACACACACACACACACACACACACACAATCTCTAGGCTCTTTGAAGTCCTTCTCTCCTTGATTCTCTTGGGTCTTGCTGAAATTCTCAACAAACACATCAGTCTCCCATTTCCACTAGCCTTCAGGAGTTCCTACACTTTATTATATTCAGCAATAGACTGGCATTTGCCAAGAAAATGACTCCCTCTTCATTTTTACCCCACACACACTGCTCCACACTCAAGCCACTAGGACGGTCACAAAGACCCACAGTGCTCCATGCCCAGCACCCACCGCTCTGGCCCTCTTTTCTTTCTGCCCACTCCAAGGCCCACTTCAAATGTCTCCTTCTCTATGAAGTTTTTTCTCTTCCTCTAAATTAAAATTAAGCTCTCTCTCCCCATTCAACCAATAAATATTTGAGTGTCTAGTGAATGCTGGGCACTGCATTAGAGGCAAGATATACAACAGGGGTAAACAACATATTGCTCTTCTACTGGGAGAGATAAACAGTAATCAAATAATCAAAGCGTAAAGTAAAGTTGATTGTGATCTATGCCATAACTGAGTGGCATGTGGTGCTAGCATAGAGGGGATTTGACCTGTCATGTGTGATAAGTCAGAAACTGCAAAGGTAAAAAGATACACTGTCAGTTTCACATGCATATGACAGAAGACAATAACCAAGACTCCTGGAACAGAAGCACAGGTGGTGTGTTACTCATACCAAAGCAGCAGCCAGGGCAGTATCTTTTATTTTAAATATATTTTTATTGATTTCAGAGAGGAAGGGAGAGGGTAGAGACAGAAACATCAATGATGAGAATCATTGATCAGCTGCCTCCTGCACGCCCCACAATGGGGTTCTAGCCCACAACCTGGACATGTGCCCTGACTGGGAATTGAACTTCCTGGTTCATAGGTCCACACTCAGCCACTGAGCCATGCCAGCCGGCCAAGGGAAGTATCTTGTCTGGCTGTCCCACACCCCAGTCTCCACAGGGCATGAGGACTAGGGGCAGATGTTGCCTGCCCCTGCAATTGGGTGTACCGCAGGGAAGCAGGAAGTTTGGATTGTAAGAGACTGGCTCTTACAAGGCTGCCCATTCACCATCCAGGCCTCTGGAGAGATCCATGGAAGAGGTTCATGTGAATTAGTCTCCTCCAGAGCAGAAGGGGAAGCCTCATGATTCTGGAAGGTCACCAGGGAGGGAAAGGAGAAGACTTTACTGCCCAGGATGTCTCCAGAGAGGTGTGTCTCTGAATCTCTCTGGGGAAACACTATCTCTAGTGTCCAAGGCTGTTTGTTATTCAAGCACGTCCTTTGCTCGGAAGGCTTGGGCCCATGAGGAATGAAAGAAATTCATAGAGATCTGTCTCCCCACATGACGAAGATCTGAGATGTTTTCCCTGAAGAAATGAAGTTTGTGCTGAGATCTGGAGAATGGGTAGGAGACTATGGAGTGGTGAGTGGTATTCAGGCAGGTAAAATGCAGGCTCAATGCCCAGCACAGGGGAAGCACAGTGTTTTTAAGGAAGCGGCTGCATGGTAGCACAAAGCTAGATGGCATCTGAGAGAATGATGAGGACCAAACCATGCAGGGCCTTGTCCATCCCTAGTAAGGATTTGGTCCCTTATACCAAGAGCAGTAGGAAGCCAAAGATGGATATTAAGCCCAGAAATGCTCTGGATTGCAGCAATGACACTCTCTGAGTCACAGAGGAGGGTAGGGTGGGTTAAGACCGGGTGCTCTGGCTCCCACAGAGCCTCCAATTACAGCGTATTCCTTGTCTCCTCCTCCTTCCACTCCTCCTCCTGTCTCCCCGACACAATGCACCCCAGCACCTAAGAATCTGGCACGCATCCTTTACTGCTCACCAACTATGTGCAAAGCACCAATTTAAATCAAAAATTATTTTCTGTGTTGAATCAGTACTAAGAGAAGCCTCGCCCTCCCTGCACCTTCCATTTTAATGTGCTACAATAAATGAATGTGCTCGTTTCAGTTAAGGTGTTCTAATCCTTCAACTTCTCTACTGAGGACACTTCCATGTGTCCAACCAGAGGAAAGATCAAGACAAAGATAACTTAGATTTGTCCCATATTCAACTGCTCTGGAAAATAGCACCTGAATTAAATTACATGAGGGTGGCTTTGAATGAGGGCGGTGAGCTGGCTTGGTGGCCCTGTATACAAGGAAGAAAAAGAAGATACAAGATGCAGTTCTGAATCTGAAGCTGGGGTTAAAATAAAGGATCTAAAAGCTTGACTAGCGTGATGAGAAAGGGCCAAAAATTTCAGATGGAGGCTGGAAGCATATGACGGGGTGGGGGCAGGGGATGTGGTGGCTGCAAATAACGACTTCAGAAAGAGCTGATTGGTTTTATATATGAGATGCCGTTAAAGTGTTACCTTTTACATTTCCCCTTCACCACAAATTTAATAACTTTATTTTCACTGCAGCACCATCAATTTTAGTTTGGATGTGCAATGATTCACTTCCCTAGAGCGTTTGCATAATGTGTATCCCGCAGGTTTCATTTCTGTAAATCACTGCTTTGTGGGGGAGCAGGGGGTGGATTCCAGGCGCGCTCCAGCCTTTGAGTAAGTTTTGAGACGAAAAGGAGATTGCATTTCCTGATTGCTAAGTTATCGCTGCTGTTCAGTGAGAAATTATTTTCTTTATAACACTTCCGTTTGTATATTCAATAAAGTTAATATCTGTGAAATCAGTTGATTCTCACTGCGCTAAATTATAACGGAATAGACAGAAGATTGACTTCCTGGTATTGACAAGAGAGAACTCTCAATGTCTTTTGACTTATTATTTTTGGCAGTTGGAAAGAATTCCAATAACACACGAAATTACTTTACAGGGTATGTTTATAGAGCAAAGAAAATTAATGGAGGGAGGGATTCTTAGCGTATTTTTGCCTTTTGACAAAGATTTCTATTTCCTGTCAAACATTTCCTCTGAAATGAACTAGAGGAACACAATGGAAATTTATTTAGCCACGCCTTCTGA
The DNA here is from genome assembly GCF_027574615.1 of Eptesicus fuscus. NCBI lineage: Eukaryota > Metazoa > Chordata > Mammalia > Chiroptera > Vespertilionidae > Eptesicus > Eptesicus fuscus. Next base: position 36,562,244 of record NC_072475.1, read on the forward strand.
AATACCTGAGGTTTAATTGCCTCTGCAATATTTATGCTTACATAAATAATTCAATGGCAAATTACTCCAGCTTTTATAATTACCTCCCGTAGAGGCACAGGGCTCAGTCCCAGGGACTTAATTGTGGCTTGATGAAGGTATTTAGATCACTATAACCAATAAACCATACAGAAAATGTTAAAGACACAAAGGAAAGAAATCCATAGCTTTCAACCCTAAGCTCTTAGGAAGAAATATAGTATGTGCGATTGGTCCCAAATACCATGGGCTTCAGGAATCAGAGCTCTATTAATAATGAACTTTCTGAAAAAATACATTGTTTTCAACCTCAACCATGAGCATATCAAATCCTTACATTTGACGCTAAGTGACATCTTTCCCCTGATTGGTGGATCGCCCACGTGACCCAGTAGAAACAACTACCTCCTCTGTAGTGTCCCATTCATCATCTCCAGTCACTCTATGCGGAGCCACCCATCTCCTTTCAGTTTGCTCACTCCCCTTTAATTCTCCCCAGAGCCAAAGCTGAGGTCCCAGACACCGTTTTCAGGTAGAGGAGAGGCAGGTGAACTCCATGCTGGCATCTCACTGGATCCCTCTTCACCAGCCAAGTGACAACTTTCTGTTCTTCTGGGAATAGATTTTTAAAAAAATCATATATCCTGTCACTCACTAGTTGGCATAGGAACTAAGTTTGGCATTGAATTGTATAGCTTACTAAATGATTCAGTAACATCTGGCTTTTTCTATTCCTAACTGAACTGTGAAGGAATTACTATAATTCGCTGTATAGACAAGGAAACTGAGGCTCAAAGAGCTTGAGTAGTTTTCTCCATATGAACAAGCTAATACTAGTAATTTATGGAGGCAGACTCACAAGTCTCATCCTAGCAGGTGTGACTCTGAGAGGGGTTCTCTACTCTGCCTAGGCTGATAACATCGTAGATGCTCAATAAATGTTTGTGCACTGGAAGAATCAGATGCCCCAGGCTCCTTGCTCTGCATCACGTTGCCTTCCTAGTAAATATATAGCTCCACACCCCATCCTGCTTCCCACATCTGCACATCTCCCTTTGTTATAAAGCCTTCCCCCATGATTCTGTTTCTATTAAATTATCACGAAAGTGAGCACTTGGCCATGCACTGTCTCATATTGGCTTCTAATCGTACTTTGTTCGTCTTGTCTCCCAGTTCCCCTGTCTTCCTTATTTCAGCCAAGCCAGGTGTGTCTGTCTTAATCTGCAGATGGGATCCATTTGTACTGAAGATGAAATAACTAAAACAGCAACATTTTGGCAAGGCAACAAGCTGAATCCTTTTAACTCTTGCTACGACCGTGAAAAGCAGGAGGAAAAAATAGATAGTGGATAGTGAGAGAGAAGAAGGAGACAGAAAGCCACAAAGAAGGATTCTTCTAAGTAACAGTCCATCCTTTCACTGCTAAAAGCTACCATGGCCTAGGACAGTGGTCGGCAAACTGCGGCTCGCGAGCCACATGCAGCTCTTTGGCCCCTTGAGTGTGGCTCTTCCACAAAATACCACGGCCTGGGCGAGTCTATTTTGAAGACGTGGCGTTAGAAGAAGTTTAAGTTTAAAAAAATTTGGCTCTCAAAAGAAATTTCAATCCTTGTACTGTTGATATTTGGCTCTGTTGAATAATGAGTTTGCCGACCACTGGCCTAGGAGACCAGATCAGCCACAGAGGGACGCAGGAGAATCCATCTTATAGCAAGTGTTTTGTGCAGTGAATTTGCAGTAAGGAGCGCCGCACCTTCCAGGACAGAAATAAGTGTGAAGACATGAGCCACGCTGCCTGGCTGCTGGCTTCCTCAGTATCCCAGTGAGGAGGAATTCATGAGGGACACCAGCGCCTACCCAGGAGCTGCGCTGTAAATTATTTCTAAACCCCATATATACATATGTACACCGGGGTGGGTGTAGTGACTCAGTGAACAACTTTTGGGAGCTTTTTGATCCTGTGTTTTCACTTATTCTTGGGTTTTATACTCATTACAAAGTGAAGAACTTCTTCAGGTTGCAGTCCCCATGCGGGTGCCCAGACTGTGCTGACAGGTGAGTAGGCTGCCTGACAAGGCCACTTCCTTATAAACCTGAGAACAGTCCCGCCCCGAATGAGAATGTGTAAGAAATCCTTGGCTCACGTGCCTTCCTTTTTCTCTAATCTGTGTATCTAATCCACGCACCTTCCATATCCTGATCTCCAGGAGCACAGAGACTTTGCAGGACCCCAACACTCTGCTCCCTGTGGCTGATGCGTAACACCTTCTGTGGGTGACATTTTGGGGTAATTCTGCCTACATGGACTAACAGTGTCTTCCTACTTCACCACATCCTGTCTGTACCTTCTGGGAGTCCCCTGGGTCTAACTCAGTGGTCGGCAAACTCATTAGTCAACAGAGCCAAGTATCAACAGTACAACGATTGAAATTTCTTTTGAGAGCCAAATTTTTTAAACTTAAACTTCTTCTAACGCCACTTCTTCAAAATAGACTCGCCCAGGCCGTGGTATTTTGTGGAAGAGCCACACTCAAGGGGCCAAAGAGCCGCATGTGGCTTGCGAGCCGCAGTTTGCCGACCAGGGGTCTAACTGAAACCTAGAATCTATGTGCAATATTTCTCCTTTGTCCCCTACAGGTGAAGGCAAAAAGCAAATGTTCAATAAGTACTCACTGAATTAAAGCTCACGCAAGTCTCAGTTTAGGAATGCATATATATTTTCATATTAAAACAATTAAATATGTAACAATTCAAATTGATAACAATATGTAAATATGTAACAATTCAAATATGACAAATCAAATGTGGTTTCTTAACCTGTCATCTATAAATGGATTTCATTGGGTCTCCCTTCAAACGGTATGAAAATATTCACAGTCGGTACCAATGTGCATTTTTCTGGGAGGAGCATCCTTAACTGTCATCAGCGTCTCAGTGAGATCTACTACCAAAAGCATAGAGCTCTGCTACCAGATTGCAAAAAATAAGGCAAAGAGATCTGACCTTTCTCACAGATAGGTCATGTTTCTGCAGAGTTAACCATCTGCTTTGTTATCTAAGACCCTGTCTGGGATAAAGGGAGGACAAAAGGGTGTCACGGCAAACCTCCATTTCTTCTAAATCAGTATTTACAGGTTTTGTGGATGTCGGAGAACTCACGCTAATAGTCACAACCTTGATGGTCATGGTCATAGCAATTGCAACTACAGGGCGGAGACAGGATCTGTCTAGAAACAGACATAAGCTCCCGTCTCAAAAGCAAGGGTAAAGGGTCTCTTTTGCAGAAATATTTGAGAGTTTCATCAATCCTCCTAAGAGCCTCTCTAAGTCCTTTGATATTTAAATCATTCTTTTTCAAAGGGCCTCTCCTGCCACCATCAGGGCTGCTTTTTCACTCTTCCACTGTTAACTGGTCCAACTCTGCCAGGTCCTCAGTTCTCAGTATAACTCCCCCAACATCACTTCCAGGAAAGCTCACAACTTTGGTGAGACTCACGGCTTCACATTTCAATGTACCTAGCTTTCACCTCAGAACACTGGGTCTTGCTACTAGGATTAAGCAGGGCGAGCTGTCTAAGAGCAGACATTGTATAATGGGCCTGTTAATTAGGGAATATTTTTATGCTGCTATTTTTTAACAACTTTGTAACTGCTGTGACTCAGAAAATATTCTCACATAATTAGGACCCCCTATACATCAAAATGTGAACAGCACCGATCTTTAAGCAGTGGGATTATGGGTAATAAAAATGATAACTGACATTAATTGAGAGTTCACTATGCATGCTAAGCACTTTGCAAGCACGACCTCACTTAATATTCACAGAAACCCCCTGAGAGAGCTACTATTATTTTCCCTCTTTTCAAATGAGGTACCTGAGCTTAGAGAGGTTAGAATACCCACCCAAGGTCACACTGGTAAGTGGCAGGGTTGCGATTTAACTCAGCTTGTCTGCCTTCACAGTCCAGACTCTCAACCTCCCACTGATTCGTATTTTCTTCTTTCATATAAAGAAAATTTATTGCCAGTGACATAAAGAAAAAAAAATGATTATTTCTTAAAACCACTGAGTACAACTATCACCTTGTGCAGCTTTCAAAGTCATATTCCCCAATCTGTTTATGGTCCATTTGATAAATACCACCTCTCAAAGCCTATTTCTCTGGAGTTTTATTAGAACTGGCATTTAAATTTCTTTTACAAAATGAACATTTTAGGCAAAGGTTTTTAACCACTAGCCAATCTCTGGCTAGAAGCCTGCGGCATTTGTTGATTTCAAAGTTCCTCTTTTGGCAAGAATAGCTACTCTTTTTTCCTAAGCTCCTCAACACCCGGGGCCCCATGAAAGGGCTGGACAAAAGAGGAAGGGCCAGAAACTGCCTTCCATCCCGTAGGGGACAGGGAAGATGTAGAATTTGGATGTAATCATTTGATCAGTGGATTTACAAAAAAGAACGTAAAGGGATTAGGCAAAGAACATATATGCATAACCCATAGACACAGACAGCAGTGTTGTGATGGCCAGAGGGAAGGGGGGCAGCTAGGTGGAGGTGGGCAGGGCAGAAAATAAGGACATCTGTAATAATGTCAATAATAAAAATAAAGTTAAAAATACATATATATTATCTGTATAGATTCCCATTCGTTTTATGTGTTATTACTATGAATGCTTTATTCATAGTATTTATATAGCCATGTGACTGTATTGTTAGAGTTCTCCAGAGAAACAGAACCAATAGGGCATGTAGAGATATTTATTAGAGAATATTTAGTATAGGAATTGGCTCACACGGTTATGAATATTGAGAATCTCACGATCTGGGTCTATAAGCTAGAGAACCAGGAAAGCCAATGGTATAATTCCATCTGTCAGTAGGTGAGGGTAGCAGGGGAGTCCATGGTGTAACTCCCAGTCTGGGGCTGGGGGCTGTCTAGAGTTAAAGACCCGAGAACCAGTGTGAATCCACAACCAGCACGGCTAGGGTTCAGGATCTGGAAAAGGGACGAGCACAAATGAAGACACTTGACAAGAAATACGAATTTAGAAGGCATGGGGGGCGCCAAGCGGAAAACCCTTCTCTAGTGGAAAGGTTTCACTGGGGCCCAGGCCCTGTTAGCTTTTATTCAATTTTAGAATACACAGCTTGCCCTTAGTTAGGCAGGCAATCCGGTAGCAGACAGACTATCTTAAAGTTCAGTAAATATTAGTAAAGATTTACTTTGAGACTATTAGGTCAGGAAATTGCTTGAGCCACCATTGTCTCCACAGAACAATCAGTGCATAGCTTTAGCCCTTGCTAAAGCTCAAGTCCATCAGCCTTCCAAGTTCTCTGTTGCACTTTCATGATAGTGTATACCAGTGGTCGGCAAACTCATTAGTCAACAGAGCCAAATATCAACAGTACAACGATTGAAATTTCTTTTGAGAGCCAAATTTTTTAAACTTAAACTTCTTCTAACGCCACTTTTTCAAAATAGACTCGCCCAGGCCGTGGTATTTTGTGGAAGAGCCACACTCAAGGGACCAAAGAGCCCCATATGGCTCGCGAGCCACGGTTTGCCGACCACTGGTGTAGACAATGGATAGCTTCCAGCAAACCAGGAGTTCCATGTCCAAGAGCAGAAGATGGATGCCCCAGCTCAAGATGAGAGAGAATTTACCCTTCCTCCAACTTTTTGTTCTATTCGGCCCCTCTAGAGATTGGATGATGCCCACCTGCCTTGGCCAGGGCAATCTTCTTAATGCAATCTACTTAATAAAATGCTGATCTCCTTCAGAGACTCTCACAGAAAATACCCAGAAATAGTGTTTACCAGCCATCTGGGCATTCTTTAAACCCAGTCAAGTTGGCACATACCATTAACCATCACAGTGCCCATGGATACTGACCATGAACAGCCTACACCTTGAGTAGTAAACTAGAGGAGCAGAAAGCTGGTGGGGGTAGGAGGACAAACTTCAGACTTTGGGAATCATAAGGAAACAATGGAACGAACATGGCCTCGGGAGGCAGACTGGGAAGGGTGTTACTCTCAGATGTTCCCACCATGTTTCCCTCCCCCCCACAATAGTGTCACAGCAGTTCTGTGGCAGCATTGACAGTCACCCATACAAAGAAAGCTAGTGCTGGTGCCATCAACAGTGGAGTAGCTTGCACATCAGACACCACATGTTAAGAATCAAATAGCAGTTTATTTTTGTGTATGGTGTAAGTCGGTGGTCTAGTTTCATTTTTTTTTTTTTTTTTTTGCATGTATCTGTTCAATTTTCACAACACCATTTATTGAAGAGACTGTCTTGACTCCATTGTATGCTCTTGCCTCCTTGGTCAAATATTAGTTGAGCATAATGGCTTGAGTCGATCTCTGGGTTCTCTGTTCTGTTCCATTGGTCTATATGTCTGTTCTTGTGCCAGTACCAGGCAGTTTTGAGAAGAGTGACTTTGTAATATAGCTTGATATCTGGTATTGTGATGCCTCCAACTTTGTTCTTCTTTCTCAGGATTGCTGCGGCAATTTGGGGTCTTTTTTTTATTCCATATGAATTTTTGCACTGTTTTATCTCACTCGTTATTTCTCTTTTAGATGGGTTATGTTAATTAAAATGTTAAGTTGTTCAAGTGAATAGCTATAGAGGAATAAACTAGTTGTGGTTGTTCACTGTCACTGTAATAATGGTCTAGGACAAGCAACAACATTAAGTACCTCATTGCCATGCAATCATAAGCATTTATTTAGGACATGCACTTGCTCTGGGTTGGCTGATCCAAGAGGACCCAGCTGGTACCACCCTTCCACATGTCCATCACCCTCCTCCTGGGACCAGCCCCCCAAGCCGGTTTTCCCCATTGTGATGGCAGAAACCCACAAGGCTTCTAAAGGCTCAGGCTCAGAACTGCCACAGTGACACTTTGGCCTCATCTTATTGGCCAAAACAAGTCACAAGGTCAACCGAGATTCAAGGGGCAGGAAGCTCTACTACAAAGTCTCATGGTAAAAGGCGAGGTTGCTGGGAGGGACAAGGAGCTGGGGTCTATGATGCAATCTATCACACAAATACATATATTTAAATGTTAAAGCACGTTTGCAGTTCTATGTTATACACGTTTAATATTTACTAGTGATTCTAGCAAAGGCCCTAGGAATTAGATATTACTATCGGTGTCTTTTATTAATTTTTTTAATACATTTTCATCAATTTCAGAGAGGAAGGCAGAGGGAGAGAGAGATAGAAACATCAACGATGAGAGAGGATCATTGATCAGCGGCCTCCTGCACACCACACACTGGGGAATGAGCCTGTTACCTAGACATGTAGCCTGACCAGGAATCAAACCATGACCTCCTGGTTCATAGGTCAATGCTCAACCACTAAGCCATGCCGGCTGAGCTACCATTGGTGTCTTTTAAAAGTGAGGAATCTGAGTCAGGGTGTCTAACTCCCTCAATGTCAAACAGTTTGGAGGCCAAAACAGGACTTAGACCCAAGTCTATTGCCAAAGGCTTTTCCAGTCTAGGCCATATTTCATTATTAAATTTGGCTGGTGTAATGGAAATGGCTATCGGCCTACAAAAATTCAGTCCCTATGGTTTCATTATTTCTTTCTTCATTGCTTTATGTTGTTGGAATAAAGTTTGTAATATATATTTTGTCAATATATTTACAAAAACAGGCAGCAGGCCATATTTGGCCCACAAGCCATAGTTTGTGGGCTCCTACTCTTAGGCATGCTAATGATTGGTATGGAGATCAACACATTTAGGCCCATGCCTCATTCCATATACTATAACAAAAATGTATGAAATCACAAAAATACATAAAACTATAAGACATGAAAAAATGATAATTATATGTTGAAACCATAATCTCCATTGTGATGGCATTTGAAGGTGGGCCTTTGAGAGGTGATTAGGTCAGGAGAGTGGAGCCCTCATGAATGGGATCAGTTCCCTTATTACAGCTCCACCGTGTGAGGACACAGTGAGAAGAGGGCCATCTACAAATTCAGAAATGGTCCTCAGCACACCCAGAGTCTGCTAGCCCCTTAACCTTGGACTTCTCAGCCTCCAGAACTGTGAGAAATGTTATTGTTTAAGCCATCCAGTCTATGGTAGTTCTGTTATAGGAGCCTGAATAAACTAAGATACCCGACCCCATTGCATAGAAGTCCAAAAGACTTATTTCCACCAATCTATATATATAAAACCCTAATATGCAAATAGACCAAATGGCAGAACAACCAAACAACTGAACAACCGAACAACCAGTCACTATGACGTGTGCTGACCACCAGGGAGCACGTGCAGAACATGGCGGGCATCTGCAGCAGGTGGCAGAGAACGGAACATGGAGGACATTGGCCACGGTGGGATGGTGGAGCAGGTGAGCGGGGGCACCAGACCAAGGCGGGACGCTGGCCCCGCTCACACCTGCTGCCAGCGCTGGAGCTGCCACTCACACCCACTGTTGGTGCCCAGCTCTGGTCGCGATCGCTCAGCACCATCAACGGGTGCAAACAGCAGCTGCCGGCCTGATCACCCCTCAGGGCTTCTCCACCTCCCCCTGCTCCTGAGGGGTGATTGGGGCAGCAGCCACTGCTCGCACCCGCTAATGGCTCCAGCCCCACTCACACCTGCTGATGATGCGGAGCGATTGGGGCCAGCGCCATCTGCAAGTGGTAGTGGTGGCAGCGGGAGTGGGGTTGCAGGCAGACAGGGGATCAGGGGCCATGGCGGGAGGGGCCAGGCAGGGGCACGGAGGATGGGCCAAGACCTGCCCCTGTGCCCACAGCAACCTCACAGCCCACAGTTCCTTTCAAGGTGCACGAATTCGTGCACTGGGCCCCTAGTAAAATATTAGCAAAAGTGTGCCTTGTCCAGGACAAAACTTTTTAGAAGAGTGTCTGCCTCCTCCACACTGCCTTTCCCCTCTGGCCAGGTGGATGAAGAAGACAGACAGTCTGATAAACTTTCGGAGATGATGGATGTATTCTACATCTGGGCTATCTCACATGGTATCCACTAGCCACATGTGAACTCCTGATATACGGTCAGTACAACTGAGGAACTGAATTTTTAATTTAACCCATTCTAATACCGTTAGCAAAATAAGTCTAATTAACTTAAATTTGTTATGGAATTCACTAAATAAAGCACTTGAGAGCTGAGATTGAAAACAGATGGGAAGGAATTGAAAAATGTAAATGTTTCCTAAATTGGTAGTACTGTTTATCATAGGTCAAATAGTTGCCAGTGCTTTGGGAAGCAAAGTAAGGCATAAAAAATAGATACTCTTAATATAGTTACAGTATGATCTTTCCAGTTTCTTTCTGACTGGGTAACAAATTAAACCCCCCATTATTATACTGTAGGGTAGCAAAACTTGCCACCCCAAAATATGCCAATTTGACATATTAATTATTTTGAATTAAAGTTACTGGAGAAAAAAAATTGTGCAAGAAAGACACTCTGACCTTCCTCTTCTGTCTCCCTGCAAACAGAAAATAAATCTCCCAGGTGAAAGGTACCCTCCCAGCACAAGGAGGGAGAGACACATCCTTATCACTAGACAGAGGGAATTTAGAGCGGAGAAGGCTGTATAAAGAAAGCTAGTTTCTTCTTTACTAATTTACTACCCCAGCCCAAGCATTTTTGTCTTGTCAATTCTTCACAAATTTATTGTTTCTTTATCTAAAAAGTATAAAAGCTGCTTGCTTTGATTATTTCTTTAGGTCCTCTATTTATGAGACCTCTGTACATATGAATTACATTTTGTTATCTCCTATTATTGTGTCTCATGTCAATTTAATTATTAGACCAGCCTGGAAAGGTATAGGGAAAATGCTCCCCTCCCCAACACTACAGAATTAATTTGCTTCTCTCACTGGTAAATAAATCATCATTTTGAGAAGAACCTGACATACAGTACACAGGCAGAAAGCTACCTTTTGAAAAATCCACTGTTTCCCTGGAGCAATTGTATCTTGTACTGGTATTTATTGTACTAACCCCGTACTTCCAATGGTTGTGAAACTTGGCTGGTCTGCACACTTTTGAAATGTGTTAAAATGAGAAGAATATTTAGACATTAAAACGCCAGAAAACTGCGATTGCTTTTTAGCTTCTGTTTATTTTACAAAAAGCTCTAACTACCACTGGGCGAGGTCACGGTGATGCATGTAAATGATAGTGAGTCCTCACTGTCAAAGGGGATGTCAGTTTCATTAAAGGCAAGTCTATGACTCAGAGGATGATCCAGGCTCCATTATCCCCTCTGGGGTCTCTCTAGCACCTCCCTTTCGGAGGACCTCTTTGCTCTTGGCTGTGGAGCCTGTGATTAGGAGTCAGAGCCAGTTCACATTATGGCTCCTTTTACCAGCTAAGTGACCATGAGCAGGTCACCTTGCTGAACCTCGGTTTCCTCTTCCATGTGCGGGCTGAAGGGACCAGTGCCATCAAGTGTGCAGCACATAGCGTATTCAGAGATCAATACAACAATGCAGCTGTTATCTCTCTTTGGAGACTTCTCCATCCTCCAGCTACCCAACACCATCCCTTATATGTACTGCCTCATGTGCCATAAGGCAACTTACTCATTTTTAAAACCCATTCCACCGAAACAGCCTCATAACATAACTGAGACACATAGGTGCATTTTAGGAAGCAGGTGAAAAGGAAGCTACTGCAACAGGCAATGTGCACAGCTCACTTTGGTTATGGACTGGAGATGAAAGATTGATACTCCAAACTGGTCTTGGTCAGACAGCTCTCTCTTTATCACCTTGGACAGAGATTTTGCTACTTTCCTTACTTATGCTAATAAACTGCATTCCCCGTTATCTTGTAAAACAAAATTATTATGAACACAGAATGGACCACTAATGCTGGGCCTTCCACCTTTCTCTCATTTGTCACCTTAAATGTATGAGATTTGCTTGCTTGCCTTATGCTTAATTTATAGATATTGGACGTGGCTGAGACTTGAATGACCTGAAGCTTTTTCCAGATAGTCCAGATCCAACGCCTTGATTCATATCAGCACTTCAAAATACTGCACGCCTGGTGCTTATCAGGAATCTACCAAGATTCTGAATGTGACTATGGAGGATACATGTCCAAAAATGTGCCTTTATACAGACTCTTCTATTTCCCTGCAAATCACTCTCCTTGTTTACAGTTTAAAGTTATGAGAAAGATTTCAAACAGTAAGAAATTATGTAAGGTGTTACCATGCAGACAGGGGCTTACTGTACATAAGCATTCAATAAAACATTTCTCCTACCAGCTGTGTCTCAATAACAGATGTTTGTCCATGACAAACTGATTCTAAGATCCTTCCATTGATCTCTGGCATCACCGCTATGAGCCAGGGATCCTGAGGAGAATATACACTGAGTGGCCAGATTATTATGATCTCTGAACACATAATAATATGGCCACTCGGTATATATATATTAGAGGCCTGGTGCATGAATTCGTGCATGGGTGGGGTCCGGTCAGCCTGGCAAGGGGGAAGGGACATGGGCAGTTGGCCGGCCTGCCTACTGGTCGAACTCCTTGTCGAGGGGACAATTTGCATATTAGCCTTTTATTATGTAGGATATACACTGAGTGGCCAGATTACTATGCGTTCAGAGATCATAATAATCTGACCACTCAGTGTAGTTTTGAAGGCGTGGTACACAAAAATGCAAAGGCATATGTGCAAACACGGTTAACTGTCTAACAAATATTTGTGCTCCTTGTCCAGAGTGCAGAGTTGTTGATGAAAGGAGTTGCCCAGTATACCCCCACCCTCACCCTCACCCCCTGCATCTAGATGTGGCCATGAGACTTGTTCCTACTAAGGGAATGTGAACAGAAAGAATATATGTCACTTCCTGGCTGAGATGGTTAAAAAGACGGTGTGCCTGCTCCACACTCTCTACCTGGATCTCAGAGCTCCGGGTGACACTGGGAGCCACATGTGCAATATGGTAGAGCCACAAAATGTAAGAATTCTGAATTCCTGAATCACTTCTCAGAGGTGAGGAGGCTGCCTCAGTGGGAACACCCACATCGAACTGTTTGGTGAGTTAGAAATGAGCTGTATCCACAGCAGAAGTTGATGTTTTCTTAATTAGTAGCATGAGTATTTTAAATGAAAATGTACTCAATACAATCCTATGTATTCTTTCCTATAATAGCATCTGGTCATTGTAATGTGCATAGCTAGAAGAAACAATAATGTTACTGCATTAAAATGTCGCTAGTTGACACATGTCTGGTGAGAGTATAAATTGGTCCAATCACTGTAGAAAATTGTTTGGCAAAATCTACTGAAGCTGGACCATTGCATATCCTATGACCCAACCACATGTAATCCCATCAGAAATGTGGACATATGTTCATCGAAAACATGCACTAGAATGTGGTATATACATACAATGAAATATTATTCAGCTTTAAAATGGAAGGAACTTCTGACTTGCTATATATAGTAGATGGGTGAGCCTTGAAGACACTGTACTAAGTGAATAAGGCAGTCCTCAAAAGACAAATACTGTGTGATTCCACTCATCTGAGTCGTCTAACTCAGGGAAATAGAGAAAGTAGGACAGTGGTTGCCAGTGGCTGGAGGAGGAGGGAAATGAGGAGTTGCTGTTTAATGGGCAGAGAACTTCAGTTATTCAAGGTGAAAGGAGCTCTGGAGATTGGCTGCACACCACCAACCTGTAGATTCAAAACTGGTTACAATGGTCAATTTTCTGTTATGTGTGGTTTCCACAACTAAATATAAAACATGTACTAGACTGTCCAGAGTAGCACAATCATAATAGCCAGAAACTGGACACTAACTACCAAATATCCTCCAACAGTAAAATGAATAAACTGCGGGCTGTTCACCCCCTAGGATACTACACAGCAATAATAAAGGCATGACCTAGGCCACAAAATAATAGGAATAAATCTTACAAATGTAATGCTAAGCAGAAGAAGACAGGCCGAAATATACATGGTGTATGAGTCCATTTATATAAAGCACAAAAACAGGCAAAATTCTTCAGTGTTGTTAGAAGTCAGGGGTAAGAGTGTGAGTACTAACTGAAAAGAAGTCAGGTTGGGGGGGGGGGTATTTCTGTATTATTATTATTATATTTCAGTTTAAAATGCATGATATGAATCAATTGTCAAAATAATACATTTCTAAACGTTTCTACATTCTCCCTCTCAAAATAAAAATGACAGATGAGAGGGGAAAATAAGGCCAAAAGTGCACCCTCTTACCCGAGGGCAGTACAGCCTCTGAAGCAGCTGAGGCCAACAAATTTAGAATTTGTACGTGAATGATCGACTTGAATCAGGACACCTTAGAATTCCTTATTATTCCTTAAATTTCCATGGGATACAGATTACCTACTTGCTCATCAAATTATCATTCATCTATAAGTACCAACAAGAAATGTGTTTAACAATTAAAATTCTATGGTAATTTCACACTCAATGCCTTGTGTTCATAATTTCAATATTAGATCTGATTGAATATGATTAAATATGGTCTGTGCTTTCCAAAACGGGTTGCACGATGGATCTAAATGAACTCATTAGTAGCTAATGCTGTAGAGATCTTTCTAAATGCTAATGTTTAGCTGCCTTTGGCTCATTAATTAATTTAAAGATTGTATAATGATCCAAGTGTTTTATTCAAGTACATCTACCACTTTTTATTATTGGATAATGCTTATTTGCACGTGAGCATAAAAAAATTAAATTATGCCCAGACAGCGTGGCTCAGTGGTTGAGCGTCGACCTATGAACCAGGAGATCACAGGTCGATTCCCAGTCAGGTCACATGCCCAGGGTTGCAGGCTCGACCCCAGTGTGGGGCACTGCAGGAGGCAGCCGATCAATGATTCTCTCTCATCGTTGATGTTTCTATCTCTCTATCCCTCTCCCTTACTCTCTGAAATCAAATAAAAAAATATATTTTTAAAAAATTAAATTATGTCATCCAAAGATACGGAGCATGATACCAAATGATTGTACAGGTTATGTATTTATTTGGAAAAAGCAAAAGAAAGATCAGAGGGGGGTGTTCACTTGAACACATGAAGAGCTGAGACCTCAACAAATATTTGTCACCAAAATAGGAGTGATAAAGACCACAGTAGGGATGGACAAGGAGTCAAATGTGGGGACCATATAAGTCAAATACTAAACTAAACCCAGTGCACAGGGAAAAAAGAGGGTCTGTTTTAATGTGAAAATAGCCCCATTCTAAAAATCTACTCAGGGGAAAACCCAAGATGACAGGGATACCCTAAGTTTCAAGTCATTCTTTTGGAATAAGATCATTGGAATCTCCTTTCAAAGGCTTGAAGATCACTCAAGGTTGTTTAAAAATTAGAACCAGAAACACAATGAGAAGCTTTTAGAGGCCCAATGATTTTCTTTCACACTCAGGATGAGGCTTATTAAGTGACAGTCACCTACAGAAAGGTGACTTGAGGTAGGTGTACCGGTAGTCATTCCAGGTCACCGTTGTCACACACTCAAGGAGGGTCCCGTCCAACAGAGACTAATTAACGACATATTCTCATACTTAAAAGCAAAGGTAAGAATAAAGTGCCTGAGGTTCTCTGAGGACAAGGAGAAATGAAACTGGGAAGTATTTGGGTAGAACCCACACAGGAAGCCCACCTACTTCACTACAATGGTCATCATCAGGAAACTGCCTTGCAAATAAAGGTAGTGTAGTGAGTACAGAATTGTAACTAAGGAAATATTTTTAGACTGTGGTCTACTGATTTCTCTACTGGCAATGGGGTTTATGGATATCACCATACTGTACAGCTCCCACAGGGAGACATAGGAGAGGAAGGTAATCGGAGAGGGCGCCAGCATAATCAGGGTTTTAAGTGATGTCTTCTCACAAATCTTTGATGTTTTGGAGGGCTTGGAGGTTGACAGGGGATCTCGCATTGATCTTTCCCATTATGCTTGCAAATTACTGCGATATGCAAGAGAAATCACTGGGAACTAAATTAAGATCTCTAAAAGGAAAAAGGCAAGATTACGAAAGCTGCGGGAGTGGCCATTCAGCCTGACACCCTTGACCCAGACGTGAGAACCACCGCCGGAAGCTCCAGGAGGCTTGACCTCCTCAACATTCAGTTGCATCCCAGCCCTCCCAGATGGGCTTCCAGAGTCCTGTACAGGAATGATTACCTATCGCCATGGTCTGAATGCTTGTGTCCCCAGACCCCCAATATTTATTTGTTGGAAACCTAGCTCCCAAGGTGATGGGATTAGGAGATGAGACCTCTTCCCTCATGAATGGGACTAGTGCCCTTACTATAAAAGGGTCACACAGCTCCCCCGTCCCTTCTGCCATGGGAGGGTCCAACAACAAGTCTGCAACCTGGAAGAAGGCCCTCACCCGACCATGCTCGCACCCTGATCTCAGACTTCCGGCCTCCGAAACTATGGGAAACGCATTCCTGTTGTTTATAAGCTATCCAGTCTGTGGTATTTTGCTGCAGCAACCTGAAAGGATTGACACCTACTTCATCTTGCCTGGGGCAATGGCCACTCAGGTAACACTGTAAGAAAAGTATTCATGTCTTAAGCAATCTAGACATCTAACCCTTTAGAAACTAGCCATGTATATATAAAATCCAAAATAGTTTTCATGTGTTCACTAATTAAACATTAACACATGAGGCCAATATGAGGTATATATTAGTTGGGATAAAGATGAAACTGCTATAACAAAGGATCCCAAATAAGTGCCTTAAATAAGATACTAGTAAAAGCTTCTCTCAAGTATACCAGGTCCAGCCGGGCCAGTGTGGGTCAATGGTTGAGTGTCAACCTATGAACCCGGAAGCCATGGTTTGATTCCCAGTCAGGGCACATGCCCAGGTTGCGGGCTCGATCCCTGGTAGGGGGCATACAGGAGGCATCCAATCGATGATTCTCTCTCATCACTGATGTTTCTATCTCTCTCTCCATCTCCCTTCCTCTCCGAAATCAATACAAATATATTTTTTTAAAAGAAGAAGAAAAAACCACCATGGTACAGTATGAGCTGGAGAGGTTTATGCAGCTCAGGGACACAGCTTCTTGCTGTGAAACATCAATCAATCGCCTCCTGCACACCCACTACTGGAGATGTGGCCGCAACCAAGGTACATGCCCCTGACTGGAATCGAACCCGGGACCCTTCAGTCTGCAGGCCGATGCTCTATCCACTGAGCCAATCCGGTCAGGGCCCAACTCCTTTCTTTAGGTCTAATGATTCTACAGACATGGGGTCTGTCTTCCAACTAGCTGTAGGAGACCATTTGACTAAATGTTGCCTTGACATTACAAAGTTCATCAGCTATCCAATATCTGCAACTTCCATTTTTCTCTTGGCCGTTTCCTACATCTAGGGCATTGCCACATATTTAAAGTTTTTATAATGATAAATGCTAATATCTGTATTAGAATAAGAACGGCATTGTAAAAATAAGGCACCAAAAATAAGTGACTTCAAATACATGAATTTCTATTTCTCTCTCACTGAATATCCTGGTAGGTCTATGCTAGTGGGATAGCTCTTCAGTTGTAAGAAATTACTACAAGCTGGGTAACTTCAAATAACTGAAATGTATACTTTCACAGCCGGAAGTCCAACATCAGTCCCTTTGGACTGAAATCAAGGTGTCTGCAGGCTGCATCCCCTCTAGGGGACAACCCTTCCTTGTTCTGGTGACTGTCAGTAATCCTTGGCTTGTGGCCACATCACTCCATTCTCTCCCTCTACAGTCACCTTCCCCCCTTCTGTGTCAAATCTCTTCTTCCTCCCTCTCACAAGGACCTGTGTGATAGCATTTTGTACCCACCTGGATTATCCAGGGCAATCTCTCCTCTCAATACCCTTCACTTAATCACATCTGTGAAATTCTGTTTTTGTCTTTTGGGATGTCATTGTTCAACCTACCACGTAAGTCACTTTTCAAGTAGGACTTTAGAGATCTTTAGGAGTTAGCTGTCTCCCTCTCTCTCTCTCTCTCTCTCTCTCTCTCTCTCTCTCTCTCTCTCTCTCTCTTTCTCTCCATAGTCCTGAAGACCTGGTTTGGGCTAAGACACTTGTATGGACAGGACATATAACTGAGGTTAGGTGTATAGTATATAAAAACGAAATCATTTTTTAGATTGAAAATCCACTGCTATACATTGTGTTCCACCCACCCCCCAACACAAATTTGTATGTTGAGTAGGTATTTGGAGGGGGGACCTTTGGGTGATGACTAGGTCATGAGGGTGGAGTCCTCATAAATGGGATTAGTGACCCCGGGGCCCCCTTGCTGCTTCCACCGTGGGAGGACACAGCAAGGAGACGGTCGCCTAGGAACCAGGAAGCGGCCCTCACCAGACACAGTTTCTGTCAGCGTCTTGATCTTGGACTTCACAGACTCCAGAACTGTGAGAAATAAATGTTTGTTTGTTCTAAGCTACCCTGTCTATGGTGTTGTGGCTTTCTGTGGTGTGTGTGTGTGTGTGTGTGTGTGTGTGTGTGTGTGTGTGTGTGTTTTATGGCAGCCTGAACAATCAAGACAGCCACCTAGCTCATACGAAGGGAAAATCTATGGCCTCACATTGTTGATTCATCCTTCTGATTAGTCAGGACTGGCATTCCAGCACCGGGGATGACCATCCTGATCACAGCGATTAGGCCCGTTAGCTGCTCCACCACAGTCCCTGGGCATGTGCTCTGCCCCTCCCAGGGGACAGGGTGGTTTAATATTCACCTCCACATGAGCGTGCCCTGAAAAATCTATTTTTCAGCCATGCTTTTACAATAATGAGGCCTGCCGCTGCCTCTGGCCTCGGATTGGAAGCTGTCTCATCATTTCTCCCAGGCTCTGTAAATTTGCATCTTGTCTACCTAATGAGTTTACATACTTGTTTTTACTGCACAATCTGAATTTAGATCCATCTCTCTGGCTTCCTGATAGGAAACATGTTTGTCATCAATACATTTTGTTTCCACTAAATACGGGACCCACGTGGCAATTATCCGGGGCCATAATCAGCGGCAGAGGCAGCAACACGTTACAGTCAGAATAGGAAAGTTGCAGACTTCCATTAATATGCACACAAACACGAGACCAGTGCCTCCAAGGAAGGGCTCTGCCGCTGACAGCTGCCCGAGCAAGACTGCAGGCACCAACAGACAAAGGAAGTGCATTGAGTGATTATCTTTTCTTAAAAAGCCGAAGAACTTTATATGTTGCAATATTGATGATTGAAAACAACACAATGTGTAATTTAAGAAGAAATTAAATCTACTTTTAAATGCATGTATTTATTGCTGTTTACTTTCTCCTCTCTGGAAAATGTAAAATAATAATACCGAAGAATGGGGGGTGGGGGGGGGATACCCTTCTCTGCTGGTACAAGCTGAAATTATTCAAGATCTTGATTTGCAATAGGACATCCTTTCACAGACAAGGTAAAGCAACCCATGCATAATCTTTAGATGACAGGGAGAAGGAACACTGCTTTGACTTGCTTCCTTGCATGCCATTATTTTGAACACTCCAATTTGGAATTACGCTTTGTCCAAACAGTTAAGTCTGGTGTGGAGGCATTTAAAGGATCTTGGAAAAAGTCACAAGGGACATGAGCTGCCCAGAAATAAATGTTGGAGTAAAAGTAATGGAATAATTATAATATCATGTGATTCTTCCTAGGATTTGGGTGCGCATAGGGTATGTTTTAATTGCGTATTTACTCAGGTCTATTTCCTTGGCTCAGCAGGCACACAGCTGTGTCTGGGTAATGTTTTGAGATATTAGGGGGCTTTTTTTCACCCCTCTATTTTTTTCCCTCTGCATTCAACCCTTAAATAGGTAGTCAGTTGTATATTCATTGCCTCAGGAGAGGATCCTTCCGTTTCCCAAAAGGCTTAAGCCCCTTAGAGAATTTAGAGACTTTGCTAAGAAAGTAAAGGATGGAAAAGAACATCACACTTAAATAGTTTGTGTTAGAGAAATAGTGAAGGAGGAGGATTAGGACCGCCCCCTCCAGATCTACAGGCGACTCCTCTGAGCTTGTGGAATGAGGGAGGGAGAAGTGCTCTGGGGATGGGAGAGAGGCCCTTGCCCTGCTCCCTGTGCTGGCAGGGAGTCAGGAGAACGTCAAGACCAGGCAGACCAGTGAGCTTTGCAGGGTCCCTGTATCTGAGAGCATGTGAGCGACAGGGAGAAGCTGGGCCTGGAGGGACCTTACAGGCAGGGACAATCCTTCCCAAGAACAACCTGAGCACCAAGAACCAAGGACCTCAGGGCTCTCCACCCACCCCACCCACCCCACCTCATATTTGAATTCTAGAACCGTAGCTTAACCCTGAGGTGGGGATGGGTTCCTGAGGAGAGAGGTCTGGAAAGTTCTGAGGTTAACTTTTTCTTCTAGTTTAATTAAATTAGAGCTCAAAGCCACCCCTGATTGTCCCCCTACCTCAGTAGGGGGCAGGGCCGGCTGGCCAACCACTGGCGGCCCCTCCCCCCAGCCAGCTCTGCCCCATATGAAGTTGAGTATCTATATATTCTCTTTATATAAAAAGCCAGCGACCTGAACCACCGGTCGCTATGATGCCCACTGTGGCCAGAGAACCTGCGGATCAGGGGGTGGGGCCAGCCAGCCAACCTCCCCACCCCTAATTGCCCCCCCCACCCCAATAAGGGGCAGGGCTGGCCAGCCAACCTCCCTCCAGCCATCTGGCCCCCATGGGCCCCCACCACCTCCATCGGCCCATAGCCCCTCTCCCCGGCCAGCCCCACCCCTGATCACCCCCCTCTACCTCAATAGGGGGCAGGGCCAGCTGGCCAACCACCCACGGCCCCTCCCCGCAGCCAGCTCTGCCCCTATCGCTCCCCTCCCACTCCAGTCAGGGGCAGGGCTGGCCGGTCAACCTCCCACAGCCGCTGACCCCTGATCAGCCCCCCTCACCCATTTGGGGGAAGGGCTGGCAGGCCCACTGCCCATAGCCCCTCCCCACGGCAGGCCCTACCTACCCCCAATCGGCCCCCCACCTCAATCAGGGGAGGGGCCTGCTGGACAATGGTCTGCGGCCCCTCCCCCCAGCCTGTCCAGCCCTGATTGGGCCTCGATCAAGGCGGGCTGGCTGGCCAACCTCCTGCCAGTCTCCTCTTCCCAACAGGCCCACCCCAATCCACCCCAATTGGGGCCCAGTCACAGGACCCCACCAATGCACAAATTCATGCACTGGACCTCTAGTGACCAGCTGGTGTGGTTTAGTGGTTGAGCATTGACCCATGAACCAGAAGGTCACAGTTTGATTGCTGGTCAAGGGCACATGCCTGGGTTGTGGGCTTGATCTCCAGTGTGGGGCGTGCAGGAGGAGCCGATCCATGATTCTCTCTCATCATTGATGTTTCTCTCTCTCCTTCTCCCTTCCTCTTTGGGAAATCAGTAAAAACATTTACAAAAATAAAGTTGTATTTGTTTCTTAATTGAGGATTAATATTCATACTTATTACATAATGGGAGCTAAACAATTACTGGATTTATTAACTCCTTAATACAACAAAAGCACATGGGAAAGACACTGGAGGGGAGTGTCTTTCCTGGGAATGTCCCAATGTGGCCAGGTGGGGGTGTGGCCAGTTGATAGAGGACAAGCCCTGAGATAAAGGACAGAAATTCCTGCACTGTGCCCGAAGCCTAACCCACATGGACAGCAGGTGACACTGGACATATGGCCTCGAGTCAGATCCCTTCAAGGCAATGAAGGGTCCTTTGAAGGACTTTGGACATTATTCTGCGGCCAGTGAAGGCTCTGTTTTGCATCAAACATCTGCTAGTCCAGATTTCAGGGTCCTTCAGAATACAGGTCTCACCGTGGCCTTGACTGGAATGTGTATGCAATCGATGGCCTGACTCTGACCCCATGGGCCCCCAGCGCGGCCCGGGCTCTCCAGCCCCCTCCCCACCGCCCTTTACTTGCTCTGGTCTCTAACCTCACTACTCGCGGGGTGCACTGGCACCCTGAGAAAGGAAAGCCAGGACCTCCATATCTGTGGCAGAACTGCCCACACCCTGGGCTCCAGAGGGACCTCTCCAGGGGCAGGGCAAGAGCTCCTCCTCTTTGACAACCATCCTAGCAAAAGCGGTTTTTAAGTAGATCTTTCTTATAATCATTCAACAGAGACTGAATTCTCCATCTTGGTGGTCACTGAACTGTCACTACATACAAATTAACCATCACTGTACAGGTGTTTGGGGCTGAGCCCAGGGGAGGTAATGCTGGCAGTTGGATATGGGGAGAAGGACTAAACATTAAGATGCCTCACAAGGTGCCAGTTCACGTAAGGTCATGGTCACGTGGCCCAGCAGGTGAACAACCTTATAGTAGGGTGTTGTTGATGCAAAAATTACTTTTTGGACATAAGTTAGTTGTTTTCCAAGTGATTCTGTCCATACCCTGCGATCACCATATAGATGATGCACATTACTTATTTCCACTATACAGACTAAAAGGGGAAAACCCCAGAATTTTAAAGATCACAAGAGTTGCCTGAGGTTATGCAAGTTGTTTCTTTCAGAGCCAGATATCTACTGCACCACCACGCTCTCGGTGAGTAATGAATTGGAGAAAGTGTTAACTGGGTCCAAATATTAATACGTGCATCTTTTTTTACTGATTCAATGTATGAAGTAACGAAACATTAGTGTATATGTCTTAGGTGTAGTCCCTGCTCTCCAGAATACATGTTTTATCCTGTACCACCACTTCAATGTTTATTAACAGCTGTTAAATATTTACTTGCAGCTGTTAAACTTTGGATAATCTTCACTTAACCTCTCATGACCTCAGTCTTTCCATCTATTAAAACACAGACACACACACACACACACACACACACACACACACACACAGCAGTTAGGTTTAAAGGTTATCTTGCTGTTCCCTCCAAATTCTAAAGTTCTTATGTCAAGATCATTAGAATATCACCTGTCATCTTAACCTTCTTATCAAAACATTTCAAATTTTTAAACATTAATTCTTCTTAGATCTTTAAACTGACAATCTTGACATTTCATTTAGGTTCATAATTTCAAATATTTATGCAAAATGTATTTTTAATTTCCTCCTTCATGTATTGTCATTATTTTGTAATTTACTGTTCTCATTGTCTTAGTAAATGCACAGAGAAGCTATTAATGGAGGCTGGTTTGAAGTCCCATAAGCAATTATGTTCACCTATCTTGATGATAACCATGATTCATTTTTCCCCATTATCAAAGTTTTTAAGAAGTTAGCTAACTGCCTTTACATAAGAGATAGCTGAAGGTAATAAAAGAACACTTTTTTATAATAACACTGATAATAACACGGTTTGGATATATAGGATCACATAATTCTCTGAATTTGCATAGCAGTAACCCCTAGATCATATAACCTAGTAAATACATAACTGATCCCAATTAATTAAACATCAGGTGCAAGAACAAAACTATTAGGTAGTTTCAGACATTTCTATTTTCTAAGAAAAGTAATTATCACACTCCCAGAACCTTTCTTTCCCCGGCAAACAATAATATTTAGCACCTGCAGTGTGTCATCCCCTTGCAGGATTGTGGTCATCCCCCAGTAGCCTGTTAAACCTGCACTGTGGTTCTCAGGTCGCACATGAGGGAGAAGTTAGGTGAGATGCACAGAGCTCTGCTGACTCAACGCAGACACTCCTTCCTCTACTCCATTCAAAGACCAGGTCACGGGAAACGGGTAAGGGTTGGCCCAGCCTAGACACCCAGTTGGGGCAGGTATGATTGTACAGATTTCTTAACCCTTTTGAGGAGAGCAAACACTGGGCCTTACTAATCCCGAGTTACCATGATTCATTCCTTTATTTGTTCTTTCCTTCATTCAACCTAAAAAGAGGTTTGAGTACCAACTGTTAGTGGAGGCAGCTGAGAGTTAACAGGAGAGAGCTAAATTGGCTGAGCCTGATTGGCTCAGACACAACACCACACACACACACACACACAGTGTAGGGAAGAACTGGCCTTCCATTGGCTCAGACACAACACCACACACACACACACACACACACACACACACACACACACACACAAACACATAGTGTAGGGAAAAAGGACTGGCCTTCCCATCTCCCCAGGGAACCACCATCCATCCCATAGAAGGGGGTGGGGGCAGTGATGGAGGAAATTCCTTTGCTGGACACGTGCAGTAGAAACCAAGATGGCACCAAAAAGGAAAGGCGTCTAAGCTAGGAAAAGACAACTTGGATAAGGGACACAAAACCCCGGAGATCTAGGGAGGAATTGGCTAGGGGGAGGAGGCAACACAAGCCAATGGAAGATTAGGAAAGAGATAGGTTAGCTTAAAGAAAAGCCTCTCTCCCCCAAGCCCCAGGGATTATAATCAGAGTTTAACAAAGGCCCCTCTGGGCAGCATGCCTTTGCCTATTCCTTTGCCTGTTCATGCGTGTTCTCGTGTTCTCCCCCTCTAGCCTCCGCGCGGCTCCAAGCGTGGGCCTGGGAGCAGAGGCTAAGCTAGCTGCACCCGAGAGGAGGCTGAGCTGGACCAGCTTTGGCATGGACTGAACTGAACTATGGCAGCTTCAGATCTCTGTCAATGCCAGGTCGTGGCACAGCATCTCTGGACCCTGCCCTTCCTCTGGGCTTGGGGAAGACCAGGCTGGACTTCTCCCACAGCGGGATGGAGCTGAGCCACCTGGTCGTGGATGGGACACAGACACCAGGTGCTGGGGACAGTCCTTTGCATTTGCTTCAGCTCCAGTAAGTCTTACCACTACCCCTCATCCTCATGCGTGGGTCCCGAAATGCTTTCCTTGCAGCTCTGTGGATGGGCCCCATTTCCACCAGCAACACAACCATGTGCCAGGGACTCTCCTAAGTATAAGTGATACAAAGTAAATGAGTCCAACTCACTCATTCAGTCCGTTATTCAGGCAATCATTCATTCAAGACACTTGTAAGTACATAGTATATTCTAGAAATATAAAATGAAAAGGAAGGGCCTTGCGAGGGAGGAGCTCATGGTTATATAATGGCTGCTGTAATAGCAGTCGGTTCAATAATTGTAACTGACATGTCATCCAAACACTTCACGTAGAAGTACCTGCCTCGGAGAGTACCTTCCATCGACTTACTTTCTTAGGACAGAGTGAGGACGATGCAAGGATTTTAAAATGGTTCCGTTCAGATTTGCTGAGATGTTTCTATTTTCTCTCAGTTAAATTTGTCTATTCAAGAAATAGTCCTCACTCTAAAAAACCCTAATTTCATTTTGAAACACAGAGTTGAAAATGAAGCAACACCAGTTTCAGGCTATTTGCCTAAAATGCTGCCATTACCTGTCATGAAGCAATTTTAGTGAATTTCTTTTAAGAGATAGCAAAGAATTTGTAAAAACGTTATCAGGTTACAATATTGGACTTTTAGAGGGGAAATTTTTAAGCAGATTGAGATGGAATCCTCCCTGGATCTGACTACAACTGTTGCCTAAAATGTCTCAAAACAAATTGATCACCAAAGGACAATTTACATTTAAGCTTTTATTATATTCTGCAATTGAAAAATTTGTACTAAGTTTCATTTGTCATAGGATTGCTAAGATATATTTATACATAAAGCAAATCTTATTCTTACTCTTCCTCAATACAGTTGAACATGAAAGAAGTTTACTTTGTGACTTTGAGCAGAATAAGTGACTTTCAGGGAAATTAACTGCAAAGCACCAGGCATGAATGACATTCAACCAAGTGTTAAAGAAATAGAATTTTTTAAAAAATAAGGTGTAATTTCTGACTCTGAGCCACTCTCCAGTCTACCCCATTACACAGCGTCAAAAAGAAAAGGCATTCGTACTTTATGAAGTTCCCACCACCTTCCCCCTGTATGCCAAAGCATGGGAGGGTGGTGTTCTTCAAATAACCCTTTATTGGTGCAAGAGATTAGAATGCTTTTCTAATGGCCTCTTTAGGACTCGTGTCTTTTGCTACTTCTGAAATTGGTACCTGGAATACATATACATATACATATACATATATATATATACATATACATATATATATATATATATATATATAATTGATTTCAGAGAGAAAGCAAGAGGAAGAGAAACATCAATGATGAGAGATAATCATTGACTGGCTGCCTCCTATTGGGGATCCAGCCTGCAACCCTGATGTGCCCTGACCGGGAATTGAACTGTGACCTTTTGGTTCATAGGTTGACACTCAACCACTGAGCCACACTGGCTGGGTGGTACATGAACATCTGTTTGGCAGCACAGGTCCCACATGCCTAGACACACCTTAGTGCTGTCTCTCAGAATATTTGAACTACACAGTAGCGCTGTCTGGAAGCAGGAAATGGTCTTCTCTGCCCTTGGAATCCACAGATTTTTAATTCTTTTAGTCTCTCTCTGTGTTCCCAGTGCCCCTGCCACCACCCATTAATTCTGAAGAAAAATCTCTCTTCCTTCATGTTTCTTTGTAACACTCGTATGTGACCGAAAGTCCACTAAGTTCTCCTAGAAATCTGAGCTTCTGAGTAACAGAACTCAAGAAAACAGGAGAGCATCAGTTTCCTGCACTGCCATATGGCTTTTCTCGGCAATGCACAGAGCTAGACCTGCTGGAATGAAAGGAAGGGGTGGACAGCTCAGCCTCTCTACGTGTCATCCAGCAACAAGAGCTGCTTAGCAGTAGCAGGAGTGATTGCTAACCCTCTATTCTTGAACATTTCATCTTCTTTGAAGTAGACTTTTGAAAAAAGATATAGTGGCAGAATAATGACATCCCAAAAGATGTTCACCCCCAAACCTATGAACATGGCAGTTTACCACATGGCAAAGAGGAATGCAGGCTGTAGACAGAATGGAAGTTGCTTATCAGCTGACCTTGAAATAGATAACCCTTGATTATTCAAGTGGGTCCCGTGTTAGTAAAGGGTCCTCAAAAGGTGGGAGACAACTTCCGGTTTCCTGTCCAACAAGTAAGGGTCTTGGAATCTACTGCTCTGTCTTCACAAGTAAAAAGCTGAGCAGACTAAAAGTCAACAAATTCTCTTGGATCCAGAAGGGAGATGAGGACACAGGGCAAACCTCTGCCTCCGAGATGGAGAGACAGATGGGCTGAACACAGGCCATCATGGTTTATCGAAGCGAAAACTCAAGAGGAGAAACAGTCATGGGTCCAGTGCCAGGACAGGAAAACCTGAACGGTACTGTGAATTGCTGGAGGCTTAGTTAGGACACGTCTGAGAGTTTAAAAGTCCAGAGAGACCCAGTCACAGGAAGCGGGGAGGTACACTTTTGTGAGTTTTATCCACAGGAGCTGGACCAGGTGCTCACAGTAAAACAGTTCAGCCGCTGTGCTCAGTGGTTGAGCATTGACCTATGAACCAAGAGGTCATGGTTCAATTCCTGGTCAGGGCACATGGCTGGGTTGTAGGCTCGATCCCCACTTTGGGGATGTACAGGAGGCAGCCGATCAATGATTCCCTCTCATCATTGATAGTTCTCTCTCTCCCTCTCTCTGAAATCAATAAAAATAAATATTTTTTAAGATCTGAGAACAATGCCCTTGTGCCTCTGGCAGAAGGAGGGGAAAGGAACCACTCTGAAATGAGCCACACACTCTTCTTCCTAACAAGCTGCCCTCAGGAGAAACTAACCGCAGCCTAACCCGCTGGGGTCTGCGCAGAGCGTAACTGACCTGGGGAAGGGAAATAGCCAACTGTCCTGGCTTTGGCCATCCTGTCCCACCTAAGGAGGGAGGAAAAAGCTCACAGTCCAGAGCCTCCTGACTCAGACCTAACCTAGGCCTACACCTCCCATCCCTGCCGCCACGTTATTAAAGGCCTGTTTATAGCAGGTCTCTTCCTCGATACATCATGTCCGGCTACATATATTATTTCATTTATCTGGCATCCTGGAGAGGATGAAACTATCAGAATGATAAACAGATCCGGGATTGAGGAGTTGACTACGAAGTGGCTGTACAGGGGAATTTTTAGGGTAAGAGAACTGTTTCTTTATGGTATTTTGGTGGTTGGTAAATAAATGGAAATTCTCATGAACCCTGTCCTTTGCTCCTCTTCCCTTGGCTGATTTTAATTTGCTATCATAAAAGCGTAACTGTGAGTAAAATGGCTTTGCTGAGTTCTGTTAGTGCCCCCAGCGAATGATGAAACCGGAAGGCAGTCTTGGGGACCCCCAAATTTGTAGTCGATGTCAGAAGTGAGGCTAGTATCAGGGATAACCATACTTTGCACTGATATAAATAAATGATTATATAAATAAACATGAGAAAAGGGACAGATTTTCCTTACAGAATTCCAAATAATGTAGAAGGGATGAGGGAAATAGGGAATCACCATTAAAACTCTACAGTAGTAACTGACACAGGCAAGATCCACTGAAGATTGTAAAAATTGGAGGGCATAACTTAAAGGAGAAAACAGGATTCTTGCAGGGCCTCATTATCCCCTAATACGTATGAATTATTGTAGTGCTTTTTAACACAGGTCCAGATTATTTTAAGCTCCAGGAAGTAGAGCTTAATTTCTCTCCCCTACAGCGAGGAATCAGTAACTTGCTTCTAATGAATAGAGTATGTGAAAAGAAAACCAGTAGCTTAACAGTGGAGAAACCTTGCAGAAACTGTGTTTGCCAAATGATGAAAGTTAACATCACCAATAATAATCATGTTGATGTGGCGTACTTCTTGTAATGATGTGACTACGTTTAAACTTTGTTATATTCTTCCCCAAAATCCAAAATGCCAGCCTGATCATAAGAAAACACCAGATAAACCCAGCTTGAGAAGCATTCTAGAACATACTTGACCAGGCTTCTCAAAAAATGGCAAGGTCATGAAAAGCAGGGAGACAGACGGTGTTGCTGATTGGAGGAGACCAAGGAGACATGATGGCTCAATGCCATGTCGGCTGGATTGGAGGGGGGGTTTGGGGGGGGGGCGGTGAACTCTGAATAAATTTTGGTTTTGTGTGAAGTATTGTATCTATGTTAATTTCTTAGTTTTGATAAGTATGCCTACTATACTACTCCCAGGGGGTGCTGGGTAAAGGATATAGGGACTTACTATACTATCTTTGCAATTCTTCTGTAAATCTAAAATTATTCAAAAGACTTTTGTATTGAAAGACTGACCATTCCACGTTGGTAAGGCTACAGAACAACTGAAACTCTCATGAACTGCTGGTTGAAATGTAAAACAATAAATTACACAACCACTTTTAAGAAGTTTGGCAGTTTCTTAGAAAAATAAACAATATTTCCCAGCCGTTCTATTCCTAGGTATTTACTCAAAGAGAAATGAAAGCATGCCTAATACACAAATAAGTCTGTACACAAGTCTTTATAGGAACATTATTAGCAATAGCCAAATAGTGGAAGAACCCAAATGTTCATCCACAGGTTACTGGTTAAAAAATTTACAGTATATCCATACAACATACTACTACGTTGCAATAAAAAGTAATAAACTATTCATTTATAAAACATGAGTGAAAGAAACTAGACTGCCTCCCCCACCAAGAAAATGTACATACTGATTTCATTTTTATAAAATTCTAGAAAATGTAAGCAACTTATAGTGACAGAAAGCAAATCGGTGGTTGCCCAAGAATGGCAGGAGCAGGAGCGGGAGGTGCAGAGAGAAGGATAGTCAAGGGGCATGAGAAAACTTAAGGTGACAGGTTCATTCTGTGTGATTGTTTCACAGGTGTATACACAGGCCAATACGTAAACGTACAATTTCAATACGCACTTTGTCAATTAGAACTCAATAAGGTTTCTTTCAAGAACGACAGAAAGATGTTTTAATATAGTAAGTGAAATAAAATCAGTCACACAAAAACAAGTAGAGCATAATCCCCTTTATGTTAAAATAAAACGTAGTGGTTTTGTTTACAAATGCATGGCAGTGTGAATGTTATGTAACTAACAGAGGCTATGTCCAGGTGGGTCAACTCCACAATCTCGGTGACATAGGCAACCCTTCTTTCTTCCTCAGGCTGCACACCCCACGTGGGTGAGGGGGATGCCTGAAATGGCTGAAAGGCCTTTAATTAGCAGCACTTAAGAGCCATGCCCAAAACTAGATAAAACTTGACTTGTGATTTCTCATTCACACACACACACACACACACACACACACACACACACACCCCCTTTACTTTAAAAATATCTAAACTTACCATGTATTACTACCACCGGGGGAAATGACCTAGACCGAAACTTCTATGCCTGAAGATAGAGGTGACCAAACACCCACAAAAGTGGAGTGCTATTTTTGACCTTGATTAATGTTTCAAAATTGAGGTCTAAGTGAGATAATTGAAATAAAAGCCAAAAAGTGAAATGTGAAACGCTAAGCCTTTAGAACCTTGTTTCTTAATATTGATGCCATTTCTAACGTCTTTCTATAAATAATAGATTAGAAAATGGATGCTTGGCACAGAGTTGCTTTTAAAAGTGCATTTCCCAATTCCTGACAATATAAAAAAAAAAAAATGTAGTAGACTCAGGGCAAGACACACCAAAAATACAGATAAACACAGGAAACTGATGACACATACATCATCATCATCATTTAACGAGGCTGCATGCAAAAACAATTAACAGATTTTAAGATGTCCCATTGTAACAAAATATAATTGTAAATAATAGCTTGTTCAATAAACTACTTCCCCATTCACTCCGGTAATAGTGCTTTGTACATGTAATTATAACCCACTAGAGGCCCGATGCACAAAATTCGTGCAAGGGGCTCGGCACTCGCAGTCCCGGCTGCATCAGCCCTCACAGCCCCAGCTTCATCTGGAAGGTCGTCCGGATGGTCATTGGGCCCTCTGGTCTAATTAACATGTTAGCTCTTTATTATATAGGATTATTTTCAACAAATTACCCTGTGAAGCAATTGTTTTCTCTGGCATGTTTAGAACAGTAAAAATAGTAACAATAATAATCATGCCAAGCATGACAGCCTCATTATGCTAATTACTGGGCTAAATAACCTGTATGACTGAATCCGTAAAACCCAAAAGCAAGGTATCTCCTATAGATATTTCTTTTTCTTTTTAATTTTTTTCTTAATTGATTAAGGTATTACATATGTGTCCTTACCCCCCCATTGCCTCCCACACCCCCACTCATGCCCTCATCCCCTGTTGTCTATGTCCATTGGTTAGGCTTATATGCATGCATACAAGTCCTTTGGTTAATCACTCCCCCTTACCCCCACCTTCCCTCTGAGGTTTGACGGTCTGATCGATGCTTCTCTGTCTCTGGATCTGTTTTTGTTCATCAGTTTATGTTGTTCATTATATTCCACAAATGAGTGAGATCATGTGATATTTATCTTCCTCTGACTGGCTTATTTCACTTTGCATAATGCTCTCCAGTTCCATCCATGCTGTTGCAAATAGTAAGAATTCCTTTTTACCACAGCATAGTATTCCATTGTGTAGATGTACCAAAGTTTTTTAATCCACTCATCTGCTGATGGGCACTTAGGCTGTTTCCAAATCTTAGCTATGGTGAATTGTGCCGCTATGAACATATGGGTGCATATATCCTTTCTGATTGGTGTTTCTAGTTTCTTGGGATATATTCCTAGAAGTGGGATCACTGGGTCAAATGGGAGTTCCATTTTCAGTTTTTTGAGGAAACTCCATACTGTTCTCCACAGTGGCTGCATCAGTCTGCATTCCCACCAGCAGTGCATGAGGGTTCCTTTTTCTCTGCATCCTCGCCAGCACTTGTCATTTGTTGATTTATTAATGATAGCCATTCTGACAAGTGTGAGATGGTACCTCATTGTCATTTTGATTTGCATCTCTTGGATGATTAGTGACTTTGAGCATATTTTCATATGTCTCTTGGCCTTCCTTCTGTCTTCTTTAGAAAAGTATCTATTTAGATTCATTGCCCATTTTTTGATTGGGTTTTTTTTTATCTTCCTTTTGTTAAGTTGTATGAGTTCCCTGTAAATGAAGATTAAACGCTTATCTGTGATAACATTGGCAATATGTTCTCCCATGCAGTGGGCTTTCTTCTTGTTTTGTTGATGGTTTCTTTTGCTGTACAGAAGCTTTATTTTGATGTAGTCCCATTTGTTTTTCTGTTTAGTTTCCATTGCTCTAGGAGCTGTACCAGTGAAGATATTGCTCCGGCATATGTCTGAGATTTTGCTGCCTGTGGATTTCTCTAATCTACACTAATAAAAGAGAAACATGCAAATTAACCATCACTCCGCTACACCCACCAGCAATCAGGAGCGAGTATGCAAATTAACCCAAATAAGATGGTGGCCGTCACGGAGCTGGAGCGAGCAAGAGGCTTGGGTTGCCCCCCGCGATGGAGGAAGCCAAGCTTCCCGCCTGCCCTGGCCAGCCCTGGCCTCTGCTCAAGGCTACAAAGTTTCAATTATAGAAGATAAATAAATCCCAGATACCTGCTTCCAGCTGACTCTGGCCTCTGCTCAAGGAAGCACTGAAAAAAAAAAAAAAAAGCCTCTTACCCAGGGGGGTCACACCCCCATGGGGTGAGAATCCCCGCTGGGGAGCTTGGCCAGCCTGCAAACAGCCATCAGCCCTCACCCAGGCTGGCCAGGCAACCCAGTGGGGACCCCTACTCTGAAGAGGGTGTGGCCAGCCTGCAAACAGCCATCAGCCCCTCACCCAGGCTAGCCAGGCATCCCAGTGGAGACCCCCACCCTGAACGGGGTGTGGCCAGCCTGCAAATAGCCCTCAGCCCTTCACCCAGGCTGGCCACACCCCCACGGCCCGATCCCTGTAAACAAGCAGTTGAACACCCCTCGAGGGATCCCAGATTGGAGAGGGTGCAGGCTGGGCTGAGGGACACCCTCCCCCATGCACAAATTTCGTGCACCGGGCCTCTGGTATTTTTATGGTTTCCTGTCTTACGTTTAAGTCCTTAATACATTTTGAGTTTATTTTTGTATATGGTGTAAGTTGGTGGTCTAGTTTCATTTTTTTTTTTTTTTGCATGTATCTGTCCAATTTCCCAGAACCATTTATTGAAGACACAGTCTTGACTCCATTGTATGCTCTTGCCTCCTTTGTCAAATATTAATTGAGCATAGTGGTTTGGGTCAATGTCTGGGTTCTCTATTCTATTCCATTGGTCTATATGTCTGTTCTTGTACCAGTACCAGGCAGTTTTGAGAACAGTGGAGACCTAGAATGAATTCTCCAAAAATTAATCTAGAATAAAAAAAGACCCCAATAGATATTTCTTACAGGTAAGAAATTGACGCTCAGATGTAAAGTAACTGTTCACATTCACATCTATAGGAAAGAGTGGTGCTTTTTATAATCGTGTTCTCATTTTTAAAATTCACTCTCCAGGAATGCCTTCTCACTCTTCCCACCACCTCAAATGAATCCAACAACTACTCTTTTCCAGGCACTGTTCTAGGCTCTGGGGATCCAGAGAGAACTACAGTAGATAGGTTTTTGCCCTTCAGGAACACAGCCTAATAATGTCAGAGCAGATAGGAAGCAATTCTATAAGCAGAGCTATGTCTAGGCGCTGACACCTCACTCGCAGTGAAGGCAGAGGAAGTGGGCAAGGAATTGGTGGGTGGCCTGCCTCCCCAGAAGCACTTGACTTGATTGAACCTAACAATTAAGAATTAAGCAAATGAGGGAGGGAAGAAGATATACTAGGAGGAGGTGATTACTAGGTGTACCAGTTAATAATAGCGGATTTTGCCATCAAAGAAAACACAATAATTTCAAGAGAAATACCAAAAGTGCTTTATTCAAAGTAATGTCCATCACTAGCTACACAATTCCCCATCTTTCAGGTAATTTGTGGATACCGTCACAATAGAACTTCTCTTGTTTTGAGGCAAACCATTCAGAAACCCAATTTTCCACTTCTTCGTATGTTTTGAAGTGCTGCTCAGAAAGTGCATGTGCCATCGATTGGAACAAGTGGTAATCTGAAGGAGCAAGGTCTGGTGAATATAGCGGGTGGGTTAATACTTCCCAGGCAAGATCTTTTAATGTGTCTTTAACTGGTTTTGAAGTGTGTGATGTTGCGTCATCATGAAGCAAAATTACTTTGCTGTGTCTTCTGGAACATTCTGGTCGTTTCACTATCAAAGCATGGTTCAAATTGATTATTTGTTGTCAGTAGTGATCAGTATTAAGGGTTTCATCTCGTTTTAGAAGCTCATAATACACCACACCTTCCTGATCCCACCAAACGCAGAGCATTGTCTTCTTTCCGAAGTCATTTGGCCTTGCAGTCGATGTTGATTTGTTGACCTGGATCAACCCATGTTTTTGTGCATTTGGGATTCTCAAAATAAATCCACTTTTCATTACCAGTCACAATTCAATGCAAAAAAGACTTTCATGCCGTTGAAACACTTTACTGATGACTTTTCAGTTTTCCATTTGCCTTTCATTCAGTTGATGTGACACCCATTTTCCTTCCTTTAAAATCTTTCCCATTGCTTGTAAACAACCGGAAATTGTTTGCTGAGCAACTTTTAATCTTTCTGCAAGTTGTTTTTGAGTTTGACACGCATCTTCATCCAATAATGCTTGTAATTGTTGGTCTTCAAACTTTTTCAGTTGACCTGGATGTCTTTGTCTTTCACATCAAAATCATCACTTTCAAAGCGTTTACACCAATGTTCACAAGTATCTTGAGATGGAGCATGTTCACCATAAGCTTCCCAAAGTATTCAGCAGCACTTTTCTTCAAAATAATGAATTAAACCTTCCTGCAAATGTTTTTTTTTTTTTTGGCACAAAATTCGACATTTTTAAGTGTAAAAATATCTATGATGTTAATGTCTTCAGCAAATTTAACATATGAAGTTTTGAGGCTTGTTGTCAATACAACAAAACAGCATACATATCAAATGGCATATATATCAACATATGTGTAACTCCATCTATTGAAAAAAATCTGTATTATTAACTGGTACACCTGGTACATGAATAGAGGGGAAGACACCTTTCAGGAGGTGTATCTCAGTGTGCAGATGAGAATGTGACTGAATGCAGGAAACAAAGTTTCCTCAGCCACTTCCATTCAGTTACTAATCAGGACGACACCCAGTTCCTGCCAGCCTCTATTCCAAAGCTCCCACCCCTTGGCATTGCTACGAATTCTCATTGACAACCATAACCATAACCCATTTCACAGGCCCTCTCACTGCAGCCAAGTTTCTAATCGCCCAGGAGCCTACACACCAGGCATACTTACACTAGTAAACATGCTTTCTGGGACATACCAGATCATCAACAAATAAGTATTTGCTTTAGGAAGTAACAAAAAAGGCCCCAAGACTTGAGAGGGTGAAAGGTATAAAAATAATATTTAAGAAGTCCTAAAAAAAAGAATGTCTGCTATTCATTTGCACATGGACCAGAAATTTAGCTCCCACCAATATTAAGCGTTTAAACCAATGTTCACAAGTATAGACCATTAAGTATTCTGGTACTTCTATGAAGCACACAATTAAACTTAACCTATATAATGTACTCTGTGGCAAATATTGTCTTCCATGTTTACCAAAACTTAATGATATCGTCAACATTTAGTGACTAGTAACATAGGCTTAAAAAATTAGTTGTTTTCCCTAACTCCTGCCAAATGGTTGTCATATCTTGGTCTAAATTATTCTCTTGTTCCCAAGAAATTTCCCTTCTACAAATTCCTAATGACCCCTTTTGAAATAACAGATTAATTTAATGCCAGAAAATGGGTGAGTTGCAAGTCTTTGAATGTGCCTATTAACCAGAGCTGTGCATCATAATCAACTGGTGAATACACAAATATCTATTTAATGCACAATGTGTGTGTGTATATATATATATATATATATATAATTTTTTATTGTAAAAGGCTAATATGTAAATTGTCCCCTCGGGAGTTCGCTATGACATGCGCTGACCACCAGGGGGTGGCACGGAATGAAGGAAGGCCCTGGCCAACAGCTGGCAGCTGGGGGAAGGAAGGCCCTGATAAGCCCTGATCGCCAGCCAGGCCTAGGGACCCTACCCATGCATGAATTTCATGCACCGGGCCTCTAGTGTGTGTGTGTGTGTGTGTGTGTGTATGGACTAGAGGCCTGGTGCACAAAATTTGTGCACTGCAGGGGGAGGGGGTGTCCCTCAGCCCACCTGCGCCCTCTTGCAGTTTGGGACCCCTTGGGGAATGTCTGCCCTCTTGCAATCTTGGGCTCTCACAGTCCGGGACCACTCACTCCTTACTGCCTGTTTGCAGCGGAGGCAGGAGAGGCTCCCACCACCACCACTGCACTCGCCAGCCATGAGCCAGGCTTCTGGCTGAGTGGCGCTCCCCCTTTGGGAGCACACTGACCACCAGGGGGCAGCTCCTGCGTTGAGCATCTGCCCCCTGGTGGTCAGTGTGTGTCATAGCGACTGGTTGTTCCAGCAATACGTCAATTTGCATATTAGGTTTTTATTATATAGGAAGGCTAAGTGTCCATCTGCCCGACTGCTCACTATGACATGCACTGACCACCAGGGGGAAGACACTCAATGCAGGAGCTGCCATGATGCACACTGGCCGTTTAAAAATAAATGGCAGCCCTAACTGGTTTGGCTCAGTGGATAGAGCATCGGCCTGTAGACTGAAAGGTCCTTGGTTTGATTCCGGTCAAGGGCATGTACCTTGGTTGCGGGCACATCCCAAATGGGAGGTGTGCAGGAAGCAGCTGATTGATGTTTCTCTCTCATCGATATTTCTAACTCTCTATCCTTCTCCCTTCCTCTATGTAAAAAAACAATAAAATATATATTTAAAAATAAAAAAATAAAAATAAATGGCATCTTGGACCTGGCACTCACAAACCAATACTTGGTTTCCCCCAAGTGGGACATAGGCCCCACCACCACCCTGAAGCAACAACCCACCAAATCGCAACCAACGCTGCTGAGACCCCATGCTGCAAAATGCGGTCCACTGCCCAGCCCAGCCTGAAAACAGTGGCTGTGGACGCTGGGTAATGACATCACGTAGCAACATCCAGCTTCCTCTCCCTAGTGACTAGCCTCCTTGGAGTTTCTTCAGCCTAGGAACCCGACTTGCTTTATAGCCAGGTGCAAACATTTTACAGTTTAACCAAATGTTTGTGAAGCGTTTTCCCGTGCCTCATCTCATTTGATCCTCACAGAAGTTCTGGAGTAGGTAGATAGGAGACTCAGTAGAATCCTATTTTCTTTTCATTAGCAAGATGCTAATAGCGATATTAAAATATTTCTTCTAATTAATTTCAATGTGCACAAATCTGTGCACCGGGACACTAGTTGCTTATAATAGGAGACAGTGATTAAGTATACATTATAGGGGCTAAATTAATGTGTATAATACAACTATTAAAAATCAAAATTATGGTATCATATAGTGCACTTTACACAGCCAAATACTATTCCCTGAGGGCTTTAAATACAGGTATGTGAACAATTCTGATCCTCCTACCTCATACCACTAGTCCCATTCTACAGACAGGAAAAGTCAGGACAGTAACTCCTTAGGTGAAATAACTAGTAAGTAGTGGAGTTGGGACCCACCCTAGGCAGTCAGGCAGAATTCATGCTCTTAACCTCTATGGCAGTGATTTTCAACCTTTTGATCTCATGGCACACATAAACTGGTTACTAAAATCCTGCAGCCCACACAAAAGTACATATTTTGCCCATCTAACAAAAAAAAGGTTCATTTTGAATCATTCTCATCGGATGGCTATCATTGTGTTGGCTGTTGTCATTTTTTTTTTTATTTGACAATCTAAGGGAAAAGAGGTCTGTGCCCCTGACTAAATAATCAGATAATGCATGTTTTAAAAATTCTTGTGGCACACCAGTTGAAGATCACTGCTTTGTGGTATAGGGAAGTACTTGTACTTAAAGGACAATAGCCCCTGACAATTTCAGCGAAAAAGTGTTTCTGAAATCAGTAAATATTACAACCCCATTAAAAAAAAAAAGCATGTATTAAAAATGTCTGGAAGGACACATATTAACAGTGGTTACAACTGAGGAGGAATTGGGAGCTTGGAAATGGGAATTTATCATTTTCCAATTTCTGTATATACATGTACTTCAATGGTATATAAAAAAGCATTAAGAGCAGCACACATACCTAGTAGGACAGAAACCTTATAAAAAGGTTTTAATGAACTCTAGATTTATCAACATTGCTAAAATAGTAAAATTTACTTACCTCTAGTTTAGTCGTGATTTATCATAAGACGTATTTCAACACCATATTTGTCCAACTTCAAACAAATTTATTTCCATATGCTAAAGTATTTCAACCACTTCACTGAAAATAAAGACATAGTACATAGCTACATTTTTTATGTCACATTAAACTCAATTTAAATTATTTTAGCACTGTAGGTAGACCTTTATTACGCTATCCATCCCGAATGTGCAGTTCTCCATTTCTGTCCCCTACTTGGGGATACTGCTCGCCAAGTTGGGCAGATAATTAACCGAGGGTTAAGAATTTGTTTGCCGAGTTCCTTTTAAAAATCTTTCCATCATTCAAAAAAAAAAAAGTTTATATGGAAAAGGATCTGACAATGTGCAGATTTTTCAAAACCCCCTAAATTTGAACATATGCATTTCTGGAAGCTGATGTTTTCAAATGTCTGGTCTCAGACTGGGTTCAGTGTGACTGGATTTTTACTGCAAGAGTTTCACTTCCTGACATTTCTATTCAGTGCCCGAATGAAAAAGAGTCCTATCCAGTAGCCCTCCAACCTCTGCTTTAGATATTTCTGGTAGAGCCCATTCTGACACTGAATTACTTACTATTATTAAGGTGTTTTGTTTGTTTTGTGTGTTTTTTAAATAAAATTGTGGTATCTTTTTCTATGTAGATTCCACCCCACTGGTTCTAGTTCTTAAAATGTGAACTGTTTGCATAATTGATCATACAAACCCAACAACCAAAAAACATTACTAATTGTCTTCTGTACTTTACTAAACACTTTGTGTTTAATATATTTTAAATTATAAAGAAATTACAAGGAACTCCTAAAAAATTTATACAAAAATATTACAAGTTAGGACAAAGCATTGCGATATGACATTTGAAAACATGCAGAAAAAGTAGCATAGGGTTAACATTTCATTGTTGACAGAGTGCTCTGGAAAAAGTACCACAAAACTACTATCCACAGTGGCTTTTCTTCCACTGCATCTGCGGATGAATATACTGAGGAAACAGTGAACTTTAACCTGATCTGCTATGTATTATCACAGGTAAGAAATCTGACCTACTGTATAAAGTGTAAGAACTATGAAATAAAAAATAACCCTTTCTATGAATACTCAAATTGATTTCAGCTTCCCCTCAAGCTTCTACAGATTATAATTCTTAGTAGACCAACACTTTTTGAAAAAGTGTAAAATGCAGAATATTAACAATCTATGCCATGCAATAAAAGTTAACCCTTTGAAAATAAAAGGCTGTCAGAAAGTTCTAGCAACCTGCATTAGCTTATCATTTAATAAAACATGACAAGGCTATACCTGTATTAGTTTCTCCTTAAGGAAATGGAAGGGACAAGTAAAAGACTGGGAGAATACAAGTTTTTACAAAACAAAACAAAAAATTTGACCCATGATTCTTTTTAAGTCTCTAAAAGGAGTTGGGATTAATTAAAACTGGAAGGTGGCTAGTATCTTTCCTTATAGATTATAAGTTTTGTTAGCAATATAAGCAACTAAAGAAAAAATTACTAAATAGGTTTATATGCAGAAAAAATGTCATTAAGAAAGTTGAGCATCCTGTCCTAAAAATCAAGCAAATGAATCTGAGGTCTCCTTTAGTTTGATTATGTGAAACAATGTCCTTTTAAGTACAATAATTATTTTCAAAATAATTCAGAATTATTCCTTAGCTGATTAAATGCTCTATTTTTAATAAAAATAGTAAGTAACCCTTCATTTAAAAAATCTAATCTCTGGCGAGAAGTAATAAAATAGTAAAATTTGTAATTTTATCTATGGGCTTACTGTAACCTATGTATCTTAGAAAACAATATATTTATGAAAACAGTGGTTTGGGTTCTTATGGCAGTTGTTACAATTAGGAACACCAGTATGGGAGAGAACAGACATGTAATTTGTTATGAAGGCTAACTCAGAGCAAAAAAGTTTATTCTACAATAGAACATTGGAGGAGTAAATGCAATTAAAGTGTAAACAAGAAATTGTAAACAAGAAATAGCATCCCTCTCTTTGACTAAATAGTCTATACAAACTACATAGATATCAAAGGTTTTATATATGTACACAGCCAACATAATATCAAAATATATTTTATTCTGGACCTCTTTCAGATCTGATTCAAATTACAGTTGTCAAAGCAATACAATGCAAAGGGGAACTGCAACAACAACAACAACAAAAAATGTGCCTAGAAAGGATAAAGGGTCATTGGGGACAAATCATTGTGATGTGGAACCAAAATACATCGTAAGTGTAACTGACATGGTCCAGGACAGCATAGAACATCTATAATCAGTCTTCCTTACACAATAATCATGAAAACTGAACAATAAAGTTCTTCAACATGTACAAAAAACTGTCATGGGCTGGTTTACACTTTTACAACAGTTTTAAAGTTAACTGGATAACTAAAGAAATGATGCAGACATTTTAATCCAGTGCTATAGGTAGGCTCACAGAATTAGACCCAAAGGATTTGTAAAAATCAAAATTAGAACATTACAACTACAATGTCAAAGTCAGGAAAGAAGAAAATCACTTCTGTATTTAGGGATTACAGAGCTACAAAATGCAGTCTGTGTTTTTGTTTTTAATGAAATGGATAAGTACATCAGACTAGATATAACATGCAGAATGTTTTTTTGAACTTATCCAAAAAATCCAAAGAAAACATCATGAAACAGCTTACTAGAAAGAAGAAAAAAAAAAAAGCCTCAGTTATTCACCCTGCTTCAACACTGTCAACATAAAGGCAGAAATAAAGAACGCTACTAATACTTCAGAACTACTGATATAAGACATCAAATTTCTAAATCAGTGTATTTTAAAAAGTGAACGCTTCCTGTTTTCTCTCTCTCCTCTATATTAACTAGAATCATGTTAAAACAAAACAGATATTGAATGTGACACTTCAGAGCTACTATGGGAAGGAGTAATAATTCATAACTTCCCTACCCTTCTTCCATCCCTGCTGATTCAGAAGGGAAAAAAACAAATAAACCCACAAACCAACCAGGGTCTCTTGTAGATTTGCTGCTATTCCCCAAAATGTTGGCATTTGCTGCCATGCCACAATGTTGGTCCACTGAGTAGGATTCTGTGGAAACTGTCAACAGTAACTCACCAAATGCAAGTACCATCCTTAGCATGTGAGAATAAATGCAGGTTCTATCTAAGTGAACAAATGCACTTATGAAAATGAAAACTGTTTTGAGAAGATAAACAGCACTACATTTGAAATTTATTTTTCCTGTTCACATAAGGATGATCATTTGTGATTCCTTTAAATAGCAAAAATGCATACTCCTCTTCAGGCCTCTATTCAATAGTTTACATTACTCTTAACAAAATCATTCTACATAAACAGCTCCTTAAAAATAGTACTCTTTCATTAAATCTAATTTGACAGAAAGAAGTTTAAGGAAAAAGGAGTGCTTTATAAGTGAAAATGTACAAATCTTTGGCCTTTCTCTTGACATTTTTATATGTCAAAAAGCAAACAAAAACAAAACCACCACCCTTCATGTAATTCAATCTTATGATTACTTTTGCACCATATTTGTTTTTTACATCACAAAAGGAGGCACTTTCAGTATCTATAAAAGGGGTTTAATCCTAAAACATACTTAGAGAATAATTAAAACAGAATTCAATACACTCTAAGACCTAGCAGGAAATTAAAAGTTACCACTTCTAAAAGCCATTTGAACGTCAATGATGGTACCTGATCAACAACAGGAAATGGGGACTGGATCAAATATAAGAGCTTAGGGGATTTCCTACATGGAGAAGAAGTAAGATCCCTTATGATGTTTAGGAGTGACAGCTGCTCTTTATTCTATTTTAATCAGTGAATATTCTATTCATTCAAGTTTTCCTTTCTATTTTTCCTTATGATAAGCTTCTTAACAGTAGCCTAAACAACGATATATAATGAATACCACAGAAAATCTACTGGAGTCAGTTGAACTTCAGGAATAAGTTGTCGGAAAAAAATGAGCAAGAACTTCAAATATAAAACTTTACTTGCTGTGAAACTTGGTCTCTTACAATCATGTTACTGCTCAAATTAGAGGCAATCTGCTTTTTATCTACTGGAGCAGCATCGTGGCACATCAGCAGGCAATGATGATGTTGAGAACAGCAGCAAAAATAAACAATTGTATGCTCACAAAGAACCCAAGCCTACAAAATGGATACCTTCCAGATAAAGTTTACACCTAAAAGACCCAAGACATCAGGATAATAAAGCTCTGTATTTATAATTTTTCATATGTCCTATTGTGGCTATTATGCTTAAGTAAAACAGCTAAAAATAAAAAAAATAAAAACAGAAAAGATGACAATACCATAAAAATGTAGCTATTTGGCAGCTATACTGCAGAACTACTTGACCATCTTTTAATCAGCTGGGGGAGAAGTTAATAACTGTATGCAAATGAATAAATTGTCAATATCAAAATACAAAAGTACTATCAATAATCACCTCTGACTTTCAGATTTAAATTCAGTGCAATTGACAAATGCATCGCTAAAGGAAAATGCAGCTTAAACATACGCAAAACATTTGTGTCTATTCCTGGGAGCACATTTAAAAATTATTGCACAGATTTTTTTTATTTTTATTTATTTTTTTAAAACAACAACAGAGGTTAACCACAGATGTGGACCTCCAGCAATAAAAGCAGGATTTCAAGTGCCAGATACTCAGCATATTAGGTTTCCTACATAAGTCACAGGGTAATAGTTCTAAGTATCTATAATGTGATCCAAACCCTAAAAACAGCTGGCACAAAACCATCATAAATGACTGCCTCTCTGGATGTAAATTTTTAAAAATATTATTACAGTATCATAGTCCCCACTAACAACAACTGGGGTACATATAACAATGTATTATGGAATTAAGTGTATTTATTTTCTTTAACAATAGCAAATGCTATCCTACCTTAGTAAAACCAAGACTTGCTTCAATCAATGCTCTTATGTGAAAATAGCAAAACAACAAATGCTGAAAATCAAAGCTGCATTACTTGGGCTAAATCACTTTATACTTAAAACAGAGGTTAATAAAATTTTAGTAGTAAAGGCCTCAAATAATTAGTAATGGGAATAGTGTTATAAATTTGCTAAGCGATTCCTTAATTAAAATCTTTGAGAGATAAATTTGACAACTGTTCTGTTCAAAACTGACAGTTCTGGCTTCTCACCTTAACCAGGACAAACTTGTTAATCACACATACGAACACAGCCCCATGCTATCATTGGTCAATTCTCTAAATTTTCGCTTTTAGTTGCATGAGCACAAGAGGAGGTTTGATCTGATACCTACATCCTTAAGAAAATACTTGATATTATAAACATAATAAAAGACATGATATAGTAGTGATTACTGAAAAAAAAAAAAATAGCAGCTTAAATCTATCTATATTTGAAAAAAAAAAAAATGTAGTCACAAGTACCACAAATGCAGAATCAGAGCAGCAGGGAAGTTAGTGCAATTATACATTTAAAAAAGAAAATAGGAATCACTGCTATTTAAAAACACCTTGAAGCAAGTCTTGTTTTAAAGATTGTTTTTAAACTAAGATAGCTAACATTTTGCCACGTAATGGCAGTGTTATATGCCGTTATCTTGCTTTGTATAAAGAAAAGTAACATGAGAGATTTTTAATACTGGAGTTTGGTTATATTACATATTTAAGCTTCTACACAGAATGATGGACACTTTTGAGAAGCTAATCCTTATCCAGAAACATTTTAATCTCTTAAAAAACAAAGCAAAACAAACAAATAAACAAACAACAAAAACCCCAAACCTACTTTGCTCCTTTTACAATAGTGCACATTTTAACCATAATTTAGTTATGGCTACAAAACTTCAGAAGACTTTTTTTTGCATCTTCTCTATGGTATTTTTTTAAAAAAATTTGTGCCCTCCTAGTCTTTAATTGGCAGAAATATGTCCCAAAATAGAAACTACTTCATTTAAGCCACATCACAAAATAAAACAAAACGAAATAAAACAAACAAAAAAGAACAGAGCATAATACCCTTTTACTGATGTGTCTTACAGATTGACGTGACCAAAGTCATATATTTTCATTAATTTCCAATTTCCCCTTCCACAACATGCACCAATTGAATATATGCTCTGGGAGCCATAAAAGGTACCAAACATTTATCTTTTCAAAAGAATGCATTAAAATATTTTTTTAATAATTTTTGTAAATTGTGAAAAAAATATAAACAAGAAACTGATTCACTCCCTTACTTCATGCATCCATAAACTAAACCAAAAACAAAAGTTTAAAAGCAAGAACAAACTACTGCTGCAAGTTTTTGTAAGTCCATTTTCTCTGTACATACAAACTGCTCAACTATTGAAGGAAAGAAAAGAATATAATCCATGATGTCTGCTGATTCAAAGGGGAGAAACAAGGCTGTCATTAGTATCCAAAAACTGGTACATGTATGGTCTGCTTTTATAATGCATATTTCTTTCTTCTGTTTTTCATATCCAAAACTTCTAAATGCTATTTTAGGGGCACAGCAGATTAGATTCCAGCACTTGGTGAACAGAATTCACAAGCTGTGACAAAATTCTGTCGTCTTCAGGGTGCAATTTTGTGTATATACACTGTATGTATATATTTCTTTTAGATTTGGCTGTAGTGGACTGGCCATGGTTCAAGTGGGACGATAGCAGTACATGGGTCAGGGACAGTCAATTTGGCTATGTACACATTCATAGTCGGTCCATGGCTTCCAACTAGTAGCGCTATTTCCGAAGGTCTAATACACAAACCTGTAAGAAATTAAAATAATCAACCAGTGTGTTAAGAATTTCATTATACAATTGTAACTTCACTTTTCTATAGTACAGTTTGGAATCTATTTCTTGGTTCCAAGTTCACAAAGCTGGTAAAGTAATAATAACCATGGAAATGGGCACTTAATAGAACTCAGATACATCGTCTAATCCAGCGGGAGGAAACAATGATGGGCT
This sequence comes from Eptesicus fuscus, assembly GCF_027574615.1. Taxonomy (NCBI): domain Eukaryota; kingdom Metazoa; phylum Chordata; class Mammalia; order Chiroptera; family Vespertilionidae; genus Eptesicus; species Eptesicus fuscus. The sequence continues at coordinate 36,606,598 of NC_072475.1, forward strand.
AACACTACAGAGGCAGAACCGTGGCTAACATTTTGAAGATTTACTCTCTGCTAACTAAGAAGTAAAAAAATGCTCAAAATAACCCTAGCCAGTTTGGTTCAGTGGATAGAGCGTCTGCCTGCGGACTGAAGGGTTCCAGGTTCGATTTCAGTCAAGGGCCCATGCCCGGGTTGCAGGCTCAATCCCCAGTTGGGGGCCTGCAGGAGGCAGCCAATTACTTATTCTCTCTCATCATTGATGTTTCTATCTCTCTATTCCTCTCCCTACCTCTCTGAAATCAATAAAAATAAATAAAAGGAGTTAAAAAAATGCTCAAAATAAACCATTTCCTATCTTTTGGGTCTTAACAAAACATACTACAGATTATATTAAACTACAGCTTCAGTAAACAGCTAATGGCTGTACCCTACCCATCTTCCCTTTGCTTTCAGAGCTTCAGAAGTCATAACTCATATTTCTGTAAAGAGTTGGCCAACCTCACCCTGAAAAGTCTCTCAGTATCACATATTCCTCAAATGCAGGACTCAACTGCCTCTATTCCCCCTTCCCTGGCCACCAACACTCTTCTGCAGGGAAGAGAAAGTAGAAATAGGCAATGAAAATTCAAATCTCTCATAGTGGTATCCTGCTATTCCTAATTTCAATAAGGAAGCTTGATTTAAAAAATAACTGTCAATTTCTTGATTATGAACACTCTTTTGGCAAAGGTAGTACAAAATTTGTTTACTTTTTTTTTTATGAAACGAACATGAAAAATATACAGCTTTCAGTAAAAAAGATCAATACCATATCATAAAATTTATTTTGAAGAGAACACTAAGCCACATGTATTCACTATGTTTACACACACACACCCTCTGGAAATACTGTATTATACTTACTGAACCATCTGATGCACTGGCTCCAACCTTGTCTCCTGCTGCATTCCAGCAAACTTCAAAAATTCCACCTGTTCCCCTGTAGCTGTGAACTAGAGCACCTGTCTAAAAATATGAAAAACAAAATTTTATAAATACTAACATACTGAGGTAAAAATATTATCAGGCTTCATTTCTAGCAATCAAAGGTAGGATTTAGATTTAACTCCAAAATAAATACAAGCTCTAAAATACTAGAAGAGTGATTTGAAGATCCTTTCATAAAAAGAGAACACTAATCTGCTCTCAACAGATCAGTTTCTCCAGAACTGATAACCATTCTTAGCTAAGGCACCTTTGGCCTCTCTGACACAATTAACAATGGTTAGAAGTGAACATCCAATGTATGACTTAAACTTTTGATGATGTTACTAAAAGCTGCATGAGTTTGGCCAACTTGTAAAGACAATTGTAGTGTGAGTCTGTTAGGTATTCCATATTAAGTAAAATTCCATATTAGAATAGACCCCTAAGCTATAGGAGTTATGAAAGAAGCTAAAAAAATATATGTACACAATTCTTGAATTCTTAAAAAGTATAACTAGGAACATTAATAATCTCATTATCAATTTAGCTGAACCATAAGTATAATTAAATTATTTTATTCCTTCAGCAAGAGGAATAATAATCATTCAGCTGCCACTGATTAATTAAAACACAAAAAATGTACTGTCTTAAGAAACCAGTCATTAAATAGGGCAAAGGTCAGAGGTTCTGCTGGGAGAAAATGGACAATGAAAAATATGCTTCTGGTGTTCTGCCCTGACAAACAGGATGGCATCTCTCAGCTTTAAAGCAGCCTACCAGGCCAAACGAGAGGGAGCAGGCCTTCCTAAAAAGAACGCATTAGCAGACATGTACCTTGTAAATACCTCCCAGATAGCTAACCCAAGTATATCACTAGAAAGTCTGTTTTTCCTTGCTTTCCTCTTCACAGTGTGTCTGGAAATACTTCAGAAACCACAGATGCACTGCCAAGGCTGATCACACTGGGAAGGCTCTACTGCTTCCTAATTTTTCTTTTCCTACCTAAAATTTCTAACAATTTAAGAGATTAATTAACAAGTATGAATACAGGTCTTGAATATCTACAAGTAATTAGAAGAGAAAGAAGTGGTACCAACAAAATCTAAAATCTGCTGATATATAAAAACTAAAATCTATAGAACAGTCAACTTTGGGGTAAGAAAACAAAAACTTTCTTTTAAAAGTACTGACCAATTTCTAAGCTTGAATTAGGTCAATAGATCATCAGCATCTACTCAAATCTATATGTACATTCAGACCAGATTTCAACAATTTACCTGTCAAATGCTTAGGTAACCTATCACCCAAGTAATGAAAGAAAAGAACTACATGCATATATGATAAAAAGGATAACGACTGTCTCCTACACTAAAAACTCATTAGATGCATTTTACTATTTTCAAACTTAACGTAAAATGACATTTTTTGTACATAACAGTGATACAACAAAACAGCACGGATAGCTGCTCAAATGCCCTTAAAAACCAATCAGTATCTGCCATTAGAACTCTCAAGTCCTATACCCAAATTTCATGGAATTGATTTTCTCACACTAGAGTAAATGAGTGACTGAAAAGGTATACAACAGACAAATTATCCATAGATTGTATCTAAAAAGCCTTTGCTATTCGGTCACAACAGAAAGAGTAATGTGAAAGGAAAGCCAAGGGGAAATGAACTAGTAGACAGAGAGCACAGTAATGTGCCAAAATCCATAATGTTTCAACATGAGCAACAACCAGTAAATAAAAGGAATATATATTTTTTAAAGATATTTGTGGTTAACAATAAAATCCATAAAACACCTCAGAATAAATTTGGAAAAATGAAAGTCTTTATAAAGAAATTATAAAACCTTACTGAAGGGGAAAAAATACATAATTAGAGGGACTTACAAAGTTATAGTTATTAAAGCTATGCTAATGATACAGGAATATACAATAGCACCTATGAATAAATCACACAAGAACTTCATATATGAAAGAAGTGGTATTATGAAACATTAAAGGGACAATAAATTGTACTGACATAACTGGTTATCCATCTTCTAAGATAAAATTAGAACTCTAGCTCACACCATATATAAAACACCAATTCCAAGGGAGTTAAAAATATAAATGTAACAACAAAATAGTGAAAGTATAAAATGAAAGAATCATATTGCTTTTACACACACACACACACACACACACACACACACACACACACACACACACCTCGAGACGACAACAAAAACTAATAAAAAACAGTTGCCTGTAGGGGGATCAAGACAGAAATGGGAGCAAAAGTTCTCAGTGTATACCTTTTACAATGTTTTGGTTTTTTGGGGGAAGACCACCTGAATGAGTAACTTAATCAAAAATAATACTTGAGCCATGGATGGGTGGCTGTTAGTTGGAGCATCGTCCAATACAGCAAAAGACTGCAGTTTGATTCACTGTTGGGGCATGTATGGGAAGCAACCAATCAATGTTTCACTCTCGCATCAATGTTTCTCTCTCTCTCTCACTTCTAAAAATCAATAAAAAACATAGCCTCGGGTAAGGAAAAACAAAAACAAAACACTTGAAAATGATGACTTAAGCAAAATAGTCTAACCAGAAGCAATGGAGAGTAATACAAAGAGAAATAGACCATAATAACTTACTGTGGCTGTACTAAACCAGTGAATAGCTGGATCATGGGAGTTAAATGACTGCTACTAAAGAAACTGTATGGCCCTGGGTAGGTAGCTCAGTTGGTTAGTGGTCATTCCAATATGTCAAGGTTGAGGGTTTGATCCTCCGTCAGGGCACATACAAGTAGCAATCAATGAATGCATAAATAAGTGGAACAACAAATGGATGTCTCTCTCTCTCTCAAATCAATTAAAAAAAAAAAGTAACAGAAAAAAAGAAACAGTATATGTAGAATACAAACTAAAATACTGAAAAGATTTAAAAAAAATAAAAAAGAAAAGCAACAAACAGGCTATTTTCTCCACTTTTAGGAAAGATGCTCTATAGCACTGTCCCTAAATGGTAGTAGAGGTTTGTTACATTGTGTTCAGTCATAATATCGTGTCCTTTAGTACATTTTCACTGCTCATATAGGTTTTTCAAAGACAATCTTTTTAGAAAAAAAAAAAAAACCCTATATTATTTAAAAAATGCACCTTAAACTCTCACATTTTAGGTCTGCAAAAGTACTGGAAAAAATAAAATGAAGAATCTAAAGTTGTTTCTAAAATCTGGTCCATATCATGAAAATATAACTTCAGTTGGTTTCCATCTTTAATTAGCTGTAATTTTTTTAAGTATTCATTTAAAAACAAGAACTGAATTCAGGGCACAAAAGGAATGACAACCAAAAAGGAAATTATATATACAGGCTAATGCTTCTTACTGAATATGAGAGTACTTGACTATTCTTATACAGACATATAGACATACCTGTGTGTTCCAGATGTGCACACATTTGTCAAAAGAACCACTTGCCAGATACCTGCCATCAGGACTGAAAGCTACACTGTACACAGGCTCTTGGTGTTTTGTCAAGGTATGGATGCAAATTCCTCGGTCTACATCCCATAATCTAACAGTAGAGTCAAAGGATGCACTGACAGGGAGGAAAAAATGTTATTTTATAAGTAATGAAATACTCTCAGTCCACCCCCAATATACAATATTCATCCATTCCTAACAGCCAGCACAAATTCCTCATGAGAAGCAGACTGGGCTGTTAGAAAGAAAGTGTTCGGGAAACCAATCTATAATGAGAAAAGGCAGCTTCAGGGCATCCCCAGGTCCCTGAATTGAAGCACATAAATGAACTAATTCACTGTATTCCTTTGCTCTTTAAATAATTCCTTTATATTAATCCAGGGTTTTGAACACTCTATTGACTATATTTTTAACTTTATAGATTCTTTTAAATGCTGAAGAAATTATTGCACTGTGCCTCAATTACTTGGATAACAATCACCAGCAAATATTTGATATCTCCAGACAAAAACATTCATTATGACTTGAAATAATAAAACTCCATTTAAAAGTTCCCATTTAAATATATATACATATATTCTTTGCAGGATACATTCCCACTTCATGGAATCTTCCCCTAATTTTCTGTCATATTTATTAGAAGTTGCATTTGTAGAAGACTCATAAAAGGAAGAGTAAGACATAAATATTACCTTGCTAACATAAGGTTGGCATTTGGATTATTTGTCCCTGGTCCTGTTGGACTCCACTTGATAGTATAAATTTCTTTATTATGTGCTTGCAAATCATGGACACAATTGTCTTGTTTCATACTCCATATCTAAGCAAAAAAGAAATATGTATGAAATTACTTTTCCATACAAAAGGTACATTTAAAACACTACCTTGACAATTCAAAATATAAGTGCTATAACCAAAACAATGTTTATAGAAATCAGGGACTATTTGGAAATAAACTAAAATGTAGAATATACTTCACATTTTCTCTTTTAAAAATGACAGTTCTTTCCAAATATTCTCTATTGTGAGGCTTCAGGACTGAATTAACTGTAGTTCTAAGATTACTTCTGATAGCTGCAGATGGTATCTACACTAATAAAAGAAAAACATGCGCTATGCCCACAAGCCACGCCCACCAGCCAATCAGGAATGAGTATGCAAATTAACCCAACCAAGATGGCTGCGGCCACGGAGAGAGCAGAGACTTGGGTTTCCCCGGAAATGGAGGAAGCCAAGCCTCCCACAGCCCTGGCCTGCGCTCAAGGCTACAAAGTTTCAATTATAGAAGATAAAGAAATCCCAACAAAAATGGTGGCAGCCACCGAGCTGGAGAGAGCAGGAGGCTTGAGTTGCCCCCAGCGATGGAGGAAGCCAAGCCTCCCGCAGCCCTGGACTGCGCTCAAGGCTACAAAGTTTCAATTATAGAAGATAAATAAATCTCAGATACCAGGGCCTCCACTTGGGTCACTGGGGGTGCGTGGCTGGCCTGCAAACCACCAAAGGCCCCTCACCCAGGCTGCCCCATGCCCCAAGGGAACCCCCACCCTGATCCGGGACACCCTTCAGGGCAAACCAGCCGGCCCCCACCCGTGCACCAGGCCTCTATCCTATCTAATAAAAGAATAATATGCAAATTGACCGTCACTCCAACACACAAGATGGCCAGCAGGGGACGGCAGTTGGGAGGGACCAGGCCTGCAAGGGAGGGCAGTTGGGGGCGATCAGGCCAGCAGGGGAGAACAGTTGGGAGGGACCAGGCCTGCAAGGGGGGGTGGGGGGGAGCAGTTGGGGGTAATCAAGCCTGCAGGGGAGGGCAGTTAGGGGCAATCAGGCTGGCAGGGGAGAAGTTAGGCATCAATCATGCTGGCAAGGGAGTGGTTAGGGGGTGATCAGGCTGGCAGGCAGAAGCATTTAGGGGAAATCAGGAAGGCAGGCAGGCGAGCAGTTGGGAGCCAGCAGTCCTTGATTGTGAGAGGGATCCCAGATGGTGCAGGCTGGGCTGATGGACAACCCCCCCATTCACAAATTTCATGCACCAGACCTCTAGTCCTATAATAATAAAAGGTATATGCAAACAGACAGAATGGCAGAACAACCAAACAACCAATCAAAGCATAATATGCTAATGATCTGCTAAGGCTGCTCAACTGCTCACTATGACATGCATGACCACCAGGGGGCAGACAGTCAACTGGTCGACCAGTTGCTATGACGTGCACTGACCACCAGGGGGCAGATGCTCTGACTGGTAGGTTAGCTTGCTGCTGGTGTCTGGCAATTGGGACTGAGTGAGATGGGCTGGACATGCCCTGGAGCCCTCCCCTGGTCCCTCCCTGGCCCGATCATGCACCGGTGGGGTCCCTCAGCCTGGCCTGCACCCTCTAGCAATCCAGGACCCGTTGGGGATGTCGGAGAGCCGGTTTCAGCCCAATCCTGCAGGCCACTCCCTTTGGGAGGACGCCAGATGCAGGGCTCATGGCTGGCGAGCGCTGCTATGGCAGCGCGAGCCCCTCCGGATTGGGACTGATTGGGCGCAAGCCCATGGCAGGCACAGTGGGGCCGGGATGAGCAGGAGCAGCAGGTAGGAGCTGCAGGCGGTGTTGGACTAGGGGTTTCGGTCCGATCCCTGCAGGCTACCCAGAAGGACCCCCACCCATGCACCAATTTGTGCACCGGGCCTCTAGTAACTCAATAAACTCCTTAGGTGATGTTCCTAAAATGTTTAAGGTATTAGTTTTTATGCTGTCCATTAAATAAAAGATTAACATTATAACTTGCTCTTAGAATTTAAAATCAGAAAACATTTTGCAACAGAGAAAATAGATAAGTGACTTACAAATAAAATATGATTCATGTATGACACCAGAGCATAGGCAACAAAAGCAAAATAAGACCGAGACTACATAAAATTAAAAAGCTTCCACACAGCAAAGGAAACAATCAGTAAAGTAAAATAAAAAGGCAACCCTACAAAATGGAGAAAAAAACTTATCCAATATAGGGTTAATTTCCAAAAATATATAATGAACCCCTCCAACTCAACAGCAAAAAAAGTTATACCGATAGAAAAGCATTTTTACTAGCAATGTTTGCAAGGAAGCCCAGGCCTGAGAAAAAACAAAACAAAAAACCCCGTCAAACTAAAAACAACAGGAAAAAAACCTCCCAGGTTACCAAGGTTACATTTAGTCTGTTCCTGGGAGAAGGAGGAGCAGTTTTCCCTAATGAGCATGATAGCTATAAAGGTCACTATGTCTGCATGTGACCTTTTCAGTAGTTAGTATACTGCAGAAAAGGCTTCATTAATTTTGGAGATTAATATTAGGTTGTTCTTTATATCAGAATGTTTTTTTCCTCTTACTGTGGTATGCATAGATCTTAGTTCTGCTTTTAGTTACACAACAAGAAAAATGTAAATTCATGCTGAGATGTGAATACTGGCATGTCAACTAGGCTCACTCACCTATTAAGTGATTCTCTGCAATTTACCAGTTTCCGGGCAAGGGTGACATACATTACCACCATAGCAAAATTAATAGTTTGCAGATCTCAATCAAATTCATGAATGCTACAGAGATCTTAGTTTCTTATTAGTCAAATCATTACATGTGCAAATACATTTACTGCACCAATATATGACTTTCTAATAGTGAAGACAATTTATAACAGCACATTTCTAAGTACCATAATTCCCATCACGCAGCCATCCTTTTAAATGGAACTTATTTGCTCTATTCAAACATTTGAAATACTTCATAAAAGAAAACATAAAGAACAAGATTTAAACACTCAAAGAACTATGAGACATTCTATAGTGTTCAAATGGCCTGCACAGTGACACTGTATGACATCTCCACCCATTTCTCCCCGATATCCAAATTACCTTCAAAGTCATGTCATCAGAACAAGAGGCCAGGAGATTGCCAGTTGGGTCCCATTTGATAGCATTTACTTCATTCTAAAAATAACAGTAAATATTTATATTTTCATTTTATAGACCAGGTTGCTCTTTGGTCATTAAACATACATACTTCAAACCCATTCTGAAACATTACTTATTCACCATAATCACTTCAAAGAGGGGAAAACCCATTTCTCACCGTGTGTCCCTGGAATGTTTTAATAGGTCTGTCTTGTCCTAATTTGCAGACATGAATGCACATATCCGTACTACAAGAGGCAAAGGTGTTGTTGCTCTGCCAGTCAACATCCAATGCTGGTGCTGAAAAGAAAAAGGCCAGGTTAGCAGCATTCGTTCCACACATAATGCTACCTCAGAGCCTTCACTTTAAACCATGGTTGGGCATTAAGCATGCTAATGGAAATGTAAAATTCTACTTCATACTTTTAAAAAATGGAATTTTTAAAAATTATATCTAAATATAAAAAATATCAACACATGTCAGGTTAGTTGCCTCCATGTCAGACACAGGCTAATAAGGAAGTACACTGGCCTGGTAATCAGGAGGTCAGTGTTCCTGAGGGCATACTGTGAATTACTAGCACTGGGTTTCTCATTTGTAAATGATGCTACACTTCTTATTTCTGAAAGTCTGTGAGTGTTCAATGAACAAGAATCCTTGGTTCTGCCACTCCCTAACTAGTAGTGGGCTCTCAGCAAGCCACTTAACCTGTCATGGTATTTTCTTCATCTAAACAAATGGGAATAAAACCTTTAAGCTTAAAGGTACACAAGGATATTGTGAAAATCAAGTGAGAGGTATTTATGGAAAGTACTTTGTAAATTACAAGCTAGACAAATGTTACACTGAATAAGGAGCATTCTCAGCATCTACTCAACCGATAAATGTAATATTGTATATGATTCACAAATATATTTTCTTCTAAGAGATTCCCATCAATTACCTCTTAAAATCATCTCTTAAAATCTATGTCACTGAATTTCAAACCTCAGAAGCCCAAAAGCTGTCTGCATTTATTACTTATTTTAGCTCTACTATGATTAAAGATTCTTCCTTTCATTGTCCCCTGCTGAAAGGTGCAAAGATTCTATAATTAGCAATGCAGATTAAGGTAATGATAGCTAGTAATCTGGTTAAGCAATAGGAGCATACCAAAAACAATGGATTTAGAGCAGGGATAGACATACTATGACCCTTTAGCCAAGAACAGTTTCTATATTTCAATTGGCTGGGGAGAGAAAAAAAATCAAAATACTATACCTGATCAAAAGAAGATCTAGAAATGTGAGAATTATATGCAATTCAAATTCATATATAAAGCTTTATGAAAATCTAGCCAAGCTCATTTGGTTACATATGGCTGCTTTTACACTGCAAGGGTAAACTTAACTGCAACAGAGATTCTACAGCTTACAAAACCTAAGTTATTTTCCAAACCTTTACAGAACAAGTTTACCATTTAGAGGAAACAGAAAAGGTCAAATTTAAGCTGTGTATCCTCATTATTAGAGATATAAAAGATTTAATAAAGGAGGTTGGAACTGGTGTCTATGGGAAGGGAAAAACAAAGCCACTCTGTATATATCTAATTATAATAGTAATTGGCAATATTGAGACTAAATATATTATAAATGGGTGTTTTGAGCACTTAGATTGATAAGCCAAAAAGTACGTCATCATGTGTGAGGGCTTGCAACTATGGAAAGGAGAACAAGAAGAAGAAACAGAAGAAGAAGGAATTAAAGCATTTAGACTCAAAGAGATATTTACTCAGAATTTTGAGAACTATATATAGCAATACATTTTTAACAAGACAAAGGACAACAGTGAAACCTAATTTCACTGGCTAGAGACTAATCAGGTAAAACACTAAAATCTAGAGTGCAGCTCAAGGAAGCTAATGGTAGTAACATGGCCAGACACTACTGAAGAACTAGCTTTGGGTATATTTCCACAATGAAAAACCAGGGATCAGGAACCTACCTGGACTGAGTCAGTAAAGGAAAGTAATACTTACAAGATGGAAAAATAACTTACTATGAAACTTACTATGCAGGAGGTATAAAATACTGAATCCTCTCCCCAAGCAAACTTATGAAAACTACAGTGGTATATAAAAAATATTAACATAAATTCACCTACAAAAATTTCAAATTACAAGAATTCCCACCAGATTAAAAAAAAATGAACAAGACACAATTTTGGACTGGGCAAGTGGTGTGAATGGCAGTATGGCAGTGACTGCTACTGTCATAAGACAACTGCTCGGGATGGCCTGGTCTCCTCCCTCCCTCGCAGAACCTCCTCACTAGTCCCCGGCTTCTGAGTGCCTGGGTGCTAAGGGCTCCTCCCAGGGGCAAACTTCTTCAGAGAATCACCCTGCTCTGTTGCTTCTACTTACCCAAAATGTGGCTGGTACCCAATAGCTGGTGGTATGTAGTTGGAGGGTAAAAGGGTAGGTTAAAAAAAACCCTAGCACCCCTGGCTCAAATGAGAGAAATTCTGAGGAGTGTCTGATGAGACTGAACACGGGCTGTTTCACCAGAAACCCTCCCTTCCTGGGCCCTTCAGCTCTTTCCCATCCTGCTTCCCACACTCCTCCACTTGTTTCTCCTGGAAGGTTTCCTTAATAAATCACTTCACTCAAATGCTTGGCTCCAGGTCTGCTTCTGAGAGAATCCAACTTAAATCAGCCAGGAAATAAAACTATAGGCCAACTTTGATTGGCACCGTGTGTGAACTCTGCTGCCGTCTGTGTGCATCACGATTCTCAGAGTAATACAGATGACTGTTGGCGTGTCACCGCTCTTAGGCCCACTACTTTCCACTCTGCTCTCCTCTGCTCCACACCTTGGGGCTGACTTCTCCAATCACATAGTACAGCATCCTGTGCCTACAGAGTTCCCACAGTGGAAGACACCGTCACGAGCCCAAGGTCAGCAGAAACAAAGAAGACAGGAATTTTGTTCCCATTTCTTTCAGGCTGGGACTCTGGCAGCTGCTGGGATTACTCCATGTTGCCTGTTCTTGCCAGGCAGCCTCTCCTCTAAGGCTCCGATTCACACCGAGCATTTGGCTCCTGCCGCCTTCTCTAAGTCTTAGGTTTCTGGCAGTTGTTAAACTCCGAGTTACCTCATATTCCTCTGTTTTTCACTCTTCCAACACCTCTGCAACTATTTCCTTGTATTAAATTCCCTTTCTTGGAGTACCTGGTTTAGTCTGCTCTCATGCCTGGAATCTGAGTAACTACTTACACTACACTTTCATTTTTGTCATTAAATATGTGACTTAAGATATTTCAAAAACCATTTTAACAAAATGATTCTTAGGTAAATAATTTGTTCAAGTAAGAAAGTAAGAAAAAACGTGAGAAAAAAATTAATTCTAATCAATTGCTATGAAGAAGGCCAAGTATCTGTCCTGATGCACAAGGGTATTAACTTGGCACAGAGCTGTCGACAAAATCTTAGTAGAAGAAAATAAGTAGTAGTATTCAAACAGAATATTGTTAGGTTCAAAACAAAAACAAAGTGTTTTTGTGCAGGTACAGATACTGGAGGAGGTGGGAATGCTGCAACATGAGCTGGGTGATTAATGCATCTGTGATACAGCTGGCTCTTAAGGTGCAATGGTTATGGATTGGTGCAATCTAAGAACATATACCTCCTTACTTCATATTTATTCCTAAAATAAAATGAGTCCAGGTAACGCACGTTCTTTAGGATAGAAATAAGACCTCTAAGATAAAATGTACTTTTATGTAAGTGAGAGATGAGAGGTGTGTTCGCTATTACTGGCCTCATTTTACACACAATAAAAGTCTAAGAAAAGTTAATTTGCCCAGGGTAACACACTTTTAAAATCCTGAAACTGAGATTCAAATTTCTGTGTCCTCCAATTCTGATTTGTTTTTGTTAACCTGTGCATCCTTCTTAAGTTAAAAAGGTAATGAACAAACCTATGAGGGTAGGGAAGAAAGGCATTCATTACTCATTTGCTTTTTTTTAAACAGTTTTATTCATATATAATTCACATACCATAAAATTTACCCATTTAAAGTATATAATTCAATGATTTTTGATATATTAATTTTTAAATATTGTGGTCATATATAACATAAAATGTCATTTTATTAAGTGTAAAATTCAGTGGTGTTAATTACATTCCTACTGTTGTGCAACTATCACCATTTCCAAAACTTTTTCAACACCCCAAACAGAAACTAACCACTAAGCTATACCTCCCCATTTCTCCCACCCACAGTCACTGCTAACCTTTAATCTTTACTTTTTATCTACATACTAGTAGCCCTGTGCACGAAACTGTGCGCCAGTAGCTCACTGCTACCCTCCAGTAGCTCTCCACCTGCTGCCCCGCCTTCCTGTAGCTCTCCGCATACCCCCCCCCCCCACATAGCTTGGTGCCCTGCCCCCTCCTGTAGCTCTCCACCGCTCGCTTGTAGCTAGCTCACTGCCCAACCCTCCTGCTGATCCGTGATCCGTTCGTTACGTGGTCGGTCATTAAACTTCATGGCTTAACGACCATTTGCATATTACATTTTTATTATATAGGATATTTGCTTATTATAATTATTTCATATAAGGAGAATCATACTGTTTATCCATTTGTATCTGGCTTACTTCACTTAGCATAATGTGTACAAAGTTAGTTCATGGTGTAGCATGTGTCAGAACTTCATTCCTTTTTATGGCTAAATAATAAATTGTATATATATAGACCACATTCTGTTGAATATGACCTGGGAGTAGAACTGCTAGGTCACATGGTAATTCTATGTTTAGCTTTTAGAGTAACTGCCATACTGGTTTCCACAGTGAATGTACCATTTTACATAACTACTAGAAAAGTATATGGGTCCTAATTTCTCTACATCCTCATGAACATTGCTATTTTTATAACTGTCCTACTGTGTTTGAAGTGGTAACTCATTGTCATTCATCTAGAATCATGATTTATGTATTACTCTAGAGTGTACATAGGGGAACATATAGAACAGAAATTAAAATGTAGTAATTTAAAAAAATAAGAATTCCATTTCTGGTTAAGGAAGTGACAGGGATCATATTTGCTTCCTGCCCCAAACAACCAAAAAAATTTACAATATATATGAATAATAATTCAAGACATTGGACACCAGGCAACAAAGGACAGTGGTTCCTGAGAGAAGGCACAACAAACAATGTGCCTTCAAAATTGTCTGAGCTTATAATCTAGGGGAAAAAATGTCCCAGTCATGGCATAGGAAAGAGAAACCTTCCTAGACAGAGATCCATGACATTCCTGAGTTAAATAGCCAAAGCTGAGAAGGCAAAGGCAGCTAGAATTCATAGGACAGAGTACTGGAAAGGAGAGATGCAGAGAACTCTAAAGATCTGCAGTCAGTCCTACTCACATGTTTAACACTAATGTGTGAGGATACTACCTGAGACTGGGAATGCACAACTCAAAAAGATTAGAAGAAGCAATGTCCGTGCACAAGGCTGCAAATAGTGCCTGTATCCACCACTAAATACCTATATTAGAAAAGCAGAAAGGTCTCAATTCAGTGACCTCAACTTCCAAAAGCATGACACATAAAAGAAGTTAATAAATTATGGAATTCATCAATATTAATAATAACTTCTGATCTCCAAGGACATTGTTGAAACAATGCAAAGAACACAGACTGTGAGACGCTATTTGGAAACACTTGCATCCAGAACACATAAAGAACTCACAAAACTCAGTAAAAAGAATACATCTACACTAATACAAGAGCAACATGCTAATTGACCGTACCTTCGTGACACCCACCAGCCAATCAGGGGTGAGTATGCGAATTAACCCAACAAAGATTGCGGGTTAATTTGCATACACAGGCACCGAGCAGCTGGGGACAGGATGCTTACAACGCAGGCGTTCTGCACCACCCCAGCCACTCCTGGCCTCTAGGCAGCATGGGAAGGCAGAAAGGCAGCTCTGGGTGGAGCGAAAAGGCAGCTCTGGCCAGAGTGAAGGCGGTGCTGGCAGCCAAGGAAAGGAAGGCCCATTCTTGCACGAATCTTCGTGCATGGGCCTTCTAGTAAGTAAATGAAAGGTCCAACGATTTAAACAGGCATTTTATCAAAGAAGACATAAAGATGGTAAATGAGCACATGACAAGATACTTAACATCATTAGTCATTAGGAAATGCAAATTAAAACCACAGTGAAATACCACTATACAGGTCTTAGAGTGGTTACAATTAAAAAGACTGACCACATAAAAAAAGTGCTGGAAGAATACAGAGAACTACCCACTGCTGATGAGAAAGTAAATCCATTCTTAAAAATGTACTCTGGAAAACAGTTTGGCAGTTTATCAAAAAGTTATACATACACCTATCATATGATCCATTCATTCTATTCCTAGGTATTCACACAGGAGAAATGAAAGCACAAATCCATGTAAAGATTATTTGTGTACATGAATGTTGATAATTTTGTTTGTAATAAGCAAAAACTGGAAACAACCCAAATGTGCTTCAGTAGGTGATAAATAAATGATGGTACTTATTTACGCAATGGAATATTACTCATCAATTGAAAGGAACACAAAATAATTATGCAGAGTGAAACAAGTCAACCAAAAAAGAATACATACTCTGTGATCCCTTTTACATCACGTAAACTAATTTCTTGTGAGGGGAAGACTACAAGTGAGTGCCTGGGGAAGGTGGGGAGAGATCACAAAGGGGCAGGAAGAAACATCTGAATCCAACAGATGTATTCCAATGTCTGGAGTGTGAATTCAATGATATATACATATGTCAACACATACCAAATTGCACAATCTAAATATGTATTCAGGGTGGAATAAAAGTAGGTTTACAGCTGTAAGTATATGAAACAATTTATACTACTATTTATTATTATATTATTTTCCATACAAGCAACTGTTAACCCTACCAGACCGCTGTACCGATTTTTCGGTAATTTCTGAATCTGCTGCTATACTGCTCTACCTAATTTTCGGTACTTTGCCTAGTACGTGAAAAAAATGCGTCACAAACTAAAAATAACCAACCAATCGTGGTCAGACCTCATGGTTAGCCATTGTAAATGTCTGCCCCCATGTGTTTGAATTGACTTTGTGTGGTTTGACGTGAAAAAATTCTGAAAATTCACAATGAAACGAGCGGCTGATGAACCAAGCACTTCAACAGGAAAGCAAAGTAGGTCTAGGCTTATCACAGTCCAACAGGTGATCGATACTTTGGTTGATTCAGACTCTGAGGTGGAATATTCGTGCTAGATGAAAGGTAGACCTATTTTCTACAATGTCTCCAAGTTCCATCTTATTCTAACCACTTGTTTGCATGTAACTAACATTTTTTCTATATCATGTTGATTTTTTCTCTTTAATGCTCAGGAGACCAGGTATAGGGGACAATTAGGTTCAGGGCCTCAGGTCTGGTAGGGTTAACCTACTTTTGCCATACCCTGTATTTTTTTTTGGGGGGGAGGGGTCAATTATCCTATATAATAAAGGGTTAATATGCAAATTGACCATCACCCCAACACACAAGGATGGCCGCCCTCATGTGGACAAAAGATGGCCACCACAGATGGCCAGCAGGGAGGGGCAGTTGTGGGCGACCAGGCCGGCAGGGGAGGGCAGTTAGGGGCAATTGGACCGGCAGGGGATCAGTTAGGCATCAATCAGGCTGGCAGGGGAATTGTTAGGGGGTGATCAGGCTGGCAAGCAGAAGCGGTTAGGGGCAATCAGGCAGGCAGGCAGGTGAGTGGTTGGCAGCCAGTAGTCCTGGATTGTGAGAGGGATCCTATATTGGAGAGGGTGCAGGCTGGGCTGAGGGACACCCCCCCCCCCGTGCACGAATTTCGTGCACTGGACTTCTAGTACTCCAATAAAACTGTTTAAAAAATCAAAAGGCCTGGGAAGAAAGAATACCCTTGGTAAAAATATTATTTACTAGTGAAATGACTTTAATATCATCTACCTCATTGGGTTATCGCAAGGACTAAATGGGATCATGTATACAAAGAGCAGCATCTCTAGCACAAAGTTGGTACATGTTACGTAGTGGCTAGTAACAGTACCGCACACCTACTTATTTCAATACGCCATCACTTTGGGGAGGTAGGAGAAACTAATAGGCAAAGAGCCAGAGGCCTAAGAATTCTATTTGGGTGAAGACTAGAAGCAAAGGTGAACAAAAACTGATGTGTAAATGTCTACTAATGTGGTCAACTGTAATCAAGCTGAACTGTTTAACATTATGTTTGCAAAATTATGTTCCTCAGATACTACAGAAAATAATTCTGTACCTTATTTGATTTAGTCACACTAAATAGAGAAAGACAAAAAAACGAATTGCCAGAAGCTGTAAGTTTGTTTTAAAACTGATGCTGTACCACTGTCTGTGAAAGAGATTTCAAAATAACCAGTTACTCCTTTAGTCAGCCTCCTACTGAAAGCTCTTCTGAACCAGACCAAAACCCTGAAAGAAGCAGTTAAATCAGGTAATATTAAAATTCCTGTTCTAATAGTTATTGGGCATCTTGTTCCAGTTTAATATCAGCTACTGTCATCAGGAAACTCCCTGAAAGCAGGTACAAAAGTTCTAGGCTGCAAAAGAGCACATGTAATAAACTCTTGTCTCCACTCATCTGGTTACAGGCAGTCCTTGGGTTAAGTCAGGCTCGACGTACGTCATTTCGTGGTTACGTCGCCATCTCCCATTTATTTATAATAAAAAAAAAAAAAAAAGTTCTTCGACGTATGTGCATATATATGTGCTTTATGTTTTTTATTATTTATTTACCACAAGTAAAGATCAGAAATTGTTATCTTTCTTTTAAATTTTTTTTACTGTTTCACTTCATTACTGTTGTGTATGTGCTCCATGTGAGTGACATAGGTGCTTATGTAGGTGGGTTCCAATTTACGGCAAAAATAGCTTTACGTAGTGCCGTAGGAACGGATCTTCAACGTAACCCGAGGACCTACTGTATACACCTTGTTCCGTGGCTATACATCATGGAGTATGGAGCACAATATTTTGTGGGTCAGACCTATGGATTTAAGTATCGATTTCTTTCTTTTAAAAAATCCACCGATAGCACCGAAGTTCCAACAACATTGGAAAAGCCTAATTTTTATTTTATGTACACAGGTAGACTGATTTAGATACATCAATCCAAAACGAGAAATAACAATATCTAAAGTTGTAGAAGTTTATACGCTATTTTCAGATACATTACTTAGTCTTAGCCTTATAACAGATAGGCATTATTATCCTCATTTACAGACAAAGAAAATGAGGCTCAGAAAGGTTAAGTGAAATGCTCAGGTTTTTTTTTTTTGTTTTTTTAAATATGTTTTTATTGATTTTCAGAAAGAGAGGAAGAGGGATAGAGAGACAGAAACATTGATGAGAGAGGAGCATCATCGGTTGGCTGCCTCCTGCATGGCCCCCACTGGGGACTGAGCCCGCAACTGAGGTATGACCGGAATTGAACCTGGGACCCTTCAGTCCGCAGGTCGACCGCAGCTCTATCCACTGAGCCAAACCGGCTAGGGCGAAATGCTCAGTCTTAAAGCTTGTTAAATGGGGTGAAACTGATATCCAAACCTAGATCTCCTAATTCAAAAATCTATGTCCTTACCATTAAAGAATACCAATCAGGCCTCAAATGCTCTGTTGTGATACATTTCACAAAAACTTTTGATGATCCTGACAATTAACAATCTGAAACTCATGGAATATCAACCCTTCAAAGAACTAGTAACAAGATTGATACTTGATAGTTCAAGATATTAAGTGAATTTAAGCAGTTAAAAGTATAATTAGAAAAACAGGAAAAAAAATCCAGTTCTAATGTAAATTGTAAAAATTTACCTGAATGAAAAGGAAACTGTTGCTTGGCTTCACCAGTGTGTGCATCCCAAATAATTGTTGTCTGAGATTAAACAGAAAAGAAAAATATATTGTTAAGAAGTTGAAAGGAGTTTATTATAGAGGCATACATTAGATTCCTAACTATATTAAAGCAATATGAAATGTCAGAGTGGAATTATTCGCATTTACTTTTTGCAACAGTACAACCAGGTTATACTCCACATTCAGGGTTGGGGGGAAGGGGATATGACTATTAACTAGTTTAATTTTTCCCTGATGGTTTTTCGTCAGTCAACTCACTTGAAATAACAATTATTGGTTTGTCTTCAATGTACCAGACATTATATTAGACTGCTTTAAATATTCCACTGCAATAGAGTATTTAATGTAAGATTTTCATAGCTCTTCAGCTATAAGGAGAAAAATTCTTGGTTTACAAAGTAGCCAGTTAATTCTCAGTATTAAGATTTTTTAAAGCTCACATTTACATATAAAGGCAGCTTGAATTTTGACAATACAGTATTTAAAACAGTGTCTTTTATGTTAATTACATCAAAGTATGACATATAATGGCTATATTTACCATTCCTTTTCATACTCTCCCACCACTGATTTTATACCTTTGGGGATGTAGAGTTGCACAGTGCAGCGACTATTAACAGGGCTTTCCCCTCGCATTCCTGGCCTCCCTCACTTTCTTCCCTCTTTTCTCTCTATTTCCCTTTTGTCATTGCACACAGTTACCTACAAGCATGTATTCTCCTAGGTTCATGGGAAAGGGGATGATCTAAGAAAATAAAGGAGAAAGAAGGCCATATTTTCAACTTGTGAGTATTAACCAGTTTAAGTAGGTGAAAAAAGCTGGAAAGATCCTGCATTTCTTACATTTTCAATTAAGCACCAGGAGTTCACCTAATAGACTGACTGGCTCTAAGATTTCCCATGGAATCACTCCAGAGCCACACTCACTGATGAGATAAACTAGAGCTTTTAGAAGGGAAGCAAAGATCATGGGAAATGTGACATTCATTATAGCACAAGTTCCAGCAAAAACGAGTAGTGTAGTCACACAGATAAAGAATAAAAGGCATTTTATTTTGTAGGTTCAGAAGTGAGCTGACAGAAAATCTAAGAAAGTATTTCTATTACTATCATAAATTCATTCCTGAATTTCCCAAATATAAATATTTTAATGCTTCTATAATTAGCAGAGAAAATATTACTTTATTACATTAACCTTATATTTATATGTTCAGCTTAATGTTCTTTTACCTTGTCTACTCCAGCACTTAGGATGAAATTTCCTTTCTTATTCCATTTTAATGCAAATATAGGGCCTTTATGCTGCCCTAAGGTGCTAGCAAGGTTACCTAGTATTAAAAAAAAAAAAATTACATTACTTTATCTTTATAATTTAAACCAACAACAAGTGAAAAGAAAAATGCTTCACTTACCATCTTTAGTCCATATTCTGGCAAACCCATCGTATGAACCAGTTGCTAGAAGTGTACCTTCACTCTGTTGGAGAAACACACTTCTTTCAACTATGTAATCCAGAAAGGGCATTTAATTGTTATTAGAACATTTCATGTTTAAATCCTAGGTACGGCAGATCCTTGACATTCTCTGCTACAAAATCTGCCCAATTGGGAGAGCCTCCCAGGCTAGGAAACACCCTTCGTTGCTGGGAAGCTGGAGCTCTGGCAGCACCTAGCCAGCGTGTGAGCCTATGTCCAAATCTCACAAAGCAGGAACTGCTCCGGAGCAGGACCACATCACGCCCCTGCATGCTGAGGTCTACTGCATCCTTACAGGCGCACATGACTAAAGAGGGGAGGCTGGTAGACTGGAAAGGACATCAAAATCATCATCTTTTAACGATTCAATGTAAGTAAAAAGCAAAATATTCCAAAATATCTCATTACGATTAAAAGGTTTTATATGACCCTCTTTAAATCTCTTACTGTCTAAATAAAGTATGTTGCATGATACTAACAAGATTGCTGTTTCAGATGATCAGATTCTTAAATGTCATTGAATGTTTCTTTCCTTTGTTAATTCTTTCCCAATATGAATTCTTACCAATAAAAATGCAACACAAGGAAAAGAGTCACAGCAGAGTATAAGTGACCTGACAGTAAAAGAAGTTGAGTAGTTTCCTGGAACCACTTCATTAGGAGAACATTCCAGTTTCTCTAATCTCATATGCCTTGACAAATGGCACAAGGGAAGGACAGTCTAACATTCTATGGAAATGCACGTTACAGAGTACATGGAACAGACTGTTGCTAGGATGAGCAAGCCTTATTGGAGACACAGAATGGAATCCTGTCTTACACAGTACTTTCTTGATGCTTTTTGGTAAGGGAACCAAAAACAGCATCTTCCTTTTCAGACCTCTCAGGCCACTTAGCTGTATAGGTAAGTGACAGACAAATGCTAGGTCTGGGGACTGTAGAATCAGACCTGCCAGGATTTTAAAAACCCCTGTGGTTCTGCCCCAGGAAGAAGCAGCCATGTTGAAGCCAATAGCAAAAGCTTATTTCCAGGCTCTGCACAATAGGAAGTTTCTTTTTTGATATATTTTTATTGATTTTAGAGGGGAAGGGAGAAGGAGAGAGAGAAGGATAGAAGCATCAATGATGAGAGAGAACCACTGATTGGCTGTCTCCTCATGCTTTCTACTGGGGATCGGACCAACAATCCAGACATGAGACGTGACCAGGAATCGAACTGTAACCTCCTTGTTCATACGTCAATGCTCAACTACTGAGTCACACCAGCTGGGTGGGAAATTTCTCTTAAACTAATGGTCCCAGATGTTTTAGTTCATGGACCACTAAAGTTGGAAAAAAATACTTGAACCATCAAATATGTCTGGCTCTTGCTTTAGTCATGAGAAAGAACCATTAATCAAGGATAATGTTTTTGCCTTTTAGTGGAAGATTCAAGTACATAGTGAATAATATATTTTTGAAAAGTCCATGTTTTAAAACTAATTTGCATTTCAGAATCACCAAGCTCAACAAATCAACGTTGGTTTACCATCTTTTTCAGTGTAAACTGTAAAATTCATTAAATTAACATGGTCTCTGAGCCAAATAGCTTAAGGATGCTATAAGGTTTTTGACCTAAGCTATAATGAGGTCCCATATTAAGAAGGTATTAGTCATGACCCTACAACAACCAAATAATACTGCAATGTGATAAAACCTCTTTTCATTTTTACAACTGTCAACTTTGTAAGGGAAAGGTAAATACATTACTGGGAATTTTAGAAAGGAATGCTAAAACAGAACAAAACAAAACATCAGAAATAAGAAAAAAAAACTAGCTATGAGTTCTGGAAGAATTTTATGGAAACAGAACTTTAGCTGGAGTAATCATTTTTAAGAATAGACCTCGTTCCTTGGGATGACATTTGTAAGGTCCCTGGAAAGCCCCACACAAAGCTGTTAAGCAGAAGCCAGAGGAGGAAGGATGTTCACTTGCTGAGGAAAGACTAGCCAACCCCTAAAATTCTTGGAAACACTGAAATAGTCTAAAAGGCTTTTTGAGGTGTGTGTGTGGGGGGCGGGGAGGGGGAGGGCAGAGGGGAGTCGGAGAAAAAAAGGTAAAAACTGGATGCAAAGTTAAAAGGCAACATGGAACAAAGGAAAATATATAGGAACCTTATAAATGCGAATTTTCCACATATTAATCATAGGAATGGAAAAAAACACAATGTTAACCATGTATTAGAAACTACAAGGGTGAAGCTTTATCAACAATAAAAGTCAGAATAGTTAAGTTATCCCTGAAAGATATTAAATCATATATTGAATCAAAGAATTATTAAGAGTACTACAGCTAGTATAAAGCTTAGAAGCAATCTAGACTAATGGTCCCTACAAGGCAGTTATTTGGCAATGAAGTTTTCGTCAGCTCACAGCAAAATGAGAAAAACAAGAACACGTTTTTATTATATAGCTTTCTCTTAACTCCAGCACAGGACTTACTAGTTAAGGACTTAGTATGTGTCTGCTAGTGATTTTCATCTATTTCCTCATTTATGTAGCTACCATTACCACACTTTTCCTATACATGTGAGAAAAAGGAAGCAAGCAGTCGATCACCAACCTTACGAAGATTCTGCTGTTAGGTAAACAGAAGAGCTGGAAGCTGAACCTTGGTCTGACTGCTCAAGGGCCAGCCTTTGTTTTTAACATATTTGGGAATGAGGATTCCTAGTCTGTTGTTCTCATTAGTTAGTGAAATTTAAAAATATCTGAAAAGGGGACAAGCCCTGCCATCAGTCTAAGGCTCAAAGAAGTGAATTAGTAATTACATCCACCATGGACAGTACGGTGATACTCACATTCCAATCTAGAGAAGTCACGTCCTTGTTGCTGGGGACATCTTGCCCTCCTTCTCGTATACAATGTCGAAGTACTAACTGTGTGGAGCCACTGGTGCTATTTTCACTAAGATTCCAGATTCTTGCTGTGGAGTCTCCAGACCTAGAAAGTATGCAACATATTTTAAATACTCTTAATATTCTCAAGTATCCCAGAATTAAAAAAAAAACAAAAAACACAATTATATCCTAAATTACTAAGGCAAATAAAACCAGAATATCAGGAATATCCATTTCCAGCATTTTATTCTCTGTCTCCATTTTGAGGGCCCCAAACAACTCCATTTTGAGTTTAATGAAAACTTCCAAGGTTACTTTATGAAGGAATGAAGATTTATAGAGGTAAAATGAACACTAATAAGCAAGAGAAACCTAAAAAACGTAAGTAATGTATTTATAAAATGTAATAGGTTCAGCAAGATATTTTTAAAAATCCATTTCAGTTTAACTTTGAGAAACATACCCCGATGCCAAGAGATCACTAACGGGGTTCCAGGCACAGATGAACACTTCAGATTCATGGCCCCGTAACACAACTGCCTTGTTAGGAGGGATTTCAACATCCCCATCTACCTCCATCATATCAGTATGATTATCTGCAGCACAGGAAACAAGAGGAAAATTCCAGTCAGGTAATATTGCAACATGCTGGGGAAATCCCTCCTTTATAAAATAGAGTGTACCTTGACTACACAGTACTTATTACATGGAGAATGAATTCTTATCTTTCGTCAAGTATGGCCAAGATATATATGTCTGAGTGTGTGTTTAGAGGTGGGGGTTAGAGGATGAGGGTAGAGAAGGACTGCAAAAGGTTAGACCCACAAATATGACTAAAGTGATAAAAAGGTTTGAACATGTAATCCATGCCAATACTATTCTGAGTTCCCGCCAGTAGGGGTTGCTGATATCATTTCTGTAACGTGAGAGTTGCCTTTACAGCTCCATGTCAGAGCTTCACTGTATTTGTTAATGACTAGTATTACACATTTTATTTAGAAATCAAATGCAGACACAAAACTCATTTAACCATAGAAAAATAACATGTAAATATTTTTTGAAACAAAATAAAATCCATGAATGTAAACCTCGCTTTCAGAGCTTTAAGAATGAAAATCTGAACTGTGTGATAAGAGTTAGGGGAACAAGTTGGCATAAATGATAAGTATGGTGTTATTTCAGCTTAGAAGAGGTGATATCCCTATGAAGCAAACATTTCTTTTGCAAAGGAATTTTAAAAAATTCTATCTCAGCTCACTTGCTATAGTATGTGCCCCATTCTCCTCTCCATTTGCTGTGTTTTCTCCATTTTTTGCAGATCCTTGTTGGTTCGTGGCAGCTGCTGCAGCTGCTGCAGCTGCTGCTTGTTGCTGTGCAAGCTTGTCTCTGTAAGCTTGTTGTCTTGTTTGTACTACATCAGGCATTACGGCATCTATCAGTGACAGAGACTCTATTGGTCGACCATCAAACAAGGTACCATCCTGGATTTGGAAAAGAAGAAAAATCAAAGGTGCCATATTTAGAGTAATTTGTATTCATACAAGTCCACAGCAGAAATAAAAAGCTTCATTCCAAGACAAAATATTTTTAGATAATTTTCTGAATGTGCGTAAGAAGTAGTCAGAAGGAAACTGAAGACGCAACTGCAATAGCTGTTTAATTTTTCCTTCTCACCTGGTTCTTAGTGTTATATGTTGCACATATATAGCTGAAATACTGAAAGGAATAATAAAATTAGGCCCAGATAAGAGAAAGGTTTATAAATTATATTCCAAAAATTTGTTAGTCAAAAGCAATGACCAAAATAAAATCATTCACACAATAAGAGAGTTGGTACCACAGTATAGAAACTACTTCTTTAAAACCAAAAACTTTTAAATAGTTTTATTGGACTTTAAAGTTTCTTGTGATTTTATTAAAACAGAAAGACTCCATATATTATGCCATACGACATTTCCTTTTACTAATGTTGAAGTGCAAGCAAGCACAGTCGGGTTTAAAGACTTGAAGTTACACACTGGTCAACAGCAGCTGGCATCTCTTAACCAGTGCTACTCAAAGTGTGATGCAAGGAGCACATCACCTGGTAACTTGTTAGAAATGTAGATTCAAACCTACGGAATCAAAATCTCTGAAGAGCTCAGAAATTGATTCAAAAAGCTCCCTGGGGGAGTCTTATGTGTACTACCAGTTGAGAAGCATCTTAACTCACAGGCTGCTGCTCTTTAATTTTAAGGACTTGCTATAATTTTCCAAAGCTCCTCTCATGGATATTAGGGACTTCACAATGAATAAAAATTCTCCAGTGAGCACAAGGAGAGACACAAACACAGAGCAAGTCAGAAATAGAAACAGTGCAAATTAGCCAACACGATGTGTATGTGAAGCAGATGACCACACACTCCTGACAATCTGCAGTATGTGAGCGGGGCTCCAGGCTGCAAACACAGCACATCTTTCTAAACTGTCGAGTGTAATGGAGTATTTGAGGAGTAGGTGAAAGTATCCTATAGAATAAACAGGTAATATGCAAACTGACCGTCACACCCTCGCACAAGATGGCCACCACAAGATGGCCGGCAGGGGAGGGTGGTTGTGAGCGATCAGGCCAGCAGTGGAGGGCAGTTGGGGGAGATCGGGCAGGCAGTGGAGGGCAATTGGGGGCGATTGGGCCAGCAAGGGAGCAGTTAGGCGTCTATCAGGCTGGCAGGGGAGTGATTAGGGGGTGATCAGGCTGGCAGGCTGAAGCAGTTAGGTGCAATCAGGCAGGCAGGCAGGCAGGCAGGCAGGCAAGCAAGCAGTTTGACCCAGCAGTCCCGGATTGTGAGAGGGATGTCCGACTGCCGGTTTAGGCCCGATCCCTGTGGGCCTAAACCAGCAGTCGGACATTCCCCAAGGGGTCCCAGATTGGAGAAGGTCCCAGATTGCTGAGGGACACCCCCCTCTAGTTTTAATTTATAAATAATTTAAAAATAAATATTAAAACCGACACAGACACAAAATTTAAAATTTACTATATTAAATTTACACAAAGTTTTTCAGATAAAATGAGACTTCATCTCTGGCTACTGCTAGAAATTGTTTATCACCCTCTGTTAAGGATATTTTTGGAGGGAAAGTGCTAAAAGACAACACGTTTAATTTAGTATTAGCAAATTTATCAGTTACAGATGAGGAAAACAAAGACAATAAAATCAATTTTAGTAAACTATGTAACTACAGTAATAAATACTGATATGGAAACCATGGATGCTTCAGTTTTTAAAATACTTGTTAAAATATTTGTTCACATATTTTTGTGAAAGGAAAGGGGAACATATTAATCTCTGAAATGAAAATAAGGCAAAAGCTCCACATATCATAAATCCTGTCCATATATGAAAATTTTCAGCTGGACCAAATCGTAAAAGACCAAATCGTAAATATTTTAGGCTTTGCAAACCATAAGTTCTCTGTCACAACTACTCAATTCTGCCATGGTAGCACAAAATTAGCCAGACAATATGTCAATGAATGAGCATGAATGTGTTCCAATAAAACTTTATAAAAATAAGCAGCAGGCAGGATTTGGTTTATGGGACAAAGCTGGCTGACACCTGAGTTAAACTACCAACATATGGACCTTAAATAGGCACTAGTATCAAGAAATAGCTTTAATTATGAACTGCCTTCCAACATCAGGTATAACCAAATAATCTGAAATTTTGATTTTTTCAGACCATCAATGCTGTTGTTTTAAAGAAAATTATTTCTTACTGTTTACTTATAAAACCATTTATAGTGAAATAAGCTACAGATAGCGGTCCTCACCTTTGGGAGACAACATGCCTTGCCTATGCAGCCTGACCCTTACGTTAGGAACAACACCCTTCAATCGTTAACCCAGAGAAGCTGAAGTCAGATAATAAATGAGCAAACAAGCTATCAGATTCAAGAGTAAGAATATTTGAAATAAATATTCCTTACCTCATTAATACTAACTTCTGCCTCTACATACTGTAGACCTTTCTGGATGATAGAAATCAATGCAGCAGGTGGGACAAGGGCACCATTTATGTTTGATTGACTGATATGGCTTTCTATACCAAAGGTAAACGCCGAATGAGAAAATCCTAAAAGCAAAAGAAAAGGTGTAAGAAGTTATTCTCCTAGTGGCAGCATGCTGCAAGACACAAACAAAAGATCTCTATAATCTTTCAAAATCACATTCCACACCTTTAAAATCCCAGACTGTTAGCTAAGGTCAAATGTATGTTTTTAAACAAAAGAAATATCAAAATTCAAACATATTAACCTTTATTATTTTTCTTTTCACTTTAATTATGTAATGTACTATTATTTAAAGTTCCTAGTACATGTAAAATTTAGCTGTGGCACAAGTATCCTCTACAAATAGAATCAAACTTTAGTTTGAAGAAAGCATTTGGAAGCCATGTGACTCAACTGCTTCACTCAAGATAATTTAGGCCAAGATAAATTAAGTGACATTTAATACATTTTTGTAGTATATTTAAATCTCCACATACAAATTGTCAATCTTTTGCAGGTTTTTAGGAACTACTTAGGAAATAAAAAGCAAACTGAAAGTAATATAAGAAAGTTGAAATGTAATAATGAAAAATAACTTCATGCTTAAAACCCAGTGTATGAATTAAATACTAAAAAAAATTACTAATTCTTTGCCACTTAGCAATAACCCACCTAAATGAAAGCTTTAGAAAATCCCAGTCTGTCTCCATTAGCAGTCCTTTAATTTTTGTCATACTTAAAACCAAAACACTCACATAACAAAATCTCTTTATGTTATCAGCTTTGCTTTTTAATGCAAGCCAAGTTCAAAGTGAAAAGTAAAATTCTAGTAAACTGATAACCCAAGGGTGATTAAGACAATATCCATCAGAGCTTATCACAAAGTAGCAATTGTCACTAATGTATTTAAACAATTATGCATGTAATACAGAATGTTAAGAAACCTTCACACTAAATAAAGTAAATGAATATAGGCTTATTGGGGTCTTGGTTAAACGGATTTAACCTTATATAACTGTTTTCTAGCCCAGGTTTCTAGTACTTAGTCCATGTCTTTTATTCTTTGCATTTTATGCTTCCACTCTTAGGCTCCATGTGGCACTTATGAACATTCTATAGTAAAGTACTGTGAGCTCACAAAGAGCATGTGCCTAGGAAATATTTCAATTGTTTAATAGACAAAGTTGATTAGACACCTAGGTTGATTTTCCTCATGGCTCCTTCCCTCTTTGGAACACCTAACCTTTCCATTCCTGAAACTAACCATAGTGAGAAGTGAAAAGATGTTACCTTTTAAGACTTTCATTTAACTTCATGATTTTTCCAACAGGCAACTGTTATTAAACACATTTATAGTTTTCAGCTTAATCTAAGCTCACAGAGATGGCTAGAAACTCACCAATGGGAAAAACTCACAACTACTTGAATATGAGTGGAATCCAGGAGAATGAAGACTAGGAAGGATGGGGAGAAAGGATGAGAGATTTGCCCATGAAATCAATAAGCAGTGAGGTAGGAGATTTTGTTTTTTCATTATATACTCCTCCCTAAATAAATTCTGCAGTAAATCATGAATAGAAAAAAAGCTAAACAGCCAAGTGGCTTAGAGATTTAAGATTTAAGACATTAAGATTTAAAAGTAAGACTTCAAGATAAATAGTATTTATGAAGGGTCTTCACCAGGTGCCATGCATATATAATTGTATTTTATTATCTAAATTAGCAAATGGGAAAACAGCTGTTAAGAGAGTAAGGATTCATTCAGAGACCATTAACTATTACATTCTATTGTTCCTACCGAACAGTTAGAATATGGTAAAAAATAAAGCGAAGGCAGAGTGAGCTTCTGGTTCACTAACAGTACACAAAAAATCACATCAGTATTCTGTTTCAGCTGTGTTACAAAGTGGTATTAGTAGTGCATGAAATATTAAGACACTTTATTAGCAAGGTTTTAAAAGTGTTTTGATTTCATAAGCCTTATAAATTGTAGCAAAGTCCATGATTTTGGCACTAATTCATAAGTACAATTTTTAAAAATCATTACATTTAAATACTATTAATTAGATGACATAGTCCAAGCTTATGTCCAGGAATATCCTAAGAGTTGCAGGTGGATATTCTAGAGATGTCAATTTTTGGCTGGAATGTTGCTTATATTCTCAATTTGTTCGGTCAGCCAAGGACAGAAGCTATCATCAGTGCTTACATCTATCTCAAGTTATTGCACATGAGCTTAGAATGTTCTCAAACAGTCAGAAAATATCCCTGAAGTGGTCATTAGCATTGTTTTGGCACTTCTCACTAACGTTTACTCTAAAGAAGGTTCACACGTAAACCTCTGTGTATATAAATGCTGGACTTAACTATCATTTTCTTTTTATTTGTAGTCATAGCATTACAGGGCAGCTTAAAATCATGTTCAAAATTAATTTTCTTCTTCCCCTTCTTAAAACTTCTTTTTCCTTAGAAACTTCTGACTTTACACCCTCACTCCCTCCCGTTGCTGGCGTTTCAGCATTCACTAAATCGTACCAATCAATCCTACCTCCCTAGCCTGTCATCAGCTTTCCTTCTCGGCCAAAACCTGGAGTTTAGTTCCATGATCCCTTGCCTGCACTATTCCTGTCATAAGTTCCATTCCTCTCCTCCCCAATTCGTACATCTGCCACATCACAGGTAGAATACTACATGGAAAACAAAAACTGATCATATAACTCCTTACTTGGGAACTTTCAATAATTACTTTGGCCTTCATAATAAAGGCCAAACTCCTGAGTATGCCACAGTTACTTTTGTAATCTGACCCTACTTATCTGTCCAGATTCATCTCCCCAATTCCACACCCCTCCACTTCTTCCCACTGCACATTTAAGTGATTAACAGTACTTCTAACACCTCAAATATGCTGTCTTACTTCATGCCTTTGGGCCTTACGTATTCCTATGTTCTTTTCTCCTAACTAAATGGAGGTGATGTCCTTCCTTTCACTGCCCCCAGGTTGACCATTCTCTTCTGTGCTAATCCTTTATAGCACTTACCACACTGTGTGTATCTATGGTTCTATGTAAGTGTATGCTGGGCTGCCTGAAGGAAGGATTTATGTCTACTAATCTTTCAATTCTGGAAGAAGACATTACCTAATTTATCCAGTGCTCAATAAATATTTGTTAAATCAGAATGCAATCCTACCTAATAAAAGAGTAATATGCAAATTGACCCTAACTCTGCTATACCCACAAGCTACGCCCACCAGCCAATCAGGAGCAGATATGCAAATAAACCCAACCAAGATGGCTACAGCCACAGAGAGCAGGAGGGAGGCTTGGGTTTCCCCGGCAACAGAGGAAGCTAAGCTTTCCTCCTGCCCTTACCGGCCTAAGCCTCCACTCAAGGCTACAAAGTTTCAATTATAGAAGGTAAACAAATCCAAACACAAATGGTGGCAGCTACGAAGCTGGAAAGAGCAGGAGGCAAGGGTTGCCCCCGGCAATGGAGGAAGCAAAGCTTCTGCAGCCATGGCTGGCCTAGGCCTCTGCTCCAGGCTACAAAGTTTCAATTATAGAAGATACATCAATCCCAAGAGAAATGGCTGCCGGCCACAGAGCGAGGAGGCTTGGCTCCGCTCCAGGCTATAAAGTTTCAATTGTAGAAGATACATAAATCCCAGATACCAGGGCCTCTGCTTGGGTCACCAGGGGGCGTGGCCGGCCTGCAAACCACCACAGGCCCTTCACCCAGGCTGCCCCACACCCCAAGGGAACCCCCACCCTGATCAGGGACACCCTTCAGGGCAAACCAGCCGGCCCCCACCCGTGCATCAGGCCTCTATCCTATCTAATGAAAGAGTAATATGCAGATTGACCATCACTCCAACACACAATATGGCTGCCCCATGTGGTCAAAGATCCTGCCCCCATGTGGACACAAGATGGCCACAAGATGGCCAGCAGGGGAGGGCAGTTGGGAGGGACCAGGCCTGCAAGGAAGGGCAATTGGAGGCGATCAACCCTGCAGGGGAGGGCAGTTAGGGGTGACCAGGTCGGCAGAGGAGGAAAGTTGGGGACAAACAGGCTGGCAGGGGAGCAGTTAGGCATCAATCAGGCTGGCAGCGGAGTGGTTAGGGGGTGATCAGGCTGGCAGGCAGAAGCGGTTAGGGGCAATCAGGAAGGCAGGCAGGCGAGCAGTTGGGAACCAGCAGTCCTGGATTGTGAGAGGGATCCCAGATTGGAGAGGGTGCAAGCTGGGCTGAGGGACACCCCCGCCTCCGTGCACGAATTTCGTGCACCGGGCCTCTAGTCTATATAAATAAAGCCTAAGCAACCGTTACAGTGGACCAGAATGACTGGTTGCTATGATGTGCACTGACCACCAGGGAGCAGACACTCAATGCGGGAGCTGCCCCCTGGTGGTCAGTGCACTACCACAGGGGTAGTGCCGCTCAGCCAGAAGTTGGGCTCAAGGCTGGCGAGCGCAGTGGCGGTGGTGGGAGCCTCTTCCACCTCCGCAGCACCACTAAGGAGCAGTGAGCAATAAGAAGTGAGGGCTCCCGGTAAGGAGCGAGGGCTCCTGGACTGTGAGAGGGCGCAGGCTGGGCTGAGGAACTCCCCCCCGCAGTCCACAATTTCATGCACCGGGCCTCTAGTTTTACTATAATGTATCTTGACACATCAGAAAATCTATGAATCCAGAAAAAGCATATGACTTAAATCTTCCTGGAAAAACAAAAATAGAACTTGAATCAGGGTTATGCTAGAAAATATTTCCATTTATCTGTAAATGTATATGTAGGAAATATTTTTTCAGGGACAGCTTTTGACTCACAAAGTAGAAAGCAAAAGGGATCAACCTAAATCTGTGCAATACTGAAGTCTGGCCTGACAGCCTAAATAGCATCTCTGCTTTTCAGGGGTAAGAGCAAGTCTGATATAAAGACTACCTCTGTAATCAAGTATCCCACACATTCACTAGGGTAATTAAGGTTTGGGAGGTAGAAAGGAGATTCCAGAGTAGAATGATAGTAATTCGGTGACAAAGACAAGCAGTGGCAGGGGTGGGTGTGGTTATTCATGAGACCACACACCATTCCCATGTGAAAAACGAGATCACAAAACCACCATTTTCTGAATATTGCTTGTTTCAGGGAGTGCCCTCCCTTGGGATGACAGAAATTGTGTTCTCAAAGGTGGAGTTAGTCCTCAGGAGTCGGTCATTCTACAAACAGAGAAGACAGGAACAAGAAAATGAGCCCTGATCCTCATGGTTATGATACTGGATGTCTAAACCAGAGGGGGTCTGGAGAGCAAAGCTTAACTATTATACAATACAGTGCCATAGTCTAGAAGGAAAACCTGATTTATACCAGGTCCTATATTTAAGCCTCAGATCAGAAAACCCTAAAAAATGCTATCTCTGCTCCCATCCTCACACACAACCTTGACCCCAAATCCATTTCCACTCTGTCTCTACAGACCCAAAGTTTTTTACTCTAAATGTTCCACAATCATTAGTCACGGGAATGTAATGCACAGGGAAATAGTAAAAAATATTGTAATAACTACGTATACTGCCAGGTGGGTACTAGACTTATTGGGGGATCATTTCAGAAGTCATATAAATATCTAATCACTATGCTGTACACCTAAAACTAATATAACATTGTATATCAACTGTAATTGAAAAGTAAACAAATTAAGCTTAGAATTACAATATGATCCATCAATTCCTCTCACGGGTATATTGTCCAAGAAAAATAAAAACATGCTTGAACAACAACAAAAAAGTTCCACAATCAAATGCTTAAAGACTTTAGAAAAGGTCAAAGAAAATAGGGGGAAACATCCTATGGGGGATCTTTGATGTTGAAGAGCTAGACCGAGCACTTACAAAAAACAAAATAGAGGAAATGTAAGAAAAAATACTACAATACCAAAACCCTATGCAAATGTTAATATGTTTATATTTCCTTTTCTTCTTTACATATTGTTTCCCCCCAAAAAAATTATAATACACTGGCTGTATAATTCTGTGCCCTAATTTTGCTCTTAAACATACATACAACTATAAGCATTTCATATAAATCATATTTTCTGAAATAATTTTATCATATTTAACCAATAAATGTCCTCAGCTAGTAAATTCATCCCAAAGTTGGACATTTGGACTTTTCCAATATTCACTATTTTAAAAGAATTTTGCCTCAATTATGTGTAGTTTTTTGCCAGGTATAATTTCTTTTCTCCTTAGGATGGATTCCCTCAAAAGTTAAAAGGGATGTCTATTAGCATTTTAAAGGGAGTTTTCATGATTGCCAAACTCTTTCCCCTCAAAATTGTGCAAATGTGTAATGCCATCAAAATTTCTGTTTCCTTATACTCTCACTATGCTGGCTATACTTTAAAAGAAAAACAGATTATTAAGACTAGAAGCCCGGTGCACGAAATTCGTGCGTGGGGGGAGGGGGGTCCCTCAGGCCAGCCTGCACCCTCTCCAATCTAGGACCCCTTGAGGGATGTCCGACTGCCCGTGTAGGCCTGATCCTGGGATCAGGCCTACACGGGCAGTCGGACATCCCTCTCACAATCCAGAACTGCTGGCTCCCAACCGCTCGCCTGCCTGATTGCCCCTAACTGCTTCTGCCTGCCAGCCTGATCACCCCCTAACCACTCCCCTGCCAGCCTTATCGACGCCTAACTGTCCTCCCCTTCAGGCCTGGTCTCCCCACCACCCAACTGTCCACCCCTGCAGGCCTGGTCACCCCCAACTGCCCTCCTCTGCCAGCCTGGTCACCCCTAACTACCCTCCCCTGCAGGCTTGACCGCCCACAACTGCCCTCCCCTGTCGGCCATCTTGTGTCCACATGGGGGCGGCCATCTTGTGTGTTGGAGTGATGGTCAATTTGCATATTACCTCCTTATTATATAGGGTTGGACAAGTTCTGTTTGGCAACTATTACAGTTGTTGTCTTTTAACAAGTATATCAGCAGGAAGTATGTAGTTGGAATTTTCTCTATCATAGAAAAATAGTCATTCAGGTGACAAAATAGAAGAACTGATTTGGAAGTATAAAAGTACAGTAACTGCTGACATTTGTGACAACTGTTTGCTCTTTATTGTTAACTAGCCATGTATACAACAACTATACGTCAAATGTTAATGCATATTTTATTTGCTTATAAAGCAAAACTCTGTATATCTACTTGTTCTTTTGTAGCTGACCATTTTACTACTCATATAAATGAAAAGATTAAAGGTGGACATTCCAGATCTAAGCTTTCCTCACTCCAATTCATGACTAGAGGCACATTACTGTAGCCAGTTTCACCTGACTCTATCCTGTCTGCTGGTCCAGTCTGTTTATAAATGGCACCAGCAGGAGGGTATGTGGACTGGAATGTTTATCTAGCCCAGTTACCTATATCTGAGCCAAGAGGAACTACATGGTCACTTGAATGCTGACATTTTACTAGCTCACTGCAGGGGTTAATACAAAAATCACTAAATTAAAATTTTAATTATTGCCCCAGCTGGTTTGGCTCAGTGGATAGTGTCAGCCTATGGACTGAAGGGTCCTGGGTTCGATTCCAGTCAAGGACACATGCCTGGGTTGTGGGCTCGATCCCCAGTAGGGGTGTGCAGGAGGCAGTCAATCAATGATTCTCTCTCATCATTGATGTTTCTATCTCTCCCTCTCCTTCCTCTCTGAAATCAATAAAAATATATTTTTAAAAAATACGAAGGAATGGGATTTAATATTACAGGTTAGAACCGTAATGTTACCACATAAACATTCAGGTTAGTTTGTACCTACTATGATCACATCTATATTTCTAAATTATGTGTGTATGGGCCTTTGATGGGTGATCTTATGAACGAGGGGTGGGGAACCTTTTTTCTGCCAAGGGCCATTTGGATATTTACAACATCATTCATAGGCTATACAAAATTACCAACTTAAAAATTAGCCTGCTATATTTGTTCAAACATTTAATTAACTCACCCCTAATACCTTGTCGGGGATGGACCAAATGATTTCTCGGGCCTTATACGGTCCAAGGGCCAGACATTCCCCACCCAATATAAACAAATAGGACATAGGAAGCAAGCACCATCTCAGAAAAAGTGGTGCGGTGCAAGGCCTATATCCAGGGAAACGCGCTATCCCTTTATAAAGGGCAGAACACAGTGGAGAGCTCGGAGGGTAGAGTGCAGGAAACAAGATGCTCTTCCATGAACCAAACCCTTTAAACCTACATATATTGTTACTTTCTCATAGAGATTGTATGGCAAGACGAACCTCAGTTCTAAAAACAGGGGAATTAAAAAAAAATAATAGTATTCAGAATCACAATCTAGAAAATAACTCAATAATATGGAGATGCTGTTTTTGCATTTTCCAGTTAGTCTTCAATCAGAAGGTGCACAACACAACTCTTCATAACACCCAACATTCAAGTATATCATAAACAAACATGCAAAAGACAACAGTTAAATCTATAATGAATTATTCTCCCACAAACCAAATACACAATTTAGGCAAAATAAAATTATGTATTACACAAAGGAACAAAAAAAAAGGAGGGTGCCACAAAGCTCACAAATAATTGTCAGGAACAACTTCTCTAGAAAAAAGTAAACTAAAACTGTGAACAACTACAGCAGTCAAGGGAAACAACAAAATTCAAAGGAGGGGGTTAAAAAAGTCCAAACCAGTTTAGCTCTTCTAAAAGTATCACTGTATTAGGTGCTGATATATAGATACAATTTAGTGTGTACTACTTAGTATTTATTCTGCATATGGTTGCTAGTTTATGAGTTATTAAGTGCAATCAAGTTATTAATGCTCATGGGTGAGCACTAAATAAAGGGAGCATACTGAATCAAGTCAATCGCACTCACAGTACTACAAGTAAAATACATTCAATTTGTTGAATATGGAACTCTAATTCACCAAAGTACAGAATGATGATGAGCAAAGTAATCTGCTTAGGTCAGTGGTCGGCAAACTCGTTAGTCAACAGAGCCAAATATCAACAGTACAACGACTGAAATTTCTCTTGAGAGCCAAATTTTTTAAACTTAAACTTCTTCTAACGCTACTTCTTCAAAATAGACTCGCCCAGGCTGTGGTCTTTTGTGGAAGAGCCACACTCAAGGGGTCAAAGAGCCGCATGTGGCTCGCGAGCTGCAGTTTGCCGACCAAGGGCTTAGGGTGAACTTTCTAGAGGTAAAATCAAGAAAAAGAAAAAGTGGCAACCCTTAATATAAACATCCTACAATAAACAGACTTTTCTCTTAACTCGTTTTAATGAATAGGGGAGAATGGCTTATTTCAAAGAGACGTCTATAATATATGTGAGGCCATATATCACAGTGTAATCCCTTTTTAACAAGCAACATTTATGGATGTGGCAACTGAAGATCTGAGAAATTAAGTAATTTGGAGGAAAGAGAGGGACTTTGAACAGATAATATCTTCTAGTACTGATAACAGTCATAATAGAATGCTCACCACATAAAGTATTTAAGATGAAAATAATTCAAGTAATTTATCCCCTCTGGAGCTGGATACCATCGTCTAGTCAGTATTAAACACTGCTTGCTGAGAACAAATATTAGACATTCTTACTGAAAAATTTCTAAATCCCACCTTTATCAAAACAGAATCAAATGTTCATAAGGTGTTTTTTGGAATTTCTGACTGAAAGCTTTTAGATAATGAGACAAAAAAGAAGGAACTTTTGTTTTCCTTTGTGGTAAGTCTTTGCAAACCAGCTCTTTAATGTCTTATTGTCTTTGTCATGATTTCTTTTTTCCTATTTCCTAATCCAGTGGTCAGTAAACTCATTAGTCAACAGAGCCAAATATCAACGACTGAAATTTCTTTTGAGAGCCAAATTTTTTAAACTTAAACTTCTTCTAACGCACTTCTTCAAAATAGACTCGCCCAGGCCGTGGTATTTTGTGGAAGAGCCACAGTCAAGGGGCCAAAGAGCCGCATGTGGCTTGCGAGCCGCAGTTTGCCGACCACACTCCTAATCCAACTCAGTACTCTTATGGGGAAATAGCAAGATTCTAGTTTCTTCTATATTGCTTTAAATCTTTTAAGAGAAATATTTATGGCTTAAAAAAGTAAGTTACATCATATTTCTTGCATATTTAATGACTAATTCTCAGTAAGTATCCTTTGTGATAAATACACTAAATCCCAAGAGAAAGAATTTCTGGGCTATGTGATTCCAAGATAGAATCAATTGCAAACATGGCAATTTTTATGTACAAATGGAAATCGGAACCAAGAATGAGCCTTTGGAGCGGTGGGAGTCCTGAGATGGGTGAGATTCTGAGCTCTGTTAAGAAACCTGACAGAATTATAAATGTTTTGAACTCTTTCCCATCTCCTATTTCTAGAAGTAATTTCAAAAGAATGTCTGATAGTACCCTTTATGATATAAACATGCCTCATCACTCCTGGAAAACCTTACCTACAAATACAAATACACAACTTTTACTGGCAGCTACCTCTTCAGAAGATAGTAGTCTCACATTCCAAATCTCAATGTGTACATTTCATGGTTTCTATTTTCTCTCAAATAGTTACTAGATATAATTTTTCTTTCAAGATATTGTGGACAGATACATACTTGTCTGTCAAGTTCCAACTGTCCTACAACGAATTAATATAGACCAGGGGCTTTCAAACTTTATTATGCCTTAGAATCCCCTGCAGCATTTGTAAAATGCAGATTCTTGGGCCCCAATCACTGTTCTCTAAGGGATTCTGATACAGGTGGTCAAAGGATCAAACTTTAGAATTCTGGTCTAGGCCATTCTTAAATTTATGGCAACCTCCATTCCTAGAAAAAGTGCAGTAAATCAAAATGTCATCAGTAGAGCCCTGCCCAGGTGGCTCAGTTGGTTAGAGTGTCTTCCTATATACCAAAAGGTTGTGAGTTCTAGTCCTTGTCAAAGTGCATATGGAAAACAACAGATCAATGCCTCTCTCTCCAATTAATAAACTTAGCCTCAGGTGAGGATAAAAAATGTCATCAGTTGAATCTCATTTTCTCCTATAAAATTACAAATTTTATGAAGGGACTGGTTTCACATTTTCAGAGATGTGGCTTAACATCATACTTCATCACCAGTATACTGCTGTATAAAGTCTTTTCGAGAATAAAGAATAATTAAGAATACAATAAACAATTATAAAGGACTTAATATGATAACTATCAGTCTATCTTACAAAACTTTTAAAAATATATTTCTTGCCTTATTTTTACTGCAACATAAAACATCTTAAGACTTGGAATTTACGAGGATTTTCTCTAAGACAGCAGTCGGCAAACCGAGGCTCGTGAGCCACGTGCCTCAATCAGATTGAGGACGTTTTTAGCAAAGGCCAGCTTATGAGTACCCTAATTAAGTTAATAACAATGTACCTACCTATATAGTTTAAGTTTAAAAAATTTGGCTCTCAAACGAAATTTCAATCGTTGTACTGTTGATATTTGGCTCTGTTGACTGAGTTTGCAGACCACTGCTCTAAGAACATCAGCAACTTTAAGAAGTTTTTTTTTTTTCTTTTTTTGTTCTTAGGAAGACTTGATAATATTTAGTCACTTGGTACCCTTTCAGAAATTAATTCAGAGTATTATTTTACTGGCCCCTGTACTTGCTGAATTTTCTTGCAGCGACATGAGGAAGCAGGAAGATGTAAGTGTTCCTTAACATCTCTAACTTCACCTTGCCCTACTTCACCAGCACGGGCGGCACCACGGATGCTGCTGCGCTATTCCGCTGTTCCTGATCTCCTGAAACAGCAGTTTCATATGGTTCAGTCTAAATAACCGCCTTTACAAAGCACCTAACAAGCCATTGCAATATATTTCCCATCCACTGATCCTTCACAATGTACTCTGCTTTAGTTTCCGAAGTCTCAAAACTCTGGCTTAAATAGTGATCAGACTCAAAGGCATAAAAAGTAGTTTGTTTTGGCCCAACAATTTCTTTACATTTTGTCCCAAAAGTACTACATAACAATATCCAAATGTGCATACATGTTTATATGTAACAATCACTAGGTCGCTCCTTTTCACACTTTATTAATCATTTTATCTTATTCAAAATATTATATGGATGTCCTCATTGGATCTGCCTTCAATACCAGTTTACTAGTTGAAAAAGAAAACAAAACAAGATCTATTCATTTCAGCGCTTCATAGCAAGTTATTCTGCATCAGTTGGTTCCTTTCGTTTCTTTTCCCTTTTCTCCTCCCTGCCCTTGTTGGACATCACTTTCCCAGCTGTTCCAGGCCAGAGAGGCACAGTGGTGGTACTTGAGAATAGAAACCCTCCACCCAAGAAAAAGCTCACAACTAGAGTGCAGCTGAGAACATCTCAGCAAGCAGCGGGATCTAGGATCTGAGCCCATGTTTGCACTCCCTATACAAGGAAGGACAACTATCTGAGCCCTAAGAAGAAGAATGAGTTTCAAAACCAAAATTGAGAATTCAATGTCCTACTCTATTCCTTCTACCTTCCCCCACACACAACTACGAAAATTATCTTTTTTTTATACTCCACCGCACCTTACCCATTAAACCTTGCAATAAACTTAAGCTATAATTTCTAAAACTCAACCACTCCAGTGTGACATATTCAATGCCCGAATAATTCCATCTCATGCTAACAATCTGCACTTACATTGCAGTCAATCTTTTCCACCATCCTATGACCTATCTAATCCAAGCTTAACTTCTTAGACTGTTACCTTTTTTTTGCTTAATCCATCCCATATTTCCCCTTATAGTTTTCCTTCTATTTATAACAACATCTATAATCTGTTTAGAAAACTTAGATAATTACCCATTTATTTAATATTTATTACAAATGACTTTCAATGATTTATGTTTACTAATTATCCCTCAATAAATACATTTAGTTAGAATTCAGGTCAAGGATACACTTAATCAATTGGGATAATACTTACAAAAGCATTCTGAAAATATATGTCTAATTTAGCTTTTAAAATGCTAACTACAATTAGGACCAATAACATTTAGCTAAGGATTCTAAATATACATTATTAAATTGATGATATCTGAGAGTTTATATGTTCTGTGTACAATATTCTCACTAAAAAACAAATTATAAAAATGGTATTTGAACAGTGAAAGCCAAACCATTTGTTACCAATATTTTCCTGAGATGATTCCAACATATTTGAAAGAGTCAGAGAGTTAAACCATGCAGTAACACATAGCTTTAAAATGGCAGTCCAGAAATTTAAGGAAACATACAAAGTTCAACAGTTTGGACTGATACAAATTTCAAATGCATGAAAGGTTATTTTGAGAATATTAAAATAATTTGAGGCCTATTTATTTTATGAAAGTACTCACCTGACTCTTGCAAGTATCTATATACCAAGAAGTTGACCTCATCACTGCTTATACTCATCTTTATTCCCACTTAAACCATGAGGTCACAACACAGGATATAACCCTAAAAATAAAACAAAGTCAATTAAGTATTTTCTCAATAAAGTATTTTTAAACAAAATGTAAACAATGTTGTAAAAACCATTTGATTTTATTAAATGATGAAAAAAAGAAGGTTCTATATTGCCTCATAATGAACCCTAACAAATAAAGTTACTTCCAATAGTTAGTAATAGATTATACAACCAAAACATGGCTGGATCTATTTTTCTGCAAGATAACAGAAAATCACTGACAAAAATGATTCAAGTTTTATAAAAGGGCTTTAGCATCACATTTTATTATATCAAACAGCATAAAAAGTTGTTCCTTTATTTCTCCTTAACTGTAAAAATAGTAAATTTTAAGAATCAGAATATTACTTATTTAGTTAGACAAGACTGATTTTAGACCACTGGCTGGATAGGGAGTGAGCCGATTGTCTACATAAGGTTATGTCTACATAATTTCATAACCTGCAATGTTCAAGTTTCCAAAAGCTCTAGGTATATAAGGCAGAGAGGTTGGAATACAA
Organism: Eptesicus fuscus; assembly: GCF_027574615.1. Taxonomy (NCBI): domain Eukaryota; kingdom Metazoa; phylum Chordata; class Mammalia; order Chiroptera; family Vespertilionidae; genus Eptesicus; species Eptesicus fuscus. The sequence continues at coordinate 36,647,290 of NC_072475.1, forward strand.
TTTGCAAATGCAAATGATGTTCTCTTATCTTAATGTACATCCTTAAACCTTGAACCAGGAGAAAGGGAAAAAAGGAAATTGAGACATAACTTAAATATGGCTAACTATACTTACCCATTCTCAGGTTACAGAATGACCTAAAGCAGTACTCAGCAACCTTTCTTTGTACAGAGCCAGATAGTGAACATGTTAGGCTTTGCCAGCCATACACACAAACATACTACCCAACCCTGCAGCTATAGCACAAAAGCAGTAGCAAACAACATATAAGCAAATGAGTGTGATTATGTTCCAATAAAACTTTATTTAGTGACACCGATATTTCAATGTTATATGACTTGTCATAAAATACTTTCCTTTTGATTTGTTTCCAAACATTTAAAAATAAAACTTTTTTAGCTGTGGTCCTTATAAGAAAGCTAACAGGCCAGATTTGGTCCACAGACTAGTTTCTTGGTCCCTTGTTTAAAAAGGATACACTAACACCTAGTAATAAAGGGGTTCTAACATTATGGGCCCATGCAGATTGCTCTGCCACATCATGGATCCTTGATGAGGCAGAGTTCACAGGATACTTTAAAGTCACAAATTAACCAAACATTTTAGTAGGCTCCTCCTTGACAGGAACTGCTACTGCCCTACATTGTGGAAAGAGTGGTGACCAAGCATCATTCAGCTTGTAGCTCAGAAAGGAAGAAAATCAAGGAGGTAGGAAAAATTTTCCAGTGGGTGCACACAGAGGAAACCCTAACCGATTTAGCAGTCTGGGAATACAGCCTAAGGAAAGTGGCATTGGTGTTTCAACCTGAAGGACAGACAGGAGCATAGGGAGAACAGGGAAGTTTGGGGGAGGAACCCAGGAATGGAAGCAATCCAGTGAGCACTAATGTCAAGGAAAGGACTGGGTGAGGAAAAGAGTAACAAAACATGAACTAAGGCTTGAAACAAAACCCGCATTCTGAAGGGCCTTAAAAGCATCACCTAGAGAAAACTAATACACTGACAAGGTTTTAAGATGGTAGGTGAATGACCTGATTTACTTTTTTTAATCCTCATCCGAGGAAGTTTTCATTTATGTTAGAGAGGGAGGGGGGGAGCGATCTATGGAAAGAGAAACATTGTTTAGTTGTCTCAGGTACGTGCCCTGACCAACCCACAACCTAGGTATGTGCCTTGACCAGGAATCAATCCAACAACCTTTCGGTGCATGGGACGACATTGCACGAAATGGAGCCATCTGGCCAGGACTGATTTAAACTTTAAAAAAGATTATCCTGGCTGTGATATGGAGAATAGACTGGAAGGAAACGACTGAAAAAGGGAGCAAAGGGATAGGAGGGTGTTGCAGAAATCTAGCTGAAGACCAAGAAACCTGGACTACACCACTGGAACTGGGGGGGGGGGGGGGGGGGGGGAGTACTGGGATTCCCCCGGTACTTAGGAAGTCGACTCAAGGGTGATTGATTGGACACAGGGATCAGGAAAAGGGAGACTCAAAGGTTTCTTTTAGGACATCTGGATGGGTGGTAATTCCATTTACTGAGATGAGAAATCATGGTGGAAGAGTAACAACTAACTTGATATAAAGAAAGGGACTTTGCCAACAAAATTAACTAAAAGAGTACAATTAATCACCTGAATGTTCAACATCCATGGGGACACATTCCAAGAATCTTAGTACCTGAAAACCCAGATAGTATCAAATCCTGTATACACACCTGCAAAAGTAGCACAAATTTCTTTTTCCCTCTTCACAATTTCTCACATAGAAAATACATTCTTAGGATAGATCTTAGCAACCTCAGCATAGGATTTTTCCCCCTTTGCTTATTACATTGAGAACTGTCACCTTTTCACTTAAAGGAAGCACTTTATGGCTTCTCCATGGCATATCCAAATTGCCAGCTTCATTACTCTTACAATTTGGGGTCATTATGAAATAAAATAAGGGTTACCTGAACATAAGCACTGCGATAGCATGAGAGTGGATCTGATAAGCAAGATAGCTATGAAGTGACTGACAGGCGGGTAGCATACACACCGTCGAGATGCTGGACAAAGGGAGATGATTCACATCCCAGGCAGCACAGAGCAAGATGACATGAGATTTCATCATGCTACTCAGAATGGCACACAATTTAAAACTTGTGAATTGTTTATTTTTGGAATTTTCTATTTAATATTGTTAGACTGCTTGACCACGAATAACTGAGAGCATGGAAAATGAAACCATGGATAGTGGTGGGGCTAAAGTACTTACTGCACTTTGGGGTAATAAACCAACCCAAACAAATACTGATCAGATGCATTTGTGGAGTGATGTAGTGACCAGTGAAAAGCAAACACTAAAATGGTCATGTAATTAACAAAGACTATGGGGAGAAATGCATTAAAACACTATTTTTCTGATGGATTTATTTTATTCACTCAGCCAATACTTCATTTGAGCACTTCCAATGTGCCAGGTATTCTGACAGATGTTGAAGACATGGCTAAATAAAGCAGACCAGGGCGAGGCTTATACCTTTCCAGGTTGGGGAGCAAAACAACAAATAATTACAACTTAGATAAGAAAAACTATAAAAAATTCTGAGAGCACATACCCTGATCTGAGTGTTCAGGTAGGCACCTGTAAGTGGCCTACAGGATTCTCTAATAAGCAGTGTTAGAGGAACTAATATTCCTCTTAAATCAAATTATCTGGATTGTATCAAGTTACCTTTGCTCCTACCTATGGGCACACTGCTTCTCATTATTTGCATGTTAAGGAAAATTAAGCGAAGAACATTCACACTTATTAAGTAACTAGAGGCCCGGTGCACAAAATTCGTGCAAGAGGGTGTGTGTCCCTCAGCCCAGCCTGAATCCTCTCCAATCTGGGACCCCTCGAGGGATGTCCAACTGCCCATTTAGGCCCGATCCTACCTCTCACAATCCAGGACTGCTGGCTCCCAACTGCTCGCCTGCCTGCCTGCCTTCCTGATTGCCCCTAACTGCTTCTGCCTGTCAGCCTCATCACCCCCTAACCACTCCCCTGCCAGCCTAATTGATGCCTAACTGCTCCTCTGCCAGCCTGTTTGCCCCTAACTGCCCTTCCCTGCAGGCCTGGTCACCCCTAACTGCCCTTCTCTGCCGGCCTGGTCACCACTAACTGCACTCCCCTGCAGGCCTGGTCCCCCTTAACTGCTCTCCCCTGCAGGCCTGGGTCCCCCCCCACAAATGCCCTTTCCTGCAGGCCCGGTCGCCCCCAACTTCCCTCCTCTGCCGGCCTGGTCACCCCTAACTGCCCTCCCCTGCAGGCTTGATCGCCCCCAACTGCCCTCCCTTGCAGACCTGGTCCCTCCCAACTTCCCTCCCCTGCTGGCCATCTTGTGGTGGCCATCTTGTGTTCACATGGGGGCAGCCATCTTGTGCGTTGTAGCGATGGTCAATTTGCATATTATTCTTTTATTAGATAGGATTAGATATGATAGAGGCCTGGTGCACAGGTGGAGGCCGGCTGGTTTGCCCTGAAGGGTGTGGGGCGGCCTGGGTGAGGGGCCTGTGGTGGTTTGCAGGTTGGCCACGCCCTCCCGGTGACCCAAGCAGAGGCGCTGGTATCTGGAATTTATCTTCTATAATTGAAACTTTGTAGCCTTGAGCAGAGCCAAGCCTCCTGCTCGCTCCGTGGCCACAGCCATTTTTGTTGGGATTTATTTATCTTCTATAATTGAAACCTTGTAGCCTTGAGTGGAGGCCTGGGCCTGCCAGGGCAGGCGGAAAGCTTGGCTTCCTCCATTGCCGGGGAAACCCAAGCCTTCTGCTCTCTGTAGCCACAGCCATCTTGGTTGGGTTAATTTGCATACCCACTCCTCATTGGCTGGCGGGCATGGTTTGTGGATATAGCGGAGGTACGGTCAATTTGCATATTACTCTTTTATTCAATATGATTGCTAAATGCTATGTAGTGGCTAGGCCTTTTTATCTCATTTCCTCTTCAGTGTTCTACTCCTCATTTTAACATAAGAACATTGACATATATATAGATCTGTGTATTCAGAAATGTTATTCAAATACTAAACTGACTTTGCTCGGTGTAGGAAAAAAATAAAATAATAATAATATGGAATGTATAATGTAAAATAATGTAATGGCTATAAAGAATCAAAATTCTTAGTACTAGAGGGTCCTAAGAAGTTCCTAATTCCAAGTTATGATATAAACTGCCAATGACTCAGAGTAGGATATGAACAGCAGTCCTAACTGGTCAGTCAGTCTTGGCAGTCACAAACAGACCACTACAATACCCTGCTAAATATAACAGCTTCTAAACACAAATTTATTTTGTTTGTTGGGGGTGAATTCTCAATCTGATCTGAAGCAAAATAACAGTTCAGCTGCTGCCCTGCAACCCACTGAGTTATAGAAAACTGTCAAATAGTCTTTTGAAAACCAAAAGACATTGTGAAAATACCAAACTATCATAACAACAATAACAAAAAGTGTATGTGGTGGGGAAATAGAGTGCGGAGAGAGATTAAATCAATTTATCCATCATTGAAGTCATAGTGGGTACTACACTCGATGGGCTGTGTAGAATTCCTACTATAAAGCCCTTACCTCCAGCACCTCAGAATGGGACTTCATTTGGTGATGGGATCTTTAGAGGTTATTAAGTTAAAATGAGGCCAACAGGGTGGGCCTTTAATAATTTGAATATGGCCCAATATGAATGATGTTCTTGTAAGAGAAGAAACACCAGGATGCATGTGCACAGAGAAAAGGCTATGTGAGAACAGAGAGAAGGCAGCCATCTGCAAGTCAAGGAGAGAGGCCTTAAAAAAATACCACACCCACTGGCACCTTGAACTTGGACTTCCAACTTCGAGAACTGTAAGAAAATAAATTTCTGTTGCTTAAGCCATCCAATCTGTGGCCATTTGTTATGGCAGCCCTGTCAAACTCATATACACCCATCTTCTATCACAAATTCTTAAAAGCTCTCTGATCATTCATTAGAGACCTTTAAAATTATTAAGTTCACAGTTGCTAGGATCTGCCTTTCAATTTGCCTCTCTCTATCTTTAGGAACCCATCCTGTTCTGTAATTATCAAGGATGGTGAGATTAAGAGACTACGTTATATTATAATCTTCTGCTCTCACTCCCACTGCCCCATTCTCCAAATGCCCCCCACCCCCACAAAACATTCTCAGGAGCAGTACCAAAAATGCATTACCCTTAATTCCCAACCTCATTAAAAACAATAATTAAAATTCTACCACTGTTAGGTAAGAATGCTTTTGTGTGTATAAAATATGGCACAATGAAGGAAGGTATATTTTAAGACTTAGCTTTGAAGTCTTTGGCAATATACCTTAAAATATGCGTAAAGTACATTCTCAACTTTTGCAATGCTAAATCTTGTAAGGTTGTACTAAATTTTACTAGACTAAATGAAATCATGTTTACCAAATTACTTTAGTAAACTGTAAAGTTACAATACGATTTAGAAACAATCGGATAATCTCGAGAAGAAACACTAAACTAAGGTGACCAGATTTTAACATTGGTAAAGCAGGACACCATTGACCGGGGTGGGGGGAGGAGAGGGGGTTCTTGATTAAAAATCTGGTCTATATGGAGCAACAAAAGTTTTCATAGAACGCAAAAATAGTATTGTTAATATATTTTTTTAAATTTCAACATAAGTACAATTTATAAATCCTATCTAATAAAAGAGTAATATGCAAATTGACCATCACTCCAACACACAAGATGGCTGCCCCCTTGTGGACACTAGATGGCCGTCACAAGATGATCAGCAGGGGAGTGCAGTTGGGAGGGACCAGGCCTGCAAGGGAGGGCAATTTCCAGTGATCAAGCCTGCAGGGGAGGGAAGTTAGGGGTGACCAGGCCAGCAGAGGAGGGAAGTTGGGGGTGACTGGGCCTGTAGGGAAAGACAATTGGGGGTGACCATGCCTGCAGGGGAGGGCAGTTAGGGATGACCAGGCCTTCTGGGGAAGGCAGTTAGTGGTGACCAGGCCGGCAGGGGAGGGCAGGTAGGGGCAATCAGGCTGGCAGGGGAGCAGTTAGGCATCAATCAGGCTGGCAGAGGAGTGGTTAGGGGGTGATCAGGCTGGCAGGAAGAAGCAGTTAGGGGCAATCAGGAAGGCAGGCAGGTGAGCAGTTGGGAGCCAGCAGTCCTGGATTGTGATAGGGCAGTCGGACATCCCTTGAGGGGTCCCAGATTGGAGAGGATGCAGGCTGGGCTGAGGGAGCCCCCCCCCCCCCGTGCATGAATTTCGTGCACCGGGCCTCTAGTATAATAAATAAATAAAAATTATGTATAGTATTATTATATTCTTTGGCATATTTCTCATTTGAGTGAATTTTTTTTAGTAGATTAAGTCCAAACAATGGTGGTCGAATTCTAACAACTGATCAACAATGCAAACTTTGATAAGCAGTTCTCGATAATCAGTTCTCAACAATTATTTGTTATTATTAAAGTTTAACATTATAAAATTAACAAAAATAATATAAAACTCATATCCTGGCTAAATAGCCACATGGCCGCCGAAAACCGTATATTCCCTTCCCGTTCTCCTACCGTTCCCTAGCTTTTCGTGCATTCTCTCCAAAAATCGGGAGTCTTTTAAAACTCCGCGGGACGCGGGACAAATTGTTAAAAATCGGGACTGTCCCGCCAAAAGCGGGACGTCTGGTCACCTTACACTAAACTCTAAATGAAACACATATTTCAGCTTATTTTTAATATAATACTAATTAAACGAAAACAAAAACAGTACAAAATAAAATTATTTGGCTAATACCTTAAAGCTTTAATGACAAACAAAACCTTATTTACTTTTCTTGTGTATTAGCCCTAAACTACAACTATGGTTTATCTGTCAAACATTTTAAGAATATCTTTTCATGGCTGCCTGTAACATTAAGTCCAAAGAGAAGCAAAGTAGTGTATTTCCTCACAACAACAACAACAACAAAATTCTACTATTCTTAACAATTTTTAAAGACCCAATCTCATTAGATAACTCTTACACTATTAAATAGAATATATCCTTTTATAATAAATCAGTAAGTTTTTTAACATGGTATCTTTAATAATTTGAATATTATGCCCCAATAAAAAAATCTATAGCACAACCCTGCCCTAAGAGAAATAATGCACCTTTAAATAAAAAAGCAGACAAAATAGCTTGTGAAGGGAAATGGGCAGACACTGTCATAGGTTTTTATGTTCCAATTTTGACCGGTGAGCATATTTTCAATAATTTTCTTAAGAGTGTGCCTAGCAATGTGGACATTTTATGTAAAGGATAATAACATTATTCTTTTTTTTTAAATATAGTAATTTTTGTGCTGTGAGAATTTCTCCTTTTGATTATTTTGCTTTGTTTTGTTATCAGATTAATGATCATCAAAAGTCCAAAGTTGGTAAATCTTAAGAATTTAAAGTATGATTACAACTTGGAAGGGATTAACTTCTAAATTACTTTTCCTTCTCTTTTTCATTGTAATCCAGAGCTTGCAGATATAAATTAAAGATAACATTAACAGAGAAACAAGATCTCAGGTAGCCTATGTAATTTTAGACAAATCATGAATTTTCTAGGCCTGTTCCTCATCTATGAAATGAAAAAAAATCTAAGTAGATGATCTCTTTCACTTCTAAACTTCAATGATTCGAGTCAGTACAAGTATATAGGGTATTAGATATGAACCTTGCAGGCCAATAGAGAGTACCAGGTCACATAGCGATTTTTAATAAGCATTTTATAGGCTTTACTGACAGAAGTGCATTAGAACATTTTTAAAACTATCAGAGCTCAGATGGACATACCTAAGAATTGGGGAAAGGAAAAACAAATGGGCCCACTTCATTAAGAAACATTTAAGTACTTATTAAGTATGATGCTTATTAGGACCAACTATCATTTATAAACAGTGAGTTATATAAAGACATAGGCAAATGTATATCATTTGCAAGGTGTATCATAGGCAAGGTGTATATCAAATCTTTATTCATTAGCAATAGATTCCTAATGGCAATCATTTGTTTCACCTGTGACCAGGTTCTGCAAACTATGGCCTTGTGTCAAATCCAACCCATCGCCTATTTTTGTATAGCCCACAATACCTTGTGGTTTTTATAACACAAAAATGGTGTTTACAGAACATTTTTTAACAGAACACTTGCCATTGATTTGATGAAAGGGAACACTAATTCTGAATCTCAATTAGGCAATTTAAGTCTCAGCAAAACTATACTGAGAACAGTAAACTAGCAACCAATCCAAATCACCCTTGTTTTAAGTTCAACTGACATTAACTACTGCCCTATTTCCTTTTATACCCAGAGGCCTCTGATGAGCTGCCTCACTGCCCACAGATGTGGACTTAACTTCCCAAACATATAAAGGAGTGGTTGTTTACTCAGATGTCTTCTAAGATCCTTCTAAAATATAAAATTACATGACTCAATAAATATGTGTTGAATGATAAAATTATAGTCAAGATACACTGACAGAGGAATGAAGACGGACAAGATATCAAAACACTAAAGGAACAGAGGTAGATAATATTTCTGGCACATATTTTTCAATTATTGAGCAGCAATGAGTCGTAGGACTGAAGGCAAAGCATTGTCAGTCTCTGAAGGAAAGGCTAGAAACTCAAGTCAGGTATGAAAATAAAAGTAAGAAGGTGGTCCCCTACCACTAGAAGGAAAGCTCTGAGTTTGGGACGAAACAAGAAAAATAACAAAATTTTCTCGATTAAAACAAACTTATTCTAGCTTTGGAACAGATATGCGATGGGAATATGAAAGACAGAAACAGCGAGAACCTTAAAAGGGAAATCACATGAATGGATGAAAACTGCTTAAAACTGAGAAATTATAGACAAAATAAAGAGAAAAGGGTACCGGATATAACAAACTCGTAGAGTTATAAATAAAAACTACCTATCACCACCTTTTATAAAATTTTATTAGGTAAGAAATAGGTATTCTTTGAAACTAAGTAGACAAAATGAAGACTAGTGGGCCCTAGTCAATCAAAACAAGTGTCCATAAATTGGTTATACTGAGCAAACTCTGGGGCATAAGTAAAAATGTGCAGAAGATTGTTCTGGTGGCAGAAAGGTTTGATTAATATAGATCAAGTGTCCCAAGTATGAGGAAAAAACATAAAGAAGAGATCAACATTCATTCCAATGGCAATCAATGCTGCTCAAATCAAGTGAAGACAATTTAAACCAAGTTTAATCCTCAGATACCAGGTGATACACACGTGAGTGCATAAGCGCATGTGCGTGCGTGCACCTGTGCGCACACATACACACACACCAACTTATTAGTAAATGTGGAAGGCAAAAGCAAATGGAGTAGAAACTGATGACATAACGTGAATTGAAGTAGGCTTTCAAGTTTTATTGGGGGAAAAATGAGGGAAATCCACCATGAATGTCTCGTAGCTCGGTTTCACAGTGTAAAACAGCAGTACTATCCTATTAGATTTTGGGTTTTTTTCCTTAAAAAACTAACAGGTAGGAACAAGTCAAGTGCAACATTCCTTAATCAAAGGAGTTCCTGCTTTGTCCTCCTTTGTAAATAATCAAACCAGTCAAGTTATAGACCCACTAACTACAAACATACTCCCCCTGGAAAAAGAGAGAAAGGAATAAAATAAGTCCATTAAAAAGGGAGTACCAAAATAAGGCTATTGTACATTAATAATATTCCTGGATTTTGATGGGGGAGGGGAAGAAAAAGAGTACACTAAAAGAAGTATAGCCCTGGCTGGTTTGGCTCAGTGGATAGAACGTCAGCATGTGGACTGAAGGGTCCTGGGTTCAATTCTGGTCAAGGGCACATGCCCAGGTTGTGGGCTCGATGCCCAGTAGGGGGCGTGCAGGAGGCAGATCAATGATTCTCATCATTGATGTTTCTATCTCCCTCTCCCTCCCTCTCTGAAATCAATAAAAATACATTTTTAAAAAGTATAATCACATTCATGCATTTAAGTAAAAGAATATGTATGTGTGTAAAGAAGAAAAATACTTTTGTTATTGTTAATCTGGCTTTTGATCTTACGGACTTTAAATATTTTTATTAATTACCTAAAAATTCAAAGGGTTTTCATACTCCTTGACTACCACCCCTCGCCATTTCCAGCATTTGAGAAGGCTGAAAAGAACAGTCGTTAAACTTCCAACATTTGACTTCTTGATTCTCCTCTCACCTATCTATCTCTCACTGACTTTTCTTCCTGCCCTAATATGTGTAGAGCTGACTTATTTTTAGCATTGTGGTCTTCACTCTCCTCTCCCACTGATGATCTCATCCACTCTGAAGAATTAGAAAATGGCCGCATCTAACACATCCCGATCCTTCCCACTCCAAGTATTCCAGCTGACTGAGATACAAATTCTCCTTTCAGAATTTTATAACTCAGCATTATCTGGGGCAATTTATGTCCTAAGCCCCCAAATTTGTTTCTCCTTTTGCCAACAAGTATCACTAATTATACCACACACACTTTAAACTTTAGTATCATGTTGGATTTAACTTCCTATCTCAGCTTTTACCTGCAACCATAATTCTATCTTCTATTACCTATGCAACACCATTTTCAGCCATGCCTTCCTTTCTACAGTTTCTATCACCCATACTACAATAGCCTCAAAGTCTCCTATTCTCTTCCTGTTATCTTGAGACTCAAAGACATAAAACATAACTGATTATGTCATATACAGTTTATTGCTACCTATCACTTTCCACATTCACTCTAAACCGGGGGGGGGGGGGGGGGTAGAAAACAATTTGATGTTTAAGGGGGCAATTTGATAATGAGTTATTAACAATGAATTTTTTGCATTTCTTATGGTTCTAGGGGCCTCATATATCGTATATAAATATATACTGTGACATATTTATGCATTTCAGTTCTCTATTGTTTTGAAACTTTATTTGCTATTTTTTCATATCACTTCATATTATTATTAGTTTTTTTAAACAATTTCTTAGTGATTTCTTCCTCAGTACTTCAACTGTCCTTTTGTTCTTTTATTTTTCTCTTTCATGGATGCCATGTTATTTGGAAGCTTGTTTAGACCAAATTAATGGCCTTTTAGGATTCCTCCACATGAATAGGAATTCACTTTTTGAATAATAAGAATTATAGGCCATGTTGGGGGAATAGGGTAGCTTCAGGATTTTAGAGATGCTTAGGTGGGGCATGGCCAAAAAAAGGTTCAGAACCACTCCTCTAACTATACAGCCAGGCATCTAAGTTCTCCAGGCTACAGTCTCAAAGTATCTATCTAGCCACAGATCACTTCCTTAAATCTACCCTTTGATGAGCACAGATGTTTCTCGACTTACAAATGATGTTATGTCCCAATAAACCCACCATAAGTTGAAAATACCGTAAGTAGAAAATGCATTTCAATACACCTAAACTGCCAAACATCATTATCTTAGCCTAGCCTACCATAAATGTGCTCAGAACACTTATATGGAGATGCCAGCAAATGGGGAAAATCACCCCTCTGCCTCTGTCCAGCATCACAAGAGTATCATGCCACATTTACTGAGAAAAGATCAAATTCAAAGTGCAGCTTCTACTGAATGCTTTTGTTTTCACACCATTGCTTAACTTAATCATAAATTAGGACCGTGTGTGTGTGTGTGTGTGTGTGTGTGTGCGCGCGCGCATCAGTCTAACATCCCACAAATTTTCACATTCCTGCTTTTTTAGCTCTTTGTTCCAACTAGAAGTGTTGAAATTGTTCTGTTCTTCTTCAAATGCCATCTCCTTATGAAGCCTATTCCAATACCAACATTAAAGATGGCTGGAACTTCCCTCCTGGATCCCAAAGCATAGTTTTGTGTTTTTGGGTGTTTTTTTTAATTCTTTTCAAAACTGGGCAATAGAGAAAAGATTAGACTACCAATCAGAATGATGTTTTCTTTCAAATGTTACTGCTTATGCATAAATCAAAGTCATTTTAAATTCCTTAAGTCACAGTTTCTTGTTCTGTAAAATAAAAATAAAATCTAATCTACAAACCTCATGGGTAGATAGAAATGCATGAAAAACCAGTTTATAATCTGTGTTAACATTGTTACTACATTACCTTTTATTATGCATATTTGTTTTTTCAGCCACTACCAAATTATAAGCATTTAAAAGGAAGTCTGTTCTTTATAATTTAACACTCAACACATAGTAGCTATTCAAGTATTTTTTAAAACCTTCATAAATCATAAAATAGCTCTCATGCTCCAGCAGAAGAAATATAATCTAAGCACAATTTATATGCCATTATGACTCAATCAAAATGAAACATCTATAACCCTTCTCCCCAAAGGTATCTTTTCAGGAAAATTATTGCCACATAATACATCTACACCTCTTATTTAGTTCACCTGAAGTACGATTAGTTAACTGGTAGATAGGTAGGAAGCCTTTAAATGGCTGGTAAGTAACTAGTCAAAACTGTCTGTCTGGTATCCTATCCAATCGAACAAATTGATCAGGATTCATAATGAAGCAGTCATGCTTGTTTACCCTAAAATTCAAAAAGCCTAAAAGTTGATATCATGGTTATTTCAGTGACGTAAAACAACAGATTTTTAAAAAGTAAACATACAAGAGAAGCATGTTAATTTTCATTAACTGATAAGATTTTTTTTCCTTACTCTTTTACAAAAGCAAAATTAGTTATGGGCAATGTTACAAAAAATTCAAAAACAAAAAGGGGAAGAAGAGTGGAAATGATTCTTTTGGTCATACAGAAATCATTACCCAAGAGAACTTGAAAGTCCTTGAGTTACTCTTGAAAACCACGTAAGTCTATACTATCTTGTTAAACCACAAAGCAAGAAAGCTACCTAAACCTACCAGGGTCTAAAGGACATAGGAACAAACTTAAAGAGGGGATCACTAGCCAAATGGGACAATTTGAGCATCAATAGAGAAAATAATTCAATAACCTAAAACACAAAAGTGTTTAAATCCCTAAGGTCATAAGATAAACCAATTTTACTGCAATTACATGTCACACTGTTGACTTGGCATTTTATTTCACACAAAAAAATGCACTCGTATTTAGTATCCTGTCTGCTCTTAGAGCCACACTCTTATACTTATATGTAATTCATTTTTTAAATCTAAATTTGTGACTCTACCAATCATTCCTGTTTTAAATTTTAATCTACTATTGCTAATAATACCTGGTAAGCCTTCAGTAGTTACTGATAAGAAACCTTCTTACTAGGAGTTAAACTTCAAAAATAATGATCAAATGCCAAGAAGTAGTAGCAGCAAAATAAAAAGTCACGAGTAGCCCTGACCGGTTTGGCTAAGTGGATAGAGCGTCGGCCTGCGGACTGACGGGTCCTAGGTTCGATTCTGGTTGTGGGCACATCCCCAGTACAGGGTGTGCAGGAAGCAGCTGATCAATGTTTCTCTCTCATCTATGTTTCTATCCCTCTCCCTTCCTCTCTGTAAAAAATTAATAAAATATATATATTTTTTAAAAAGTCATGAGTAACTAGACTATGTTATGGATTAAAACAGGTATGGGCAAAAAATGAAAATGGAATGTTTGACAGGAATGATGAACAGCAGTTGATGAGAGGAGCAAACACTTTGTGTGTTCATTTAACAACAACAAAAAAGCTCACCCTGTGTATGATGTTGTTGAGTTCCATAATAAACCTCAGGAACAGAAAAGAGTCCTAGACTGAGTGAGGAGACCTCTGTTCTAGCCCAAGGCCTCAGTTTCCTGATCTGCACAATGAGGGTGCTGAATTTGATAATGTGGAAGGGCTCTTCTAGCTTTAATGTTGAGGGATTCTATGGACAAATTTAGGAAGAAGCAATAAAATGTAGACTTGTTAACAGAGAAGTTTACATTGGAAATAGCAGGTGGAAACAGATGAAAAGAATTTTCATAAAATTTTGAACTGCAAAAGGCAATTACCTTCGAACTTGTAACTGCTGTAAAGGTTTTTATGATAAACCAGCCTTAGTAGTATTACTATATAAACTAAATTTAGTAGTAATGAGTGGCCAAATTATGACCTGAAAAAAATCTATTCACCTTTGTTTAGCCAGACCACCCAAGTAAATCTAGAAAATAATACAGGAATACCTTTGGCCTAGTAATGACTTCAAGTCACAAAGTGTCTCATAACTATCCTCGGTTAAGTAACTGAACTAAGAGTAAAATGACAAAAAAAAATAAACAATTATTTAACTTCAATATGCAATAAAATAACTATTATGCTTGTGATATCCTTCTTTGTTAATGAGTGTATGTTCCCTATGCAATCATTTTTTTCTGGTTAGGTCTCAAAATAGAACCTGGCTTCTCCTTCCAACAACAAGGCTAATTGAAATGACTTTTTTTCCCCTCTGGGTGACACAGAAACATAAAAAAAGGGTGTCTTTGTGTTTCAAGTTTCTGTACTGAAAGAAATCAAGCCTCTATCAGCAACAGATGATAGAAAGGCTCTGGTGCCTCAAAAACAGTGGTTTTCCAACTGTAATTTCCTAAGTACAATTAACTGCTTGGGTCCCAGCTAATCCTCCATGGTCTAATAAACTTAATTGTAAGTTTTAAGTTCACAGGTCAGCTAATACTCTACTTTATGTTTATTTATTTTTTGCTTATGTTGATGCTATGCTTCTGACCTGGCAGACTTAAAACTCCAGAGACATGAGAACCAATAAGCCTATCTCAATAATCCAAACTCTATCAGAAATCTCCTCGATTGCCAAAACTGGTTTGGCTCAGTGGATAGAGCATCAGCCTGCGGACTCAAGGGTCCCAGGTTCGATTCCGGTCAAGGGCATGTACCTTGGTTTCGGGCACATCCCCAGTAGGGGGTGTGCAAGAGGCAGCTGATCGATGTTTCTAACTCTCTTTCCCTCTCTCTTCCTCTCTGTAAAAAATCAATAAATATATATATATATATATATATGCATATATATATATATATATAAGAAATCTCCTCTATTAAAGGATGCAATGTCTACCTTTAAAAGATATCTTTATATATAAAAGTCTAAGCAACAGAACGACTGAACAAGCGGTCGCTATGTCGTGCACTGACCACCAGGGGGCAGATGCTCAATGCAGGAGTTGCCCTCTGGTGGTCAATGCGCTCCCACAGCCAACCTCCCTCAGCTGGCCAACCTCTCACGGCCCTTCCCCCCGCTGGCCAGCCTCTGGCCGCCTCGATTGGCCCTGATCGCCGGCCAGGCCAAGGGACCCCCACTCATGCATGAATTCGTGCACCGGGCCTCTTAGTAAAGATATAATGAAACATTCAATGAGAAAAAAAACAACTTGTTTTTCAATACTTATTTTATGCAAATTATCGAAGGGATTATAAAATAACTTGACATCCACACAATTCTATTAATTATTTATTTGAACATTTTAACTTGGCAATGTAGTACC
Organism: Eptesicus fuscus; assembly: GCF_027574615.1. Taxonomy (NCBI): domain Eukaryota; kingdom Metazoa; phylum Chordata; class Mammalia; order Chiroptera; family Vespertilionidae; genus Eptesicus; species Eptesicus fuscus. The sequence continues at coordinate 36,662,769 of NC_072475.1, forward strand.
TAATATGTTATTCAGAATCACTAATAAAATTTATTTCTGGTTGGTAAAAACAAAGACAAAAATAAAAATCTTCATGGTTGTGACATATATGTGTGTCTGAGACAGAAAATCTGTGAAACAGGATTTTCCTTTATATTGAATACTAGAGGCCCAGTGCACGAAATTCGTGCACGGAGGGGGGTTGTCCCTCAGCCCAGCCTGTACCCTCGCCAATATGGGAACCCTAGAGGGATGTCCGACTGCCCGTTTAGGCCCGATCCCACCTAAACGGGCAGTCGGACATCCCTCTCACAATCCAGGACTGCTGGCTCCCAACTGCTTGCCTGCCTGCCTTCCTGATTGCCCCTAACCGCTTCTGCCTGCCAGCCTGATCACCCCCTAACCACTCTGCTGCCAGCCTCTTTGCCCCCAACTTCCCTCCTTGCCGGCCTGGTAACCCCTAACTGCCCTCTCCTGCAGGGTTGATCACCTCCAACTTCCCTCCCTTGCAGGACTGGTCCTTCTCAACTGCCCTCCCTTGCAGGCCGGATGCCTCCCAAATGCCCTCTCCTGCTGGCCATCTTGTGTCCACATGGGGGCAGCTATATTGTGTGTTGGAGTGATGGTCAATCTGCATATTACTCTTTTATTAGATAGGATATTTCCCATTTTAATTTGGGTACTTGGATTTATAATCCTAACGAGTTTGTTATTAAAATACCCTTAAACTTAATGGCAAACAACAGAAATCAGGATGGATATGCAGAGCATACTGTAGGGCTCTATTCTGAGTATCAGCTGTGCCTAGCAATTTTCTCCACCTCACCTCCCCCATGACTTTTTCAGAGACTTAAAGAGTAGCTTATTTACATTAAAATGTTAGCTTAAACATTAGCTTATTACTAACAAAATACTATTACTAATGATAAGATACTATAAGCAGCATTGTTTTTAGCCAATTTTGTACAGTGTGAAAAAACTCCTTCAAAAGTTTAGGATTATTGTTTTGGGTAAAATATTCTCCTCTAGGATGGTGCTGGTACCAAGATAAACAGTTAAAGAAAAATGTGATCTTTAAAATAACTACTTGGTATGTCATGTGAAGCCCAATAGATTGTCCCCTCACTAAATTTCTATCTGTAGAAAGTAAGTACATCTGTAATTCTTTCCACCACTTATATAAGTAAGCACACAATTTTCTCTAAGACCAAAATATCTCAGATATCAATAATACAGAATTCCCGAAACAACATAAATGACTAGAGCTGGGCACAACATACCAGCCCATTTGTTTTGAGGAAGTTATAACAACTAGGAAAAAATGCTAATTATTTTTATTATTGCAATACTATTGGAAAGATAAAAAGAGAAAAGACAGTGGCTCAGTGGTTGAACATCAATCTATGAACCAGGATTCCTATTAGGATACATGCCTAGGTTTCGGGCTCAATCCCCAGTGTGGGGTGTGCAGGAGGCAGCTGATCAATGATTCTCTCTCATCGTTGATGTTTACTACCTCTTTCTCCCTCTCCTTTCCTCTCTGAAATCAATAAAAATATATTTAAATTTAAAAAAAAAGACAAAAGACCAAAAACAAGTCCAAATCTGACTATTTTAGGGCACTAGAATAATATGAAGTCAATATACTGTAAGTAATTACATGTAACTTTTCATTTTCTAAGATATATTAACTGCTTAATTTTATTGGAAGTTCTCATTTCAGGATTAGGGAAGAAAAAATGGCTATAAAAAGAAATTAAAATGATCAGATTAATGGTTAAAATATCACACTTAATAATTACAATTTACATTTTAATTTTATTTTTCTCTCATTCTCACCCACTTTCAACTTATTCTGATATATACATTCAGCCTATCAGAATAGATTTCCTAAAAGTAAATTAAATGAGAAAAGTGAATTAGTATTTTATAAAGATTATACTTAATATAGAATATTATGTCAATACCTTATAATAGCATTATATTTGTCTCTTAAAAGTTTATAAAGTACCACAAAATGCTGGAACAATGATTGTTTGCTTTTCAACCCCAAAATTCATCAATATACTTTTAACTATATTCCTAAAATAGATTATTTTTAAAAACAAATTCTAATCATCCAATCTGGCTAACAATTCTAGCATAAAAATTAAGCAGCCTTCCTTCTTTGAAAAATGAATACATCACACTAAAAAAATGTTTCTAAGCCATTATTCATAAATGACAATTGGTCAATTAAAAGAATGGAAAGAGAATCTAGTAATTTTCTCTAATAGCATTTTCAAAACTTGTTCAAAATAAGCAACCCCAGGGAGTCCATCTCCCATTAATCATACTTGACTCTGAGCATACTCTAATTATGTATCCATTCCCTCAGAATTTATGTATTATAAATTATCTTAATGAGTCTTTGCTGTGTCACTTTGAGGTAACCAAATTATTATGTGGATATGTTTTGTCTTCTCACTTTTATTGTTTATATTCCTGTATCTCTCTGCATCTAAACAGTTCAGAGCTCAGGGCACAGGCAGAAAAATGTCACTGATCAATTCAAACTATTTTCAAATTTAAAGAAATAATATCAATTTTGATGAAACCATTAAAAACATATTAAGAGGAATCTGGTTTAGAGAAATACTAACTACTAGTATATTTATAACATTTTATTATAAAAAATGTACAGGCATACAGAAAAAAATGAAAAAACTGCAGAGCCACCACCAAAGACTTTAAAATTAGTATTACCTTGTATCTGTTTTCCCATATCTATTAATTGGTCTTAATTTTTGAAGCCTTTGAAAAGAAGTTGCAGACCTCAGTATAATTCCCCCTATATTCTTCAGCTTGCCTATCATTAACTATAGCAAAGTAATATGTTTTTCTTTGAAAGAAAAATTTACACAAACAATGAATAAATGCTAGATGTACCATTCAATCAGTTTGACTCGCATATGCTCAGGTAACTGAATTTCCTAAGAGAACACAGGATATTACCATTGCCCTAGAAAGTTCCCACACGCCCTTTCCCAATTAATCCCTGTCCCCAATACCCAGGCATCCAGTTCTAAGCCATGACAACTACTTCTTTCCAACATAATTTAGTTCTGCTTCCTCCACCCCATCTTTTAAACAGATAAAATTTGCATGCTTTTGTTTTTCAAACATCCTATAAATGGAAATCATACAGGAATGTCATGTTTTATGTATGGCTACGTTCACTAAGCATGTTTCAAAGTTGCTACATAGTTTGTTCCTTTCCATTGCTCAGTAGTATTTTGTTGTACAAAGATAGCACAGCTTGTTTAGGTATTCTCATGTTGACAGACACCTTAACTGTTCTGAGGTGAGAGGTCGGCCCCATTTTGGCAGAGGTTATATAGGGGATTTCCTCCCTCTTCCTTCTGCTGTCTCCATTACTCTGCAGCTGCTGTGTAGTTCTGAACTCTGTCTTGGATTCCTCAAGCCAATGACTGCCAACAAGCCAACAGGAACCTGCCCTCAGGCAAAACCATTAAGACAGGAAACTTACCTGAGGCTAGTACAGCTTCTACTTGTTTTTGTTTGTGTGACAGTGCCCTCATAATGTTTATTTCGATCATTATCCAGAGACTGTGGTCAGGGTGTGTGGAAGGGTTTGTCTGATGGGAGCCAATTCTTCATTTTTTGAATAACACCTCCCTATTATTCTCCTGAACACACCTGCTCAAGACTGTAACTGATATTCCTATTTTGGGGGTATTGGTTTTTTTCAACCTCAAAAGCTTGATTAAGCCAGTCCCTTCAATCAAAAAAGCCAAACTAAACCAGGAAAATAGGCCTCTGAGAGGTAGAGAGTATGAAAGCTGAAGGAGAGGATCCTGTACTCCTGTGTATGAACCAACAAAGTCCCAAGACACCTTGGGGTGTCTATGTAGAACATACCCTAAGAAGCAAAGATTTTGAAATCTAAAGATATCAGCCACTGTTTGTGTCCCACACTAATCCTGAGTGATACATATGAGGAACAGACCCAAAGCAGCTTAGCAAAGGCCTTAAAAATGAACCAATTAACATTGGAACCACTAGAGTAACAGAACTTTTAGTCTAAACCTAAACATACTGATCACCTGCCTTTAATCAAGAGAAAGTAATAATAATCATGCTTCCAAGAGGATAAAATAAAAAAAATCACAACATACAAAGAACCAGGAAATTCTCAACAATTCTGAAAGAAAAGGGCAATTAACAGATACCAATTTTGATATGATCAGACATGAAAATGATCAAAAACATTACGGCAGCTACTTTATCCAACTCTCCACAAGGTAAAGTACACACTGAAAATGGAAGCATAAAAAGAAATAAATGAAAACTTTATAATTGAAAAATTGAGGGGAGGGGAAGAATGACTTTATAAGATAATAAATGTAGACAAAGGAGAGCAAACACTGAATAATTCATCTTTCTGAATAAGAGAATGCAAATAAATGGGGGGAAAGTCTAGTTTTAATTAAAAAAAAACTTTCCTGAAAGTTTGCATCTTTAGTTCTTAACAGTAATGAAAACGTCCAGAGCAATAGTTGCCAACCTTTCGGCCCCCGAGGACCACCGGTTGGCAACCCCTGTTCTCTACCCAAGAGGCTTTAATCCTATGATTCTATCTCCTCCGGAGGTCCTGTGGAAGCTCTCATGATTAACCTTTGAAGAATATCCCAATTCTGTATAATTTGTATGACAGAATTCTTTTTAAATGCTGGACTGCAAATGAGGAGATCTGGTTCAAGTCTTAGTCTGTAACTCGGACAAAGTATGTGATATGGCATCATTTCTCTAAGCCTTAGATCTCCTTTGCAAAATAAGGGCCCATTCGATGAGTAATGTCAATTTAGCTATGAAATGCAGTCCCATGATCTAATTTTAGGAACCCTCTGAGGGTCTAGTTTCCCCAGATCTTAGCATTAGCCAGGTTTTCATTGTGCTAATTACTTGTTTCTGGCAAATAAGTAGAATATATAGGTCAGGTAGCTGAGACTAGCAGGTTTAGAACAATAATGTCACAATGCAATGCCAAGAACCATTTCCAGCATGTCATAATTACAAGAGTTTTACCAAAAGGTTGGTGAAACTTGGGCGGTTCAACAAGGGTGAGCCACATACGTAGTTTACCTGTTGGAAATGGCTCAACAGCACTTCCCCCAAACCTGAATAGGATTGTTAGCTGCCAGACATCTCAGGGCATTTTATTGCCTCCTGTTGGCCAAACACCTGAACAGGTGTAGGCTATTCCCCAAACTGATAATGCTTCTGTATCCTACCCTTTGATACCTTACCCTTTGAAGTGTATATCTCCACCTTGCCTTGGGATAAATCGTGTGAATAAAAACAGGGTCCTGAGTGAAGGAGGAGAGTCTTCAGTTCCCTTCAGCTGAAGATCCTCTGACCCCCAATACCTTTCAAAATTATCTTTCGTCTCCGGACTCTAATCATCTATGCGCAGCCCTTTTCTCCAGAATGCTGAACCCTTTGTAAGGCTGGGAAAAGAACCCCGGCAATGCAAGCCATAATGCAAAACATCTAAATAATGTTAAATTTTCTATAGACATGAAAATTTAAAAAGAAAAGGTGGTGATTGAATTTAATAACAAATTTTATTTAACCCAATATCAAAATTTCTTATAATCAAGATTTTAAAATCATGATTTTAATTTTTAAAAATTACCTTCATATTCCAGCATTCATGTTATATTTGCAGCACATTTCAATTATGACTAGTCATATTTCTAGTGCTCAACAACTACATATGACTAGTGGCTACCACACTATAGAACACAGGTCTACATGTGGAGGTGAGGGGCCAGGGAAGGGGAGGCAACGGCAAACAAGGGCCACAGTGTCTCAATAAGTAATCTGCCACACACACACACACAAAGTACATATTGGTGGTGGTAATGAAGTCTGCCTTGTTACATGGCAGGGAGATAGAGTGGAGAAAGTCTGGTTTTGAAATAAATAGCCATCTCTACTATGGGTAGCACCTAAAAAAAGGTAGATATTATGTAACTAGAGGACCGGTGAACGAAATTGTGCACGGAGGGGGTTGTCCCTCAGCCCAGCCTGTACCGTCTCCAATCTAGGACCCCTCGAGGGATGTCCGACTGCCCGTTTAGGCCCGGGATCCAGGACTACTGGCTCCCAACTGCTTGCCTGCCTGCCTTCCTGATTGCCCCTAACCGCTTCTGCCTGCCAGCCTGATCACCCCCTAACCACTCTGCTGCCAGCCTGTTTGCCCCCAACTTCCCTCCTCTGCAGACCTGGTCACCCCTAACTGCCCTCTCTTACAGGCCTGGTCCCTCTCAACTGCCTTTCCTTGCAGGCCGGGTGCCTCCCAACTGCCCTCTCCTGCTGTCCATCTTGTGGTGGCCATCTTGTGTTGCAGTGATGATCAACCTGCATATTACTCTTTTATTAGATAGGATAGAGGCCTGGTACAGGGCTGGGGGCCAGCTGGTTTGCCCTGAAGGGTGTCCCTGATCAGGGTGGGGTTCCCTTGGGGTATGGAGCGGCACAGTGCCAGGGCGAAAAAGTTGTGAGTTCTCGGACTTACTCTGGCTCTTTTTTCTCTTTAAATCCTTGCTCTTGATTACTAAGCCCAATACATAGGATCACCCAATTAAAAACACTCTCAGAGACTGCAATGGAAAGTTGTTTTTGTGGAACCTGGGGATCAGAGTGGGGAGAAAGGATCAGAAAACCAGCCGTGGGGCAGTCCATAACTCCCAAACCAGTATTAAGTGCAGCAGGGAAAACAAATTCTAAATACTGGGTAGAGAGGACTTATAGCCACGGATGTCAATACAGAAACACTGCCACCCAGGGTTGAATCACAAATTGACTACTGTGTAAATACAACCACAGGCAGGCTGAGAAACAAATAAATACTGCCTGCTTGAAAACAAGATTGTGGCTTACGACACAGAGGAGCTGTGGAACGAAGGCAATTTCAATACTGTCCTGACTACCTGACAGGAAACAGGCGTGCCAAACAGAACAGTAGAGGAAGTGAATGACCTGCACTACTGCACATTTTTATTTTTTATCTTTTACTTAAACTAATAATATTTCTTTTTTCTCACTTGATTTTACCTTTTAAATTATTTTATTTTTAATCAGCATTATTACTATTATTTTACCTTTTTTTAAAGTTTCATTTTATTTCCTATATATTTTATTTTATTTTGTGATTAGTGTTCTACATTCTATTTTCATTTTTACTTTAGCATCAATTTACTCTATCTAAACTTTACCTTTATACCAACACTCTCTTCCTCACTTTTCCCCTTTTGTTATCCTGTTTCTCTTGTCATATTCCTGCTTTACATTTTCCCTATTCCTTCTTTTTACCCCCTGTTAAAAACTCATCCTACTTATATATCTAATTTCTGATCCCCTGCTCCAAGTCCATACACATTTCTCTCTTCTCTTTCTTCACTATCCAAATTTTTTCTCTCTCTTCCCTTTTTCTTGTTTTTTGTTGTTGTTGTTTTTAATTATTTATGTTTTTTGTCTTATTTTGTTTGGCCCTTCTATCTGTCCTATTGTTGTTAGTTTGAATGTGGATTAGATAGTTTTTTGTTTGTTTGTTTCTCTCTCTCTCTTTTTTTCTCTACTGTATTTCCTCTCCTTGCTTGTTATTAGTTGTTTGTAGTTTCGATTCATACCTGAGTGCTAGTTGTTTGGATTAGTTGTTGTTCTATTGGAGTTTTCTCCATATATAAACAGTATTTTCCCCACTTATTTTTCATTCTCTTTCTTTTCTCTCTTACTTTTTTTCCTTTTCTCAATATCATTTTTGCACTTTTTTTAATCCTCTAATTGTCTTTTCTCTGGTGGTCACCTTTATTTGGGGTTGTTAATATTGTGAATACATTTGTGTTCAGTGCCTTGTGCGTTGTGCCTTGTTGTGTTGTATTTTGTGCCTTTAAGTCAACGCAGGAGAGAAAGCTACATAACCAGACACCCTGAGAGCAGAGATCATGCAGAGAAAAAGAAACAGCCCACATACAAAAGAAAAGGAGGCATCATCAGAAACACAAGTAAACAAAATGGACACAAGCAACATGTCAGAGAACGAAATAGTTATAAGGTCACTGAAAAGGTTGGAAGACAAATTCAACAATATGTGTAAGAACCAAGAGGAAATGAAGAAGAATCAAGAAGAAATGAAAAATGACATCGCTGTAATACAGAAATCAATAGAAAGCATCAACAGTAGACTAGAAGAAGCGAAGGACCACATCAGTGACCTAGAAGACAAGGCAGAAAAAAAAAATACCCAAGCAGAGCAGCATCTAGAAAAAAAAATTAAAAAACAAGAGGAGAGCCTAAGGGAACTTTGGGAAAACAGGAAATGAAACAACATCTGCATAATAGGGGTGCCAGAAGGAGAGGAAACTGAGCAAGGAATAGAAAATCTGTTTGAAGAAATGACAGAAAACTTCCCTGATATAGGGAAGGAAAAACTCACAAGACCAAGAAGCTCACAGAGTCCCAAACAAAATGAACCCCAAAACACCGACACCAAGGCACATTATAATTAAATTAGTAGCTCATCGCGCGATATCGTGCAGTTGGCCGCCCGCCACTTCCACGGGAGCTGGTGGGAACCGCAGCACGCCATTGGGAGCCGTGCTGCTTCCGTGGGAGGAGGGAGGGAGCCCCACTGTTTCCGTGGGAGGCAGGCCCGCCGTATACTCTCCTGGCCTGCGCTCGGCTGTGGAGGCTGTGGGCCGGCCCCCCTGTTCCCCAGAGGCCCTCCACAGGGCCAGGGCAGAACGCTTGCCTCGTTGCTACAGCGATGAAGCAAGCATTCCGCCAGGCCGCTCATGCTGCCCGCTCTCAGTGGCCGCCCTCCCGGGACTGGGGAACTCCAAAGGGGCTGAGAGGACTGGGCATCGCCATCGTTGTGACTGAGTGATGGCTAATTTGCATATTATCCTTTTATTACATAGGCTTGGCAAACACCAACTACAAAGTAAGAATCTTAAAAGCGGCCAGAGAGACAGAAAGTTACCTACAAAGGATCCCCATCAGACTAGCGACTGATTTCTCAACAGAAACACATCAGGCCAGAAGGGAATGGAATGAAATATACAAAGTCATGCAAAAGGGTCTGAATCCAAGAATACTGTACCCAGCAAGGCTATGAATCAAAATTGAGGGTGAAATCAGGAGCATCACAGACAAAACAGGACTAAGGGAGTTTATCACCACCAAACCAGCAATGCAAGAAATGCTTAAGGGTCTGCTGTAAAAAGAAGAAATAGGAAGCAAAGAAGGAACACAGGCATAAGAAATAAAAATGGCGACAATCAAGTACCTATCAATAATAACTTTAAATGGAAATGGATTAAATGCCCCAATCAAAATACATAGGGTAGCTGAGTGGATAAGAAAACATGACACATATATTTGCTGTCTACAGGAAACCCACCTCAGAAGAAAGGACTCACAGACTGATGGTGAAGGGATAGAAATAGGTATTTCAGGCGAATGGAAATTTAAAAAAAAAAAAGCAGGGTAGCAATACTTGTACCTGACAAATTAGATCTCAAAGTGAAAGACATAACAAGAGATAAGGAAGGCCACTTCATAATACTAAAGGGAGCAATCCAACAAGAAGATATAACTCTGGTAAATACACTGTATACGCACCCAATACAGAAGCACCCAAATATATAAAAAAACTTTTGGAGGATATCAAGGGAGAGATTGACAGCAATACAGTCATAGTAGGGGACTTTAATACCCCACTGTCACCATTGGACAAATCCTCTAAACAAATAATCAGCAAAGAAACATCAATCCTAAATGACTCACTAGACCAGATGGAATTGACATCTTCAGAACATTTCACCCCAAAACCACAGAATATACATTCTTTTCAAGTGAACATGGATCATTTTCAAAGATAGACCATATGCTGGGTCATAGGCAAAGTCTCTTCAAATACAAGAAGATAGAAATCATATCAAGCATCTTCTCAGATCACAGTGGCATAAAACTGGAAATCAACTAGAATAAAAACAATCCAAAAAAATCAAACACATGGAGACTAAACAGCATGCTATTAAACAATGACCGGGTTACCAGAGAGATCAAAGAAGAAATAAAAAGCATCATGGCAACAAATGACAATGAAAACACAACAATCCAAAATCTATGGGACACAGTGAAAGCAGTCTTGAGAGGGAAGTTCATAGCTCTACAGGCCTACCTCAAAAAACAAGAAACAATGGTAATAAATTTTATAACCCTACAACTCCAAGAGTTAGAAAGAGAGCAACAATAAAAGCCCAGCATAAGCAGAAGGAAGGAAATAATAAAGATCAGAGCGGAGATAAACGACATAGAGACCAAAAAAAAATATACAAAAGATCAACAAAACCAAGAGCTGGTTCTTTGAAAGGATAAACAAGATTGATGAACCTCTAGCCAGGCTCACCAAGAAGCAAAGAGAGAGGACCCAAATAAACAAAATCAGAAATGAAAGAGGTGAAGTAACAACTGATCCCACAGAAATACAAACGATTATGAAAAAATACTATGAACAACTCTTTTCCAACAAAATGGACAACCTAAGATCAGTGGTTCTCAACCTTTCTAATGCCGCCACCCTTTAATACAGTTCCTCATGTTGTGGTGACCCCCAACCATAAAACTATTTTTGTTGCTACATCATAACTGTAATTTTGCTACTGTTATGAATCGTAATGTATATATCTATGTTTTCCAATGGTCTTAGGTGACCCCTGACAGCGGTTCTCAACCTGTGGGTTGCGACCCCTTTCACAGGAGTCACCTAAGACCATCGGAAAACACAGATATTTACATTACAATTCATTAACAGTAGCAAAATTACAGTTATGAAGTAGCAATGAAAATAGTTTTATGGTTGGGGGTCACCACAACATGAGGAACTGTATTAAAGGGTCATAGCATTAGGAAGGTTGAGAACCACTGACCTAGATGAAATGGACATATTCTTAGAAAAATACAAGCTCCCAAAAAACTCAATCAAGAAGAATCAAAAAACCTGAATAGGCCGATAATTACTGAAGAAATTGAAGCAGTGATCAAAAATCTTCCAGCAAATAAAAGCCCTGGTCCGGAAGACTTTACAGGGGAGTTCTACCAAGCATTCAAAGAAGAACTGAAACCTATCCTCCTCAGACTATTCCAAAAAATTGAAGAGAAAGGCACACTTCCAAGCTCTTTCTATGAAGCCAGCATTACCCTAATACCAAAACCAGATAAAGACACCACAAAAAAGGAGAACTACAGGCCAATATCCTTGATGAACATAGATGCTAAAATCCTCCACAAAATTCTAGCACACAAAATTCTAGCAAATCGGATTAAGCATTACATTAGAAAAATCATACACCATGACAAAGTGGGATTTATTCCGGGGATGCAAGGTTGGTACAATATCAGTAAATCAATAAATGTGATACATCACATAAACAAATTGAGACAAAAATCACATAATCATGTCAATCAATGCAGAAAAAGTATTTGACAAAACCCAACACCCTTTCTTGATAAAAACTCTCAGCAAAGTGGGAATAGAAGGGTCATACCTCAACATAATAAAAAACCTTATATGACAAACCTACAGCCAACATCATACTCAATGGGCAAAAAATAAACTCATTTCCCCTAAGAACAGAAACAAGACAGGGATGCCCACTCTCACCACTCCTGTTCAACATAGTACTAGTGTACTAGCCATAGCGATCAGACAAGAAGAAGAAATAAAAGGCATCCAAATTGGAAAAGAAGTAAAACTGTCCTTATTCGCAGAAGACATGATACTGTACATAGAAAACCCAAAAGACCTCATCAAAAAACTATTAGACCTAATAAATGAATTTGGCAATGTAGCAAGATACAAAATTAACACCCAGAAATATATGGCCTTTTTATATACCAATAATGAACTCACAGAAACAGAAATGAAAAAAACAATCCCATTTACCACTGCACCAAAAAAATGAAGATACCTAGGAATAAACTTAGCTAAGGACGTAAAAGACCTGTACTTCGAAAACTACAGGACATTGAAAAAAAGAGATAGAGGAAGACATAAACAAATGGAAGAACATACTATGTTCATGGATTGATAGAATCAACATCATTAAAATGTCCATACTACCTAAAGCAATCTATAGATTCAATGCAATACGTAGTAAAATAACAATGGCACATTTCAAAGATCCAGAACAAACTCTCCAAAAATTCATCCAGAATAAAAAAAGACCGCGAATAGCCACAGCAATCCTGAGAAAGAAGAACAAAGTTGGAGGGATCACAATACCAGACATAAGCTATATTACCAAGCCACAGTTCTCAAAACTGCCTGGTACTGGCACAAGAACAGACATATAGACCAATAGAACAGAATAGAGAACCCAGAAATTGACCCAAGCCATTATACTCAATTAATATTTGACAAAGGAGGCAAGAGCATATAATGGAGTCAAAACAGTCTCTTTAATAAATGGTGCTGGGAAATTTTGGTCAGATACTTGGAAAAATATGAAACTAGATCACCGACTTACACCATACACAAAAACAAACTCAAAATGGCTAAAGGACTTGAATGTAAGACGGGAAACCATAAAAATCCTACAAGACTCCATAAGCAGCAAAATAGCAGACATATGTCATAGAAATATTTTTACAGACACAGATCCTAGAGCAAGAGAGACTAGGGAGAAAATAAACAAATGGGACTACATCAAAATAAAAAGCTTCTGCACAGCAAAAGAAACCATCAACAAAACAAGAAAAACCCACTGCATGGGAGAACATATTTGCCAATGTTAAGTCCGGTAAGGGTTTAATCTCCAACATTTACAAGGAACTCAATACAACTTGACAAAAGGAAGACAAACAATCCAATCAAAAAATAGGCAACGGACTTAAATAGATACTTTTCCAAAGAGGACATTCAGAAAGCCAAAAGACATATGAAAACATGCTCAAAGTCACTAATCATCTGAGAGATGCAAATCAAAACAACAATCAGGTACTACCTCACACCTGTCAGAATGGCAATCATTAACAAATCAACAAACTGACAAGTGCTGGAGAGGTTGCGGAGAAAAAGGAACCCTCCTTTACTGTTGCTGGGAATGCAGACTGGTGCAGCCACTGTGGAGAACAGTATGGAGTTTCCTCAAAAATTTAAAAATGGAACTGCTATTTGACCCAGTAATCCCACTTCTAGGAATATATCCTAAGAAAACAGAAACACCAATCAGAAAGGATATATGCACCCCTATGTTCATAGCAGCACAATTCACCATAGCTAAGATTTGGAAACAGCCTAAATGCCCATCAGCAGATGAGGGGATTCGAAAACTATGGTACATCTACACAATGGAATACTATGCTGCTATAAAAAAGGAATTCTTACCATTTGCAGCAGCATGGATGGAACTGGAGATCATCATGCTAAGTGAAATAAGCCAGTCAGTGAAAGAAAAGACTACCACATGATCTCACTCATTTATGGATAATACAGAATATTATAACCTGATGAACAAAAAGGTAGATACACAGAGGCAGAGAAGCATCCAACAGACTTTCAAATTACAGTGGTAAGGCTGGGTAGGGGTACTGGGGGAAAGGTAAGAGATTAACCAAAGTACTTGTATGCATGCATATAAGCATAACCAATGGACACAAGACACTGCGGGGGATGGGGCGGTGGGGGGGGGGGGGGGGAGGGCATGTGCCAGGGGGTAGGGGAGGCTGGGGGAAGGTCAATGGGGGAGGGGGGGGGAAGGAGACATATGTACTACTATTTGTAATACTTGAAACAATAAAAATAAATTTTAAAAAAAATTACTTAAAAAAAAAAAAAAAGAAATTACTGTCATCATCTCATACCCATTAGGAGGACCACTATCCAAAAAATAAAACAACCCACAGAAAATCGCAAGTATTGGAAGAATGCGGAGAAATCAGAACCCTTGTGTACTATTGTTGAGAAAATAAAATTATGCAGCCACATTGGAAAACAATATGGAGGTGCCTCAAAAATTTAAACTAGAACTACCACATAATACAGCAATCTCACTTCGGGTATATAGCCAAAAAGATCTGAAAGCGAGATCTAAACAAGATATATGCACACTCATGTTCATCACAGCATTATTCACTAAGTCAAAGGTACAAGCAACACAAATGTCCACTGATGATGAATAAATATGATACACACACACAATGGAATATTATTCAGCCTTTAAAAAGAGGGGAATCCTGTCACATGCTGTAACATGCATGAACCTAGAGGACATTACGCTAAGTTAAATAAGTCAGTCACAAAAGAAACATATGTACTTATAAAAAGTAGCTAAAGTAGTCAAACTAGTGGAAACAAAAAGTAAACTGGTTGTTGCTAATGGCTGGAGAAGAGAAAGAACTGGGAGCTGTGGTTCAATAGGTACAGAGTTTCCGTTTTGCAAGATGAAAAAGTTTGAAAGATCTGTTGTATAATAATGTGAACACAGTTAACACTGCATATATTGCACACTTAAAATTGTTAAGATAAATTTTAGTTTTTACCACAATTTTTAAAAAGCATATTTAAATTCCTTTTCAAATAAGAAAAACTCTCGATTTTTAAAGTGTGATAATGGCATCTTGGTATATATTTTTAAATAGTCCATATTTTCCATAGATACATAATAAAATATTCATGAATGAAGTCATGTGATATAAGTGTTGGCTTCAAAATAATCAGGTGCGTGTGGGGGGTGGGGGGGTTTAATAGTAACAAAATGATTAAATGAAACAAAACTGATGAGTATTGCAGCTGGGAGTTTATTGTGCTATTCTCTCTACTTTAGTGTATATTTGAAATTTTTCACAATAAAAAGTTACAATAATAATACACATCTGTTGGCCATTGGGTTATATTAATGTAATAAGATAATTATAGAAAGTAATATAAAACATTAATATAGGAAGGTAGCTATAAATCATCATGACTTAAGGTGCAATTAGAGTTAAAATAACTTGTACCTAGGCAAGTGAAGAGAGAGACAAAAATGAATGTTATGAATCCCTCACGGTTATTATATCAAGAACAAAGTTGAGGGAGGGTGTGGGGGTGGTAGAGTTAACTGTTCACAAAGCACTCCTTTATGGAATGTTCAGAGAAAAAAAAAGATGAGATACTACACAACACAGGCATAACCCTGAACACCATGGCATTTTTCAGGTCCAGAGGAAAACCATCATGTGGGCCAATATCTATAAATTTACAATCGTATGCAAATGTGTAGAAATGGCTTTTATGTCCTCATCTAGATTAAAAGCAAATTTGTTGTAATCTTGCCCTTCATCTCTAATACACACACATATATAGAACACTAACATACATAAACAAATTTCTGTGATCATGACTTCAAAATGATTTTCAACAAAATTGGCAAAGGTGATATGATATGATTTAAAATACAGTCTAAGAGTTGTTCCAAAAAGAAAATTAAAAAAAAAACCCACAATACACATCCTGTGTGAGCGACACATTTAAAACTTCACTTGAGGACAGGCACTTAGAAGAGACAGCCAGTTGCATAGGCACCAACATCTCAGAGTCCAAAAGCCTGCACAACTGATTCTCAAAGGAGACATGTCACAAATAGTTAAGACTCCAACAACCTACCTAGTAAACTGACAGGTTGCAAATGTGAACTTCAAACAAAACGCCAAGGGCAGATAGTCCAAAATGCCAAAGATGATTTACCATGGGACTGCTTCTTACAATAGAAACTCTGTAGTGCTCCAGAGAAAATAGCAGATTTAAATGATGGTTAATGAGTCACCCAACCACCCTAAAGAACCCAGCAAGTGTTTCATAAATTAATGAAGAACTATGTATTCCTTCAAGTTAGGTAAATACAGAAAAAAAAAAATTCTGTTTTCCCCAACATTCTCCATTAACTGCTAGGAGACAGAGAGGGGAGGGTTAGAGAGGGGAGGGACATAGTGGGAGAGAGAAGTCATTTTTAAGAATTCAAAAGATAGTTTAGACAAAGGAAATCCTCCTCTTATCAACACACTGACAAATCCATCTTGAAAATGAATCATCTCCTAAGAATATTTTCACAGATAACTTATCTCACCCTATTATCCTGGTCCCAGTTAATTTTTAGTTTCATTCTGATGCATCTACCATTTCCCACAAAATCCTATAAACCTTAAATCAGTTTCCATAGCTCCCTGATTTAATGTTTAACGTAAAAATTTAAGTAAAAGTTTTTTAAAATTTTGATGATGCAGTTTTGAAATGGAAGATACTGTTTAAGTAATTAATTCTTTAAAAACCTAAGTAAAAATTAATTATCCTATTTATCAATCCCCCAAATACACAGCAATACCATTTAGATAAGGAATTACTTTTTGTAAGGGAGAATCATTCTGAATTTTAATCAACAGTGATGAGATCATTTTCCCTAGAGCTAGGGTTAAACTTTAGAAATTTAGTCCAATTCTATCATCAAATTTTATGAGTACTTGACAAAAGTCATCCAAGACACATGCAAGAAAGAAAGCAATTCCCAACTCCTACAGAGCCCAGTGGTCTTTCTGCTGTATAACACAGCTGACAGATTTTTATTCCACACAGGCTTCTAAGTGGTATTTTTAAATAGATAAAAATGGTTCTCCTGAAAATTATCCACTAGCTAACAACAGGTAGAATTTCAGCCATTTAATTATAAATATAGGGTGTTCCAAAATAGATATACACACTTTGAGTAATTATAAAGGCAGTGTTTATTAAAATACATTTCATTTTCAAGTACTTTTTGGGGACCCCCTGTATCAGGATAAATGCAATATGCAAAAACTGGCTATTCTATAAGATGACAGACAAAAACACAAGTTATTACTGCCATTATAACTTAAGTTTACCATGGAAATTCTATTCCCAAAATATAATCTACTTGTTAAAATACAGTGTTATCACAACAAAATAATGCTTTTCATCCTGATAACCATAACCAATAGGTTATAAAACCTACGGATAATGGAAATCTTAAAAGTAAAGGTTTGCCTTTTTTAAATTAATTTATTATTTATTTATTTATTTATTTATTTTATTTTTAATATACTTTATTGATATTTTACAGAGAGGAAGGAAGAGGGATAGAGAGCTAGAAACATCGATGAGAGAGAAACATCGACCAGCTGCCTCCTGCACACCCCCTACTGGGGATGTGCCCGCAACCAACGTACCGGAATCGAACCTGGGACCTTTCAGTCCGCAGACCGACGCTCTATCCACTGAGCCAAACCAGTTTTGGCTGCCTTTTTATTTATATTAAGTAATCAAAAATATTTTAAGTGCCTTAAATTACATATTAAAAACATTTCTTTAGTTTGGGAACACATGTATATTTTGTGAGATGTGAGAAACTTTCCTTAACACATTGTTAAAAATAAGTGAATACTAAAAAGAGCATTAAAATACTCTTAACATTCAGAGTGGGAGCAATTCTTACCATTGGCAGTGCATTGATGTGGGGATGTACAACTGAATATCCGGTACCACCAATCACAAGTTGCTGTTGCTGATGCTGAGAAAAAGGAAAGTAAAATATTCAGTGTGCCCTAAAACAAATTCACTTTAAAAGATTCCTCATGCCAAATTCTACATGTAGGAAATACTCTTCATGTCTTCAAGGTCTCCACCAGTGACTATCTTTCTCCCCCTAACCAATTGTAATCATAAACAATAGCATCAACTTCTGAATGCATAACAAACGGCAGGCAGTGAATCTTTATAACATTCCTAAAAGACTGGCACCAATGAACAAAATGAGACTCAAGAGATGAATCTGCACAAACTGACCCACATTCAGCTCAATTCATGCAAATATTATTGTAAAAGGGCCCAATATAGTATGCTAATAATCTACAATCATGAGCCATAAAGAATGGTACCAAACTTATATTCTATATATTGCTTAATAATAAAGAGAAATACATGATTGGTTTTGAAACAATTTCTATCATAACTTATTAAACTTTAATCTCTTCAGAGTTTCCTCATTTAGTAGAGTTTCCTCCCCCCAGCCAGCCCCGCCCCTGATTGGACTCTCCCACCCGAATCAAGGGCAGGGCAGCCAGCAAACCACCCTGAAGCACATCCCCCTGGCCAGCCCGACCCCGATCAGCCCGCAGCCCCTCCCCCCTGGCCAGCCCCGCCCCTGATTGCCCCTCCACCTCTTTTGGAGGTGGTGCCAGCTGGCCCACAGCCCCTCCCCATGGCCAGCCCCGCACCCAAACCCCCCACCCCAATCAGGGGCGGGGCCCCTCCCCACAGCTGGCCCAGCCCCAATTGGGCACTGATCGGGACCGGGCCCGCCAGCCAACCTCCCGCTGTCTCTTCCTCCTGACAGGCCTGGCCCTGATCTGCCCCAATTGGGGCCAGGCCAGCCGGACTCCACCCGTGCACAAATTCGTGCACTGGGCCTCTAGTAGAATATAAGAGCACAAATCCATATAAAAAGCAATTTTAACATACATTTTAAAAAATAAATGAAATCAACATGCATTGATGTCTAATCATACAATTACTTCAGCTAAGTTAGTTTCATTGGTAGCATCACTTGTAGTTGGATTTTATATTAGACTAGAGGCCCAGTGCATGAAATTCGTGCACAGGGGGTGGGAGGGAGGTCCCCTCAGCTCAGCCTGCATCCTCTCCAATCCGGGACCCCTTGGGAGATGTCTGACTGCCGGTTTAGGCCCGATCCGCTGGCTCCTAATCCCTCACCTGCCTGCCTGCCTGGTCACTCCTTACTGACCCCCTACCAGCCTGGTCACCCCCAACTGTCCCCCCACTCTGCTGGCCTGGTTGCCCCACGCAGCCTGCTGTTCAGTCATTTGGTTGTCCCTCACTAACCCCCCTGCTGGCCTGGTTGTAGGCAGCCATGTTGTGAGGGTGTGAGGGTCAATTTGCATATTACCTCTTTATTATATAGGATTTATACCAAAAAAAAAAAAAAAGATTATGCAGGAATAACACAAAAAAGTACTAGTACTCCAAAATTTTCCTGTCAAAAAGTTAGCAATGCAATGAAAGATAATAAAACCACAAATTCTCTTATATTAAGACACAAAGCTTTTAAAATTAAAGTTTGATTTGGGCAGTTTCAAGTATTATTAAAAATTAAATTGATTTTTTAAGCACGAACTTCTACCAATCAAAAGTTTTTAGTTCACTAACTTTCAATGATAGATAACCAAGCACGAGAAAAGGCTTAGACTCACATTTTAATTGTGATATTAGACAGTAATGTAAAAATGTTTGACTAAGCACACAGTTGTCAATTACTTAAAAAAAAAAAGTGGTACATCAACAATGTGTAACTATAATTTCTTTTTCTCGTTCAAAAAACTTACTAAATTAATGTTGCGACTTATAATTTATTAGAGGCCCGGTGCATGAAATTCATGCACTGGGAGCCCTCGGGGGATGTCTGATGCGGGGAGCAGGCTAAGCCGGCAGTCAGACTTCCTTAGTGCTGCCATGGAGGCAGGAGAGGCTCCTGCCACTGCGGCTGCACTTGGCAGCTATCAGCCCAGCTCAGGGCTACTGGCTGAGCGGTACTCACCCTGTGGGAGCGCACCGACCACCAGGGGGCAGCTCCTCCAATGAATGTCTGCCCTCTGTTGTTCAGTGCGCGTCCATCTCTGGTGGTCAGTGCGTGTCATAGTGACCTGTCGTTCTGCAGTTCGGTCGATCTGCATATTAGCCTTTTATTATATAGAATTATTATATAGGATTATGCCTTAGAAATATGACAGATATGACATTGTTTTCTTAACACAAAGCTGATGGCAGCTAAACATTTGTAAAAGCGATTTGGGAGGAAGAAACAAGTAGAAGGGTGAGGGGAGGCAGTAGGAATAGCATAGGTATGTAGGAAATTATAGGGTAAAACAAAATCAAACTTTGCCTTTTCCAAATTTGCTTAACACTACATAGGTAGTACCTTGGCACTTAAGTTAAAAGAAAAAACTGACATAATTCCCAAATCTTTTTAGGTTTGTCACTCTTCCCAAGGGCTAAACATTTGATTCAAAGTGTCAGCTATTCAAGAACTTGAAACAGCTAATTAGGCTAGGACAAGACAGAAATCATTCTGCTGAACAATACTAGTATACTCCCAACAGAAACAAAAACAGCTCTTGCAGGGATGATGTGTCTTTGGTTAACTGTGCCCTACAGAAATACCTTCCCAGATTCTAACCTAGCTGTGACACTCAGATTTAATCAGTTTAGGGTAAAATCTGTACATTGGTTGCATTTTAAAGCTCCCCCATGAGATTCCAATGGGGGTTGGGAACCACTGGAATATGTGACAGGAAAGGGAAGAATATGGAATTTTACTAGTCAGATTCTAATTATTATTCTGTTGGGGGAGGAAGCCCAAAAGGATCACTTCTTTCAAATATTAGCATTGCAAAGTGAGTGCTTCTCAGAAGTAGAGTGGGAAATATACTATATCAAGCAAATTAAAAGTTATTAATTTGATTTTAAGATTAGCAATAAGAAAAAAAGGTAAACTCAATCCCCCTCCCCAAAAATGAATTAGAAAAGGTAATAATGAGGACATAAGACCACAAAACGGAGGTTATCATAATAAAAGAGCACAAAAGGGGCATTGCTGGTACCTACATTTAGATAAGAGACACATAAAGACCAAATGAAACTGAACTCTGTATGACAACACTCTAAGTAGTAAGTAGAAATTATAGGAAGATATTTTTTTCTACTCGATATAACGAAAAACTGTTATGCAAATCAATGGAAATATTTAAACAAAACCCAGATCTACCATTCACTGAGAAAGTTATTATAGTGGAATATACAGGGCTGTGTATGTGTCCTGTCCGATTCCTTCCATCAGCGTTCCAGTGTGCCATCACGATAGGGCCACCAGTAGCACCTATGGCACCTTTGTGCGAAGTGGATTCCAGCAAGACACATTAGGAAAAAAGAGAAGCCATCTTAGAGTACTGGGGGTTCAGAGCCTGAACTGTGCAGCCACACAGCTTGGATTTCACTCGCAACTAAGATCTAAGACTAAAGGTACTAACCTCTCTGGGCCTCAGTTCTTTCATCTGTAAAATAAATTATGAGAGCTGAATTTATAAAGTGCTAAACACTGCCTGGCACAGGATTCTAATGCAACCATTTTAAAATAATACACTGAAGTGAAAAGGAGCCCTTTCCTGTGAGAAGACACAGTCCCCTACCAGGTCAATGACTTGGTGGACAGAGGGTGGCCTGGATGTTAGCACCACTTGTCTCTGGCTGTGCACTTCTGTACAAGACACAAACTGCTCATTAACCCTTTGCACTCGCTTGCTTTTTTCGATTCCTTTATTCTACTGCTAACTGTGTTGAGTCACACTCGACATCCGAGTGCAAAGTTAATATTCTGCTGGGCTGTGTGCTACTATGACTATAGTGTCCAGTCTTACTTTGTCTTTTGTGAGTTTACATAATAGCATAACTACTCAAAGAAAAGATTAATCACTGATACTACTTTTAAACTATAACATATTTGGCGCAGCTGTGGTGACTCAGTGGACTGAGTGTGTCGTCCCATGGACCAAGAGGTCCTGGATTTGATTCCCAGTCAGTGCACATTCCTGGGTTGTGGGCTTGATCCCTAGTAGGGGTGTGCAGGAGGCAGCCAATCAATGAGTCTCTCTCATTGATGTTTCTATCTCTCTCCCGCTCTCCCTTCCTCTCTGAAATCAATATAAATAAATAAATAAATACATACATACATACATACATACATACATACTGTAACATATTTGGTGTGTGCCCAAACATGGCAGTGTAACCACACCGTAACAATTAACACACCTGACCTCTCACTGAAGCAGAAAGCCTGTCAATTACACTGAAAAACTGTCTACTGAAAAACTTCAATACTTCTCTGCCATCTTCAACTTTCACTTTGTATCAGAAAAGGATAAGCTTAACTTTTTTTTAAACACTAAGCACATGTCAGCAGATGATTAATAGAATGAAAATTATCATTCAGAAGTATTTAGGGCACAAAGAGAAAAAACATATTTACATTAAAGTAGTTGTTGGGTTCAGAATTTTAAATGTTATTATTTCTATCTACTAGTGAAAGATTCAAACAAGACACTCTTATGTGTCTTTAAAAAGAGTATTTATTTACAGATTTTAACATGAAAAAAACTAAAAACTGGTTGCTTTGACTTCATATTTTTAAAACTGGTATAATTTAGACAGTACCAACAAATGGTTTACCTGCAGTAAGTCCAAACAAATTTAACTACCATGTTTTAAAGTGGCTATCAGAAATACACATTCTTTTAAGAAATCAGGGATAGCCTGTCTTTTAACATAATTCATTCTAAGTATACAAGAAAATATATGACATATTCATAATTATTTTTTAAAATGTCAAATTCTCACTTGATGTTGGTCTGCCAAATTGTGTTTTTTTTTTTAATATATATTTTATTGATTTCAGAGAGGAAGGGAGAGAGAGATATAGAAACATCAATGGTGAGAGAAAATAATTGATCGGCTGCCTCCTACATGCCCTCTCCTACTGGGGATAAACCCGTAGCCTGGGCATGTGCCCTGATCAGGAATCGAACCACGACTTCCTGGTTCATAGATCGATGCTCAACCACTAAGCCACACCGGTTGGGCTGCCAAATTGTTTTCAACTTAGCTTTTTCACCAAATTTAAAATGAAACATTTAAACCAGCAAATACAAGCTGTGTGGTCTGCCTGATTCACTTCAGGACACACAAACACAGGGGGACAGAGGCTCATGCTCACACCCCCATCCCCGCACCCCCATCCCAGTTTCAGGGGTCATGAAAAGAAAGAAGACAACCTTTCTTAAATAGTGATTTACTTCAATACCAAACACTACTCTTCTCTGTGCTCACCACCCAAGTTATAATAAAACACTGATTGAGCCCAGATGAACACAACTGCTCCATCCCACTTTTCAGCCATTGCTTATGCAATATCTAGGAGTTGGCAAACTACGGCCAGAAAGTATTTTTGGTTTTGCAGGCCATATGGTCTCTGTTGCAGGTACTCAACTCTGCTATTATGGTGCAAGCAGCCAGAGACAATACATAAATGAATGTGTATTACTGTTTCCAATAAAACTTTATTCACAAACATACTCAAAAGGCAATACTTTTTTTGACCATGAAGTAATTCCCAAGACCACCCAATCTTCTACAGATCCGGGGGAAACTTTTAGGTTAAATGAGGTAAAGATATATATTTATTTATTTATTTTAAAGTAACAGACCAAGGTTAAAAAAAAAAAAAAGTATTCAAGCATTCTCTACCAAAACTATATAACCATTCTATGGGAAGAAAATTATTCTTATGTGGCACTCTATAACAATGAGGTTCAATAAAAAAAAAGAGCATTAAAACTTCAATATTTCTCTGCCATCTTCAGACACTTAAGACAGTGGAAACCTGGCCGGTTTGGCTTGGTGTTCAGAGCGTTGGCCTGGGGACCAAAGGGTCCCGGGTTCGATTCCAGTCAAGGGCACATGCCTGGGTTGCAGGCTCGATCCCCAGTGGGGGGCATGCAGGAGGCAGGCAATCAATGATTCTCTCTCATCACTGATGTTTCTATCTCTCTACCTCTCCCTCCCTCTCTGAATCAATAAAAATATATTTTAAAAAATAGACAATGGAAATAAACTGGAAAGAACAAAGGAGCCCTGGCCGGTTTGGCTCAGTGGATAGAGCATTGGCCTGCAAACTGAAAGGTCCCGGGTTCGATTCAGGTCAGGGGCACATGCCTGGGTTGCGGGTGCAATCCCCAGTAGGGGGCGTGCAGGAGGCAGCCAATCAATGATTCTCTCTCATCACTGATGTTTCTGTCTCTCTCTCCCTCTTCCTTCCCCTCGGAAATGCCCTAGCCAGTTTGGCTCAGTGGATAGAGCGTCAGCCTGAGGACTGAAGGGTCCCTGGTTTGATTCTGATCAAGGGCATATGCATGGGTTGTGGGCTCAGTCCATACCCAAGGGCATATGCATGGGTAAAGGGCATGCAGGAGGTAGTCGATCAATGATTCTCTCTCATCATTGATGTTTCTCTCTCTCTCTAATTAATGAAAACATTTTTTTTAATTATGTTCTAAGCAAAAAACTGTTTACAACTTACCATGAAATGATAAAAATAGCAATGGGAAGTATTTTAAAAAAGGAAAAGAAAACAGACAACCAACAAAGACAGAGAACAATGAAGGCATAGAATAGCATGGTCCTGGGAATGAATCCTCTTGGCCAGAGCAAATGAAGTAACAAAAACTGTTGGCCATAAATTTTGCCAGTACCTGCCAATGTTCACCAAATAGTGGGTGAAAAGAAATGACAGTTATTATGCATATTTTAAACTAAGAGAAAATGAGCTTATCTTTTAGCTTTATGATATGATTAATGACCACTGGACATCAAAAATCACTTCTATAATGTAAACTAAAGTGTTTAACTGCAAATGATGTTTTCACATTTTCTACCAATCCTAAATCATAATGCAACTCACAGATAAATCTGGGAATGAACAAGTGAATTGTGTATTAGTAATTAGCTTTTAAAACAAACTCATAAACCTATAGACAAAATTACAGATAAAACAAAATGTTAATTTCCTTATCTTTTCTAAGTTCTCTAATATCAAAACAAAGAATCCACCCACAACAAAAGACCTGCCTGCTACAAATGAACTCTCTCCATTAGCTATGCATTAATTATTCAAGAAAACACCAACCTAGGAGAAAGCCAGATTCTTCTTCAGGAGGCCAAGAAGCAATGTAATCTAAAGCTTGCTTTTATCTCAAAGCCAAGTTAACATAGTAGGGTTTTTCTTTTTTCTTTACTGACTGTAGTATTTATCCTGCAACAAACAGAACTGTGAGGAGAAAAGAGTTAGAAGAGAAGAGGAAGGTAGAAAAAAAAGGGGAAAACATTTTATTAACCTCTCTATTAAACATTGTTAATATTACAAGTTAGCCCTTTACCAACAGTAGAACAAAATTTACTAAAATATATCTATAATAATAGAAGTGTAATATGTTAATTAGTCCAGACGTCCATGGCGGCAGGGGGGGGCTGAGGCAGAGGGCAGCTTCCTCAGGCCCTTGCACGAATTTCGTGCATCGAGCCTCTAGTCAGTAAATAAAGAACCCTGCCTTCCCAGAGTTTAAATTCCAGGAGAATTTAGAATTAGGTTGCACATAGTTGGTGACAACTGCTATTAAAAAAAGTAAAAGTCTGCCGAAACCGGTTTGGCTCAGTGGATAGAGCGTCAGTCTGCGGACTGAAAGGTCCCAGGTTCGATTCCAGTCAGGGGCATGTACATTGGTTGCGGGCACATCCCCGGTAGGGGGTGTGCAGGAGGCAGCTGGTCGATGTTTCTCTCTCATCGATGTTTCTAGCTCTCTGTCCCTCTCCCTTCCTCTCTGTGAAAAATCAATAAAATATATATTTTTAAAAAATTATTAAAAAAAAAAAGTAAGTCTGAGTTGGGGGAGGGGACTCCGGAATGGAGGGGGGAAGGAGTTGGTGCCTCCAGGCTGCAGTAGTTAAGCAGAATGCTGTTTGTATTTCAACAGGAGAACTGGCAAGATATCAGGAAGCTATTGCATATTCTCTGTTCTGTGTGTATGCAGGCAGTCATGGATGCAGATGTGCCTTATCTTGAGGTTATCACTTAAGTGTTAGTACCCGAACATCCACATTCACAAAATAGGTCATTTATGTTTCAATTCAATTTTTCTCTGAAAGATCTGTTCTTGCTTATATCCTATATGTTATAAAGTTGTAATTCCTAGGACAGATATTAGCCATTATAAATGACAGGTTTAGCACTGTAGTATTATGGAGGCCATCAGAAAAATTATCAAATGCAAAGAAGAAGATAAGCTAAATAAGAGAACTTTCATAATTGTTGCCCAGAGCTGTTCAGTCAAAGTACTTTTCATACAAGCATTCTTACAAAATTAACATAAAAAAGCTTTGAACTTTTTCAAAACACATGATACTGGAAAACAGAAAAATACCACTGAAATGAAATGTCTAGTCACTTAAAGTCCTACTACAGCTTAGACAACAGACTCAATGTTTAAATATCTAACAAATGCTTACACATTGTGCCTTGTACTACATACATTTATTTACCTACCATTATTACCTTAAAATACCTACTTTGGTAAAAATAACAAAACACAAATGTGGATACAGACCAACACTTCTTCAAATGCTTAAGAACCTCTGGTCTTGTCTGTTTTACCCCATTGTGTTTCATATTCTTTAGTAGAGGAAAAAAGTGAAACTCGTTTGTGAAAACCCACAAAGCTAGAACTATAAAAACTGGCTGAACTTTTTTTCAATACCTTCCATTGTAAACACCTGGAAAAAATTAATAGTATCTTTATAATTTATACCTCCTATCATATCTAAAACATAATTCTGGACTCCAGTGAGCACTAAATGAGATTGACAGAGGGGGGAATTTGTGAAGGTAGGGGAGTTGAAACAAAATCTTACTTCTTCCTTATAAGAGGGGAAATAGCCCAGAAAATATCTTTCCCACAAAGAAGATGAAAATTTGTTGGCCTCTAAAGCGCAAGTCCTGGCTAATCAATCAGATGAAAAGTACTACTACTTAATGAGTCAGACTCAACTAGGAGGAACTCACAAAAATCTAAGTAGGTCACACCTGTAACCTGTTTACTCAGAAGGATATAGGACAGAAAGGCTATCAGGGTAGTTAGTATGAGGCCAGACAGGTCAGCACAACACCTCCCTCCTACCACCATGGAATAACTCAGGTACATGGGGGCAATAACTCACCGAAGGGTGCAGAAGCCACACTGGCTTAGAAACCCCAAGCTCCAAAGTGAAACTAATACCTATATATTTAAAAGCCTAAGCAACCAGCCGACCATTCTACTGTCCGACTGGTAGCTATGATCCACACTGGCCACCAGGGAGCAGACACTCAATGCAGGAGCTGCCGAGCTGCAGTGACTTGGCAGCTATGATTCTCAGTTGACACACCTGGAACCAGAGAGGAGGGAGCCGGATTCCAGGGTACATCAACCGAGAACCGCCCTCTCGCAATCCGGGACCTCTTGGGGGATGTTGGAGAGCCAGTTTTGGCTCAATCCCCACAGGCCAGGCCGAGGGACCCCACTGGTGCACAAATCTGTGCACTGGGTCTCTAGTTATAAGAGTCTCACAGGCATAGCTTCCAGGGGACCCAACCCAACAAGGGACAGGCGCAGTCATAAGAATGAAACAAACCTTCCCATCAGGTATTTACTCCCACTCAGATGCAGTTCACAAGTTAAGGACCATATGCCAAGCCCCACGTTGGCTGGTAATATTGCTGACATTCTACCTTTATGCTTCAAATGAAACAGCTAAATATTAAACCAAGGTCATTTAACCTTAGAAGGAGAAAAAGTTTGATGAAGCCTTTCCTCAAAACACACCTGGGTCCTCATCCTACTCTGTTTCTAGGATGCCAGGGTCTTGGGCCTTTAACTTTGGCTTCTATGGGACTGGTTCATCTCCTATAAGCAATGACTGGATTATAACTTCTGATATCCTTTGAAGCCTTTAAAAAAAAGGTACATGCCCTTGACTGGAATCAAACCTGGGACCTTTCAGTCTGCAGGCCGAAGCTCTATCCACTCTGCCAAACCGGTTAGGGCAACTAACTAGTTCTTGAAGTGCTATGTAGATTTGTTTGTTTTTGTTTTTTAACTTAATACATTCAGAAATCAAGGATTTCACTGGATGGGAGTAAGGTTTAATTTAATTAATTTGCATAATAAGTATTCATAAGAAAGCCTGGAATTTTAGAAAGCGTAATCCTCCTACCTTTGGAAGTTTACCAAAGTAGTGGGAGGCACAAAAGCACCACAGCCATTGCTGGAGCAAATTTTGTGCTACTTGTGGCTTAATATTCACTACCCAAGTCAGTAGTCAGAAAGTTATCTTTCTTGGCTCTTCCTTCTGTCTCCTTTGTTAGCCATATCAACCACTAAATTTTGTCAATTCTTCTTCATAAATACCAATGTACACTGCCCCTTGCATCCCATCATCGACATTCCTCAATCCACTTCCCCTGATATTTTGATGAAGTCTAAAGCCCCAATTACTTGTAATAGCCATGCATCCCAAAATTGATTATCTGAAAATTCAGTTTTCTTTTCCTTTTTTAAATTTTGAAGTGAAAGAGGCAATAGTGGGTTTCTTTGTTGGATCACTGCTTAGTTATCATTTACATAACAACTATTAGTTGCCTTCTTGCTTATATAATCCCAATTTTATTCAAAGCAACAGCATGTCCAGATACTCACTTTCCCAGCCTTTCTTACAGCTAGAAGTAGCCCTAGGAAACAGACACTGGGGAGGAGGGGCCACCGCGTGGGAGGGGTCCTGAGAGTAGAGGGCAGGTGCAGCACTTCCTCCTGCACAGGATCCTGCAAGAGCTGCCATTTTCCACTGAGGCAAGAAGCCTGAAGGAAATCCTCACACTAAGGAAAATGGAATAAACAATAGCAACTTCCTGCCTCTACATATTGTACAAAATAGTGGTCTCCTGTAACTTGAAGCCATTTGGACATCCTTATCCCTATAGGGGTTCAAAACAGGCCTCTCCAAGAGGTACAACTTTGCATGTGGATTGTTTTGAGCTCAAGGCTCCCTTAAAGAATTTAAATTAGGGGCCTTACCCATATCTATATGGCAGAGCAAACTAATAATTACTGAACATCTGCTCTTGTTATCTCTTGGAAAGACCTTCCTCCCCTCTCAAGCCCCAAGGAACCTTACCTCATTCCTTAGTCAGAATGCCTTACATACCTCAGTCTAACTCTGTCTTTGAACCTCTCTCATTCATGTTATGTGGGGTCTCTGACTCTATCTTGTATGTGGGGTTCTCATGCGTATATATGCAATAAAATTTGGTTATTTTCTCTTGTTCATCTCTCTCACATAATTTTAATTATTAGACCATCTGAAAGAACCTTGAGGGCAGAGAAGTTTCTTCCTCACCTATATTCCTATGTATGTCCCCAAAGTATTTCAAACTTAATCTTTATAAACTTAGTTCATCTCCCACTCCAAACTGGCTCTTCTTCATATATTCTCTACCTCTATGTATGGCTCCATCCTCCCACCAACTCAGCTAAAAACAATGGCTCTTTCTCCTCTTTCATCACCTGTAGTTAATCAATCGCCAAACACCATTAAATCCCATCTCTAGTATGTTTTTAGTCCTCCAAACCCCCATAACTTTATGACTTCGGATATGCTTATATCCTCTAGCTAAATTTCAGACCATCTAAATCCTACTTAAGCTCTACCACCATTGCAGATACTCATTTTATATGCCTGTCTCCCTTCAATAAAAAGTATGTATCTTGAAAGATTCCTTATTCATCTTTGTAATACGAGATGCCTAAAGCAAAGCATGGAAAACATAGTAAAATGTATCCCTCTCACAAACAGACTAGAGGTTAAAATAAAGACCTTATTCATACAGGTATTATAAAAATCAATGACAAAATTGTTGGGTTGTTTTCATTCCCTCATAAAATCAATTTTGGGGCAAATGCAAACTATATCTGATGCAAACCATACCTGAAATTCTGAAAACTAGAAGTATTATTTGGTTCAAAAGATAAAGAAAAAGAACTATGACCAATTATTTAACAGCTTATCTCTGAAATATTATATGACCCAAATATACTATCATAACTATTGCATCTAGGTAGGACATTTTAAAAGCATTTTAATGCAGTGCTACTCTGTTACAAATGCAATTGCTGTTAAAAGGCATTTCTTTCGTTTGCTCTTTTAGGGTGTGATGTGATTTTGATCCCTTTGATTCCCTTAGGCCAGAGTAGAGGAACTGGGAAGGAAGGCCAAGAACCTCATAAAAAACAAGTAGAACAGCCTGTAGCTCACTGAGAAAAGAGCAAGAGATTTTTGCTATTTTCCCTCATTGTTCTATAGACAAGAAACTAAACAGACTACTCCTAAAAATCAGACAGCTTACAATAGGCAGGGACTCCTTTCATTATCAAATTTGATCCCAAGATCCTGGAAAGAAAGACAGACACATGTGCTCTACCGGCATTCTAATACTACAGGTTCATTGGTGGCTACTATGAAATTATATCCCTAGATCATATCTCCTATAACTTTAATTTCTTGCTTTCCCCTCTCCTAATAATGTGAACATTTCATGAATATGTCCTTATTCTGCCCTAACCACACCAAATTTCCTCTTTTCCACATGCATTTAATAATCCTATGCAAGTCCATTTCATGTGTAAACCTTACAAAATACAATTGCCAGAAACAAATGTCTGGTTTTTTACAATTTTTTCAATTATTTCAATTATATTAATGCAGCCCTTACTAATATTTACATTGCCTTCCATTCTCAAATTCATCCTTTTTTTTTTTTTTTTTTTACCAAAAACTACATAGAACTACTAAGAATACTGTGACTCCACTACTTACTGAGTGTGAGACATGAGGCTTATTATTCTAAACTTTGTTTCCTCATCTGTAAAGTGAGGATTTTAACACCACCTACAGAGGGATGTTGTTATGACAACTAAATAAGTTAATACCTATCAAACATGTAATAGTACCTGAGATATAAAAAAGCAATCTATGATAGTCATTGTTATTTTACTGGATTGTGTGTGTGATGGAACACACTGAGCTGTCCTTTAACAGAACCACAGATTTACTGAATTAAGTGGTTAATATACCCAATCTAAATGTCTAGAATATATTGTTTTCATGAATGTTTTTATTTTATTTTTAAAAATGCAACTTTGCTTTTAAGAAGGCTGCTTGCTATTAGCATTCTGAAAATAAGGTATCATTTCTGAATTAAACACTGGATGTAAAATTAGAGGGGGCAAAAGGATTACTGGAGAGGGAAGCAAGAGTGGTTCAAGATTTTTGACCTTTAAGAAACACCAATTTTTAATCAATATCACAACCAATCTATATTGGGTATTAAATTAATCAAATGTCCATGTTTTAAAGAAATATCAGTCTAATATTACTATTATTATTCCCTGGCTTCCAAATAGTAGCTGAGAAGCAATAAAACTAATGCCTAAAATAGCAACATTGAATTCCCAGGTAAGATTTACTTTCAATGATAGCAAATAATGGATAAATTTAATAAGGCTTCATTAAGCCTTCGCCATAATTATGTAGTATTTTAAAATAGTACCTTTATTTTGGTTTTGAATGTCATATAGATTACTGAGTATCTGTGTAGTCTGAAATTACTTTCCTTCTAGAAAGAACATCAAAAAAATTTAAAACGTTGTTAAATAACTTGCAGTTTCCCATTCCTGGAATTTCCTTTCAGGGAGTGTAAGCTCTTAGTTCTCCCTGATGTTTGCTACCCTGGACAATTTAATGAGCTCTATAAATTCTATTAATATTAACCTTATCTGGTGTTACACTAAGTTGTTAACAGTTTGATTCAGTCTAACTTCGAATGCCACTAGTACAGTGACTAATTTTCTAATTTGAAAGCAAGTCAGCAAATCCCACTTGGAGCTTTAATAAATTTCACTTTATTTCCATGTCATTGATTGGAAAATATATAAAGTAAAATGGAAAATTTCATTCAAAGGGCAGAGAAGCAGTATTGAATAGCAGAATGGGTTCAGTATAAGATGAATGTCAACCAAGAACCACTGAACTCTGACCCTATCAATTTGCCAATTTTCATAGGAATCTAGGGATAGTGGTTATACATCTTAACAGTATATAAATTTAACTATTTTCTTTATCACTAGAGGCCCGGTGCACGAAATTCGTGCACGGAGGGGGGTTGTCCCTCAGCCCAGCCTGTACCTTCTCCAATATGGCAACCCTTGAGGGATGTCCGACTGCCCGTTTAGGCCCAATCCCGGTGGGCAGTCGGATGCCTAATCGGGCAGTCGGACATCCCTCTCACAATCCAGGACTGCTGGCTCCCAACTGCTTGCCTGCCTGCCTTCCTGATTGCCCCTAACCGCTTCTGCCTGCCAGCCTGATCACCCCCTAACCACTCCGCTGCCAGCCTGGTTGATGCTTAACTGCTCCCCTGCCAGCCTGTTTGCCCCCAACTTCCCTCCTCTGCCAGCCTGGTCACCCCTAACTGCCCTCTCCTGCAGGGTTGATCACCTCCAACTGCCCTCCCTTGCAAGCCTGGTCCCTCTCAACTGCCCTCCCTTGCAGGCCTGGTCCCTCTCAACTGCCCTACCTTGCAGGCCAGGTGCCTCCCAACTGCCCTCTCCTGCTGGCCATCTTGTGGTGGCCATCTTGTGTCCACATGGGGGCAGGATCTTTAACCACATGGGGGCAGCTATATTGTGTGTTGCAGTGATGATCAATCTGTATATTACTCTTTTATTAGATAGGATAGAGGCCTGGTGCACAGGTGGGGGTCAGCTGGTTTGCCCTGAAGGGTGTCTCAGATCAGGATGGGGTTCCCTTGGGGTGTGGGGCGGCCTGAGCGAGGGGCCTGTTTTGGTTTGCAGGCCGGCCACGCCCCCTGGCAACCCAAGCAGAGGCCCTGGTATCTGGAATTTATTTTCCTTCTACAATTGAAACTTTGTAGCCTGGAGCGGAGCCAAGCCTGCTGCTCCCTCCAGGGCGGCAGCCTTTTCTGTGGCAGTTAATTCACCTTCTACAATTGAAACTTTGTAGCCTTAATCGGGTGAGCCCGGCCAGGGTGTGCGGAAAGCTTTGCTTCCCCTGTTGCCGCCGGCAAACCTGGCCTGCTCTCTCAAACTCCATTCTGCTGCCATTTGTTTGAATTTGTTTACCTTATATAATTGAAACTTTGTAGCTTGAATGGAGGCTTAGGCCTGCAATGGCTATGGGAAGCTTGGCTTGCTCTGTTACCTGGGAAACCTTGCTCTCTGTGGCTGCAGTCATCTTGGATGGGGTTAATTTGCATACTCGCCCTGATTGGCTGGTGGGTGTGGCTTGGATTGTGGGCGTGGCTTATGGAGCAGAGTGATGGTTAATTTGCATATTACCATTTTATTAGAGAGGATTGTTCTTAGCCAGAAATTCAGAACATAGTTGTAGAGTGTTCAAGCCATGATTACTGTTAAGCCACATTCTAAGACACTGGTTCCATTCCAGGCCACATAGAAGGTCTGTTTTTTCAAAATCACTGATCTCTTCAAACTCTAAAGTGTTCTTGAATATTTATTCACTCACTCATTCACAGCATATTTAAGAACCATGGACTTTTACACTGTAAAAGGAGGGAAAATGGTCTAGTTTTAACCACACTACACATGCAAAAACTTCTGGAATTGCTTCAAGCTCCTAGTCCCAAAGAAATTGTAATAATGGAAAATGACTTGGCAGCAGCTGGTTCTCCTTGAAGTCCAACTCAGATATGTATTCCTAGACAGAGTTTAAAACTACAAGGACACAGAGAATAGCAGACTTTCATTCAAAATATATCTAGAATGACCCTACTAGCTAATTTGGTCCACTAGTTGTTATGAAATCACATACACACACACACACACACACACACACACACACACACACACACACACACGTTTCTGCCCACAGTTCCTGGCACAGAGCAACTAAAGCCCTTGTAGTTTCCTAACAATAAGAGGACTGGGAACACCTTTTGTTCTAATATTTGGTCTTTGACCCTGATTTCTGACACAGCACCTAAATTCTTTGGAATTTGCAGGTCATTTTCTCTAGTGAGGGGACTCTTGGTGGGCTCCTGGGTAACTACTTCAGGGTGGGGGTGGTCACCAGAGACCAAGCCATGATTAGAAGCTTGGAATTTTCCACTCCGTCTCCCTTCAATCTCCTGGGAAGGGGAGAGGGACTGGTCACTGTGCTAAGAATTGGCATGCCCTTGTGATGAAGCCTCCCTTAAAATGTCAAAAAGTATGGGGGGATTCAGAGAGCTTCAGGATCACTGAATATATGGGGGTACTGGGACGGTGATTCCCCCAGTCAGGGCATGGAAGCATTGCACTCACCCTCCCCCCACACCTTGCCCTACACATCTCTTCCATCTGGATGGTCATCTGTATCTTTTGTCATGTCTTTTATAGTAAATGGGTAAGTGGTTCCCTGAGTTCTGTAAGCCATTCTAGCAAATTATCAAACCTAATGAGGAGATGATCACGAGAACCCTGATTTTATAGCCAGTCACTCAGAAGCAACAATCTGGGACTTGCAGTTGGTATTTGAAGTGAACCCTTGACTCGGGAGATCTGATGCTAACTCTTCTTTGATACCCAGATGGTGTTGCAGAAAATAAAAAACTACCACACATTTGATGATAAGAAGTATTTTGTGTGTAAAGGAAAACACAGGTATGCTTTTTCTACAGTTCTTAATATTTCTCCTGCCCAATAAACCCCTTACTGTGTTCCCATGTTTTCTTTATGTCAGTCTACAACAATTTTCTCCTCCAAGTGATTATTCAAAGAACATGTATTTCCCTAAGATATTATCAAGGGCATTTTATTTAAGAGTTGAAAGAAGTCAATAAATTGTGTCTAAAGCTAATAGATCAAGAAAGACACAAATAAACATATAATGGTTAGCCACCAAAAGAACCATTGTTGTAGTCCTAACCTGAGGGTGGGGCTAGTAAAGAAGACCCTTTTATTTTTTCTTTCATTTTATTAAATGCATCCATTACTTCCATGGTAAAAAAAAAAAATAAAAATTAAAAAAATTTTAAAAATGCTGAAATTTCTGAATTTCTAGGTCACCCAGGACATGGAAACAAACTTCAGTTATGAATAAAACAAATATTAACTACACATGCCTTTTACACACCCCCATCACTGGGTATCTTTGATAATCTAAAAAGATTTAAGGTGAGTTTAGATAGGCATATTATAAGTATGGAATTTTGCCACATAAGATTTAAAACTTAGATAATCACTCGTATAAAATAAATTTTTTAGCTTCTGTTAAACGATGTTAAGTGTCCTTTCCAATTAAGGCTAAAATTTTTATTCAAAGTCATGACTAGAGTCCTAGACAAAATTAAAATGTGACATGTCATACCCTTTCATTGATCAAAGCAAAGCCCATAAACCAATGGGGAAGGAGAAAGAGAGTAAGGAGAAAGACTTTAGGAAGACTTTGAAAGAATCTGTTTGTGAATTCATTTATTAGGCTTAATGGTGTGTTCTTTATTCATTTGACTACTGTGTATTGAGTGTCTACTAATCATGGCAGGCATCATTTTAGATGCTAAGGGGCAGAGTATTAAAGAAAACTCCTTGAAGTTTAATTCTAGTAGGTGAGGACAAACAAAACGAGCACAGTAAGATTTATGGCAACTGTCTTATCTCAACTTCTCAACCTAATTTTAATAAAACCCAAGAGATACTTACATTTTAGTACCATAATCATTCAGATTCATTGACTGCATACACTCAGAAAAACCTGGTTAGTCAGGTTTTGAAATAAAAAACCACAGCAGTTCTATGGATCAAGAATACTCCTCCCTACCCAGTGAAGTTTGTTCCTAGGACCTGTTTCAACAACTTGTGATCAAATATGGTCCCATCTCTCTTATTTCTCCAATGAATGGCTGGATTCATACTAATCAGGACTTCCATTGATTTTACTTATAGACTAGAGGCCCGGTGCACGAAATTCGTGCACAGGTGTGTTTGTGTTTGTGTGTGTGTGTGTGTGTGTGTGTGTGTGTGTGTGTGTGTGTGTGTTCGTGTTCCGCAGCCCAGCCTGCACCCTCTCCAATCTGGGACCCCTCGAAGGATGTCCTACTGCTGGTTTACAGGGATCAGGCCTAAATCAGCAGTCGGACATCCCTCTCACAATCCGGGACTGCTGGCTCCAGCCGCTCACCTGCCTGCCTGATTGCCTCTAACCACTCTGCCTGCTGACCTGCTCGCCCCCAAATGACCCCCTGCCAGCCAGATCACCTCCAACTGCCCCACGTGCCAGCCTGCTCACCCCCAACTGCACCCCCTGCTGGCCTGCTCGCCCCCACCTCCCCTCCCCCCTGGCCTGCTCACCCCCAACTGGCCCCCTGCTGGCCTGCTCACTCCAAACTGCCCCCCACTGTCCTGATCACCAACATCTGACCCCACTGACGGCCTGCTCACCCCCAACTGGCCCCCCTGCTGGTCTGCTTACCCCCAAAGGCCCCTGCTGTCCCATCCTGGCCTGATCACCCCGCGGCCACCCAAGGTCCCAGACCCTCCTTTTTGTCTTTTTCTTTTTTTTTTTTTTTTCCAGCACCTCCTTCAGCAGAGGCCAGGGCCGGCTGGAAGCAAGTATCTAGGATTTATTTATCTTCTATAATTGAAACTTTGTAGCCTTGAGGGGAGGCCAGGGCCGGCCAGGTTGGGAAGCTTGGCTTCCTCCATCACCAGGGGCAACCCAAGCCTCCTGCTCAGCTCAAGCTCCGTGGCCACCGCCATTTTTGATGGGATTTATTTATCTTCTATAATTGAAACTTTGTAGCCTTGAGCGGAGGCCAGGGCCGGCCAGGGCGGGCAGGAAGCTTGGCTTCCTCCATTGCAGGGGCAACCCAAGCCTCCTGCTTGCTCCAGCTCCATGGCCGGCGCCATCTTGGTTGGGTTAATTTGCATATTCGCTCCTGATTGGCTGGTGGGCGTGGCTTGTGGGTGTAGTGGAGAGGTGGTTAATTTGCATATTTCTCTTTTATTAGTATAGATAGGTAAATAGATATGAATGGTTGGCGGAAGGAAGGTTTTAACCTTTTGCACTCGGATGTCGAGTGTGACTCGACACGGTTAGCATTAGAATAAAGGAATCGAGAAAAAAGCAAGCGAGTGCAAAGGGTTAAACCCTCAGGCAGAGAAGATCTACAAATAGTTAACTGATGCACAGTCTTCTTTACTACCACATGATAATGCTGCTGAAATTTGTTCTGAATAAACAATGATCATTCACTGCATGGTGATATGCTGGTCTAGATCCTAACTACCAATTTTGTAGATTGTTTATTTAATATTTCCCCAAGCATTTATTGTTCATCCAAGATCAAAGGCCACACTTGCATGGCTGGGTCTGCAGAAGCTCCAGAACCAACTGACATGCAGAAACATTCATTGTAAAGAATTCTAAGGCCTATACATCAAATCACTGGCCTATATTTCAACCTCACCCATTTTCTTTTCTTTCTTTTTTTAAATTTTTAATTACAGTTCATATTCAATATTACATTCGTTTCAGGAGTACAGCATAGTGGCCACTTACTCATAACTTACAAAGTGATAGCCCTGGTAAGTCTGGTACCCACCTGGCATTATACATAGTTATTAAAATATTACTGACTATATTCCCTACACTTTAGATCATGATTATTTTGTAACTGCCAATCTGTACTTCTTAAACCTTTCACCTTTTCACCCAAACCACCCTCCCATCAGGCAACCATCAGTCTGTGCTCTGTATCTACAACCTCACCCAAGTTCTCTTCAAGGTGTGGGTGGACACAGCCCTTTTCTACCACTAAGTTTTGATATTTCCTCTAAGTTTTAATTTTTCTTACATCAAATTTCTGGGAAAAGAGAGGTATCCCTCTATAATAAAAAGTCCCTCAGCTGGCTCCCTCAGCAAACTATCCACAAACAACCACCCCAAAATGCTTATAAAGACCCTACTGGTAGTGCTCAGAATTTATATCCTTAATTTTTCATTAGTTTCCAACATGCACCGCTCCTTAACCTGTAATGCAATAGGTTTATTTCCAATGGTGCCTTCTTTAATTTAACATGCTTGTTGTAATGACTTTCTCTTTCCTTCTCCTCCAGAGCCTATCCATTTTTCAAGATCCAGCTCAACTCCTTTGTTTCTTATCTCTGAAGAATGCTAATAATATACCAGTCATT
Source organism: Eptesicus fuscus (assembly GCF_027574615.1). Taxonomy (NCBI): domain Eukaryota; kingdom Metazoa; phylum Chordata; class Mammalia; order Chiroptera; family Vespertilionidae; genus Eptesicus; species Eptesicus fuscus. The sequence continues at coordinate 36,700,791 of NC_072475.1, forward strand.
TTATAGTGCTTAGAAAATATAGTCCATGAAGGTTAAATAACTTATCCAAAATCCTAAAACTAGCCAATGGGCAAAGGATGGACTATAATCCTGACGACCTTCAAACTCAAACTCCAAGATGTATGTGTTCTTCCAACCTCCTAACATTATTTCCCACACTAACCTGACCACATCGCCTTCACACTTAAAATTTCCAGTGGATTCTGCACACCTAGATATTTTCTCCAAAGTCAACCCATCCTTTGCATATCAGAACAAGTACAATCTTATCCATTCAAATTTCTTTTTGACAGTTCCAACGCATACTGATTTTTCTCTTTTCCAGATTTATTATATTTTAATAAATATCACACAGTGTAGCATCTTTTTACTTTGCATGTATTATCTCAATTAATCCCCCAAAACAACTTGAAAAGGCAGAAATATATTAGCCATATTCAATGAATGGTCCCAGATATTTAGTAATTTGCTTACATTTATACAATTATTCCCAGTAGTTGTGCCACAAAGAGCTGCATTTTAAAACTATGTCACCATCACCAAAGTCTATGCTGTTTAAATACAGCACACTGTAATTTTTGTTCTCCTCAACACGCGCGCATGCACATACACACGGAAAACTAGGAAGAGAGAAGGGCTAAGCAATTCTTTTCTTCCTTAACATAATTTGAATCTGTCCTGAGGAAGCAAATGCAAACTGGGAAACTTTCTTTAAAACTAACAATGTGAATGTAGTAAAACACAAATTGAAGGCTGACTGTGCCAGAATATTCAGTGCATGAATTGAGTCCCAAATTAGGGCAAAACAATTGCTAGCAATGTCATTAGGAGAACTGGCAAAAATCTGAATATGGGATATATTAAATAATAGTGTTGTATCAATATTGAATCAATGTTAAATATTCCTAAATTTGATCAATGCACTGAGGTTATGTAAGAAAGTGTCCTTGTTCTTAACAGATACAAACATTTAGAGGTAAAGGATCATAACGTGTATATTTATTATCCTCAAATGGCTTAGCTAAAGTAAAGATGAAATAAAAATAAGAGATTTATATGAATGTAAAAGCAAATGTGCAAAAATGTCAAAAATTGGTAAATCTATGTAAAAGGTATGAGAGAGTTCAAATTTACAAACTGAAAAAAGTATTGTTAAAAGAGTAATGGATAGACATATAGATCAGAGATTGGTAAATATTTTCTGTAAAGGGCCCAGACAGGAAATCAGTAAATATTTTAGGCTTTGAGGGGCATACAATCCCTGTCGCAACTCCTCAATGTTCAATATTGCCACTGTAGCACAAATACAGATGACAGACAATAATACAAACAAATGGGCGAGGTATGCTACAATAAAACTATTTACAAAAAGCAGACCTTCATTTGCTGACCCATGATCCAGATGGAAAAGATTGGTCATGTGTTGATAACTGTTGGTTGCTAAGCAATGGGAACATAAAATATTTATTCTTTTACATACTATGAACTTTTTCATAGTAAAGTTTAAACATAAAACCTTTCGCTGGGAAATCTTCCTGTATGTCACTCTTCTTTCCCTTCCAGACTAAATCCTCCAGAAAAAAAGCCCCAATTCGACTTTACACATCTTTCTTCTTTCAATTATTAACCTTTTTTCCAAATAATGTGCAGTTTTTTGAACCAGATTAAATTCATTTAGATTGCATGCTACATGCATTAACTTTCTCTTAAAATTCTAAAGTCCCTGAGGAAAAGGGTCTCATCTGGTTATTTACATAAATTTGGTGGCCTAACAGGATGATGTAGCAACTTTCACCATTGGCTCCGAACTGAAGTCTGTTTTGGGCACATGGGAAATGAAACTTTCACAACTCCACTGAGCCTTTTTATTGTGAGGTGTAAGGAAGGCAAACCTGCTGTTTTTAGCCAAGTTACCTTTACATCTGACACACCTTTAAAGTTTTATCTTAACTAAAGAAGTAAAATCCATGGAAGTTGCAACTAGAATGAGATAGGGCTTTAAAAACAACCCTCAACCACAATCCCACAGATAAAGAAATAAGGTAATCCCAGAATTCCAATTAATCCATATGAAGTCAGAACCGTGAAGTGCATTAAAAAACTATAGTAGAATTAATTTAAAAAGTTTTATTGTAGAAGATATACTTATAACTACAGCATATCTGTACATGTTGACAGAATCACCAAAATTCTGCTTTTGAGCACTACTGTCAATTTCAGTTATGCCATACTATTGTGTCTACTATGTCACATACATTCTATTAGGTACTGTAAGGTACAGAACAATTTAAATATTTCTTCCTACTCTAAAGTAGGATCCATAAAGACATGAAACTGCTATACAAGACAAATGTGAACACTATAAGCCTATGTCAATGCATCCAGCTAGGAATGCAGATAAGACTATGCCTCCAGGATGAGGAAGCACAAGAGGGGAGAGGACAGAACGTGAATAGCTTGTCCTCTGAAAAGCACAAAGTACTGACCCAAAGCCCTTATTGTCATGAGATCTGCCTCCAACACATGTGTCTAATTTGGCTCTATACATTCTAATTTGAACTCTTGTGTACTTGAAGACAAGATCTCTGACCTGAAATGTTAGAACCTAAAATACAGCACATTCACCAACAGTGAAGCCACATTATTGGAAATTCAATTGTGCTGGGCTAGCTTTCCTATAGCTATTACAGTCAAGTTTGAGAAAAAGCAGAGCTCTTGGATCAATGGCTTCAGGCTGACAGAGCTAAATTAGGCAGTTGCAAAGAACAACAGGTTCTTGAAATAGTGGTAATAGCTGCAAATCAAAGCACAGATCATCACATATGTGCAGAAAGGACTGATGGGTCAGATTTTAGTCTTTTCGCTTACTCACAAATACCAAATAATTAGCATCAACAATGTCTTCATCTTCCAACTCCAATAGCATTTATGTACAATACAGCTAATTCTAGTTGAATGAATCCCACTCTAAATTTAATAGGGCTGTTAAACATTACAAGCCAAGTCAGCCATAGGAAAACATCCTGCTCTGCAGTATTTCCCCTCATTCTATCCTATACTGACTGCACATATATGTCTTATATTTATCGAGAAGAGAAATTAAATATTTTACTAACTACTGGTAGTACCATGGATAGAGACCTGTGAACAGTAGCAAATTTTAGGTGGTCCATTCAAAAACAGGCAAAGGGGCCTTGGCTGGTATGGCTCAGTTGTTTGAGCATCAACCATGCACCCAAAGATTACTGATTTGATTCCCATTCAGGGCACATGCCTGGGTTTCGGGTTCTATCTTTGGTCAATCGATTTTTTTCTTACATCAATGTTTTTCTCTCTCTCCCTCTCCCTTCCTCTCTCTAAAATCAATAAAAACCTATTTTAAAAAAATAAACAGGCAAAGAGAAAGAAAACCTTGATCATAAACTTCAATACAACTTTTTTCCTTGGTTAATCCTCACCTGAGGACACTTTCTCCACTGACTTCCAGAGAGAGAAGAGGGGAGGGCAAGAGGAGGGAAAAAGGAATAAAGAGGGGTGGGGGCGAGAGAAACAGATTTGAGAAACATCCGTTTGGCTGCTTCCCGCATGCTCCCTGTCCCGGAGCCAGGGACCGAACCTGCAAACCAGGCACATGCCCTCGACCAGGAATTGAACGAAGCTCTAACCAGTGAGCAAACCAGCCAGGGCAGTACTTTTTAATGTATAGTAACTTCAAGGGAATATTCATATACAATAAAAAAAATATTTTTTACCTTCTTAAGCATTAAAAATATAGGCATTTAAAAATCTTACATTTAAGCCTTAAAAAGTTACAATTATATAAAGACAACTTCACTTTTATCCATTTGCACCAATTGTCATTGAGGCACGCCCACAGCAACATCATAGAAATAAAGCTTTTGTTTGAAATCAATTGTTCCCAACCAAGATCCAGGCTATACTCAAAATGAGATTTTTGGAATAATCTTTAAAAAAAGGAAAAGCCCCTAAAATTGAGCAAAGAAGATCAATGTTTATAACCTGGAATGTGCTAAGCTCAAAAGTTTTTCTCTATTTTAGAAATCATCCCAAAACCTCACTTCAAAGAAATAAAGGCATCAAATAATTTCATGTTCCCATTCTATTTGAGCAATATAATCTGAGACTCTTAGCATCTATAGATCTTCAAATTATTCTGTCTAACGGCTAGGAATTTAAATTCATTTGCCTCAATCAGCTTATATAACAATCAGGCTTTTTCCAAGCCTTAAAACATATAGTTAAAATACATACACCAATCATAGAAGTATAAAGACTAACTACTACATTTTGTCCTTTAGATAATATGTTCTCTTAGTGAATTATATACAAAATAAAAGCATAATTCCCTGAATCAAGAAAGGCAACTTTCAGATTTTCCTGAAAGGATAAAAATGAAATTCCATTTACATTATTACAAATTATATTTTCTTGCAAGTTATGCAAGCATTCTTCAATCCACAAGCTACAAATCACAACCATGCATAAATGTGATGTTTGACTAATACCTTAATTTTTAGTTCTCATCAAGTTTCACTCTTACTGCAGTGCTTCATTCCTATTGTTGATTGTTTTCCAACAAGGTTAGAAAAGCCAAAAATAAAAGAACTAGCTCAAGCAATGGGACCAATTTTTAGGTTAATGTATAATAATGTCAGCTAATCAAAAAACTGGAGTACTTCTATCATTTAATCCTGCAAGACAATAACCTCCTATTTTTACTCAAGTTCTGCTACTTGACAGGTCTGGAAAAGAATGAACCCTGAAAACTCTTCACAAACATGACAGCAAATTAGAATAGGAAAATGGAAACCCTTCACCAACCTTTGTTTTATGCAGAAATCCATTCTGTAATTTTAATGACAAAATGACTCAACCTCTGCTTGAGCTCCTGCAATGATGAGTGCTTTCCTGCAAAGGGGACCATTTCACTAAATTATTCCACAGCCCTAATTGTTTCAAAGTTCTCGCTTCTCTAGGATTCAAATGTAACTTCTACTTAGGGCCTCTAGAACTCCACAAAACAAGCTTACCTCTGCCCCGCATGAAAATTGTTAAGTACTGGAAGGACTTACTCGCAGTCTCTCATTCCCAAGTGTTCTATTTCCTATTTTTAAAATTTGTGACGTAACAATTACAAACCTGCTCCAGTTTGTGTCCTAAAAATATACAACTCCTGAGATGGAACACATTGTTATATTCATAGCATTTATTTTCCAATACTTAGTAAATGTATTCTTATTTTAGAGAATGGGATGGGAGTAGTCAGTAAAACTCAAAATCTCTTCAACTGCTAACAAGATCTAGAAAGTACAGATAAAAGTTCATAAAAATCTCTCACTATAACAAATGGGTGCTGGGACAACTGGATCTCCACATACAACAAAATGACATTAGAACCCTAGTTCATTCCATACAAAAAATTAATTCAAAATGGATCAAAGACCTAAGTGACTTTGGATTAAGCAATGGTTTCTTAGATATGATATCTAAAGCAATTGCACCAAGAAACTATATAATAAATTGCCATTATCAAAATTTAAAACCTTTCACTTCAAAAGACACCAAGAAAGTAAATAGGCAACCCACAGAATGGAAAAAAAAAATTTATAAAACATGTAAGAAGAGGCTTGTATCTAGAATACATAAAGAAATATTAGAAACAAGGAGGCATGGATCAGACTGTCAGGCCTCAGAGGGAGGGGAGGGGAGGGTGGGAATAAAAGGGAGAGATCAACCAAAGGACTTGTGTGCAAGCATATGAGCCTAACCAGTGATTAAGGACAACAGGGGTGTGGGGGTATGTGTAGGGAGGGGTGGGGGATGAGGACAAATATGTGATACCTTAATCAATAAAGAAATTAAAAAAAAAGAAATATTACAACTCAATAGTACAAAGGCAAATAACAAAAATTTTAAATGGGGAATGTATATGAATAATTTTTGTAATCCACAAAAAGAAGATATAGAAATGATCAATAAGCATATGAAAATACATTCAACATCGTTAGTCATCAGGGAAATGCTAATCAAAATCACAACACTTTACTCCCATCAAAATGGCTATCAACAGAAAGACAAGAATGGTTGTACAGGATGTGAGGAAACTGGATCCCCTATAATCTGCTTGTGGAATGTAAAATGCAGCCACCTTGGAAAAGTCTGGCAGCTCCTTAATAATTAGAATTGCACTAGAAGCAATGAATTACTATAATTTCAAAAAAATATTTAGTGTAAAAACTGACAAATGTCATTAAAAGATTTCATAAAATGAAAAAACTACATCAGGACATGTTTCCTTTCTATACATATATTACCAATAACTACAATAACTTATTTTTAAATTCTAGGTGGCAATAAAGCAGTCAGTATACTTGTACCAAGGAGATGTGCTAGCTATTTTCTTTATAGTATCACTATTTTTATTATTAAAATAGCTCACTAAATTCTTCAACTTCTAGATTTTCAAATTCTCAAAGATTTTACTGTCAAATAGTAAGTTGGAGGGCACTGATTTTTAATCAGTTATAAATGACTAATCATTAACAGCTTATAGAGAAAGACCATGTAAAAAAACAAGTTCTATGAAAGCTGATAAATGCCACATTTTTTAAAAACGTAATAGAAGACTATGAATGCCTGGTCCTCTTAAAATAAGAAGAAATTGTTAAAGCACAGACTGCTAGGTTCTGCCCCTAGACTTTCTGATTCAACTGCTAGGTTTAGGGTAGGTCCAAGGATTTGCATGTCTAACAAGTTACCTGGAGATGTTGATGCTGCCAGGGACCACACTTTGAGAACTACTATACTATTCAATCCTGAATCATGTAACAGTATTTTTTAAACAAAATTGGTAATATTAATGATCCAACAATCACTTGTCAAACATCATTTGCCAAACATGATTATGTAGTAAAATTAAGACACATCGGAGAAGCATTTTTATCTTCAGGACTTAACCAATGGTGTTTGCTGCAATTGGCATGTGCTCCTATGGACACTCCCATGAGGCATCCTTCAAGACCTTTATCAGCTGTACTGCATGCATGAAGTCTTCTTTGATTCCCCCAGCTGGAAATAACTGCTTACTCCTTTGAACCTGAGTCCTCACTTGTGCCACCCATAAGACAGTAATTGCCAGATTGTATTATTTGTTTAGCTTTTTATATTTCAGATTCATTTCACCTATTAAACTAATAAGTGTCAGTTGGCAACAGCTAGACATTTTCACATCCCTCAGAGTTCTTAGCTCAGGCTCTCCAAAAGTATTAAATAAAAATGTTTTTCAGTCCCAGGTTACCGTCTGCATTCCCTGCTCTGTGGAAACCAAGATGGCAGCATAGGTAAACACCTAAACTGCTGCCTCGCACAACAATTTCAAAACTACAACTAAAAGACAAAACAGACATCATCCAGAACCACAGGAAAGCTGGTTGCGTGGAAATTCTACAACTATAAGGAAAGAGAAAAGCACACTGAGACTCAGAGGAGCTGCAGAAGGCAGAGGTACTGAGACGCGCGCACGGAGAAGGTGGGCAACTGAGTACGTGGCTGGCTTTCTCAAGCAGAAGGGAGACAAAAGCTCTGGAGTGCACTGAACTCCAGTTCCAGGCGAGACTTTGGGGACCCAGACTCATTCGAGGAGAAACTGGACTGTCTGGCAGCGGGCAAAACTCGAGGGCGGTTTCTCAGAGGTGCCTGCAGCGATTACCGTGGGACACTAAGACACAGGGGCCTCTTAGGGCAGGGCAGACGGGGAAACCAATGCTGTCTGCTCTGCCCTGAGACTCCGCCCATCCAAGCTGAGCACAGAGGCTTTTGCAAGTCTTGTCTCATAAGGGTGTCTCCAGCAGAGTTCTCCCAGCATAGACACAGCTGATTCTCACAGCCAATTGGCCTGGAGGTCAATTCCTCCCAGTGATACCAACAACAATCAAGGCTTAACTACAACAAGACTGTGCACACAGCCCACAAAGGGGTGCACCAAGAGTGTCCACCTCAGGTAACTGGGGAGGCTGAACCACTGGGCCCTATAGGACACCTAGCACACAAAACCACTCTTATCAACTCAGGGAAGCAACCAAAATGTGGAGCCAAAGAAACAGATCACAAATGAAAGAAATGGAGAAAAGCAAACTACTGGATATAGATTTCAAAACCATGGTTATAAGGTTTTTCAAGAATTTTCTAGAAAAGGCTGATAAATTTAGTGAGACCCTCGAGGATATGAAAAAGGACCAACTAGAAATTAAGCATACACTGACTGTAATAAAAAATAGTATTCAAAAATCTAACAGCAGACTAGAGGATCGCAAGAATCAAGTCAACGATTTGAAATACAAAGAAGCAAAAAACAACCAACTGGAAAAGAAAAAAGAAAAAAGAATCCAAAAATACGAAGGTAGTGTAAGGAGCCTCTGGGACAACTTCAAGTGTACCAACATCCGAATTATGGGGGTGCCAGAAGAAGATAGAGAGAAAGATACTGAAAACCTATTTGAAGAAATAATGACAGAAAACTTCCCCCACCTGGTGAAAGAAATAGACTTACAAGTCCAGGGAGCGCACAGAACCCCAAACAAAAGGAATCCAAAGAGGACCACACCAAGACACATCATAATTAAAATGCCAAGAGCAAAAGACAAACAGAGAATATTAAAAGCAGCAAGAGAAAAACAGTTAGTTACCTACAAGGGCGCACCCATATGACTGTCAGTTGATTTCTCAACAGAAACTATGCAGGCCAGACAGGAATGGCAAGAAATATTCAAAGTGATGAATAGGAGGAGAGAAACCAAGATGGCGGCATAGGTGAAACACCTAACCTGCAGCCGGGCACAACAATTTCAAAGGCACAACTAGAGGTCGGAACGGACATCGTCCAGAACCACAGGAGAGCTGGCGGACTGAGATGCCCACAACTGGGGGGAAGGACAGGGCCACAGGGACAATCGGGGGAGCCGTAAAAGCCTGAGGTATGGAGAAACTGGCGGAGAAACGAGCGCGCGCGCGCCTACGGGGAGGATGGAGCCGGAGAGGAGGGGGCGGCTGACGGCCTGGCCGGCGTTCACTGGCAGGAAGGAGATAAAGGCTCCGGAGTGCGCTAAGCGCCGGCTCCGACTGCACTGAGCGCCAGTTCCGGGCGAAACCCTGGGAAGCCAGGCGCAGGCTGGGGGAATGAATCTGGGCTGTGGGGCGCAGGCACAGAGGAGCGGGGGAAGGCAGAGCTCCAGAGGCGCGCACGGCAAGGGGCGCAAAGGACGGACTGTTGCCTGCGCCACTGAACTGCCCTAGCGGGAAGGAGACATAAGCTCAGGACCGTGCTGAACCCCAGTTCCGACTGCACTGAACCCCAGTTCCGGGCGAAACCCTGGGAAGCCAGGCGCACGCTGGGGGAATGAATTTGGGCTGTGGTGGCGGAGGCACAGAGAAGCGGCGGCTCCAGACGCGCGCACTGGAAGGTGCGCAGAGGACGGACTTTTGCCTGCGCCACTGGGTGGCCCTGCTGGGAAGGAGACAGGGACGCCAGACTGCGCTGAGACCCAGTTCCAACTGCACTGAAACCCAGTTCCAGGCGAGAATCTGGGAGTCCAGATTCATTAGGGGAGGGACTGGACTGTTTGGCAGTGGGCGAAATTCCAGGGCGCGTTTCTCTCAGAGGAGTTTGCAAGGAATACAGAGGGACACAGACACAGGAGCCTCATAGGGCGGGGCTGACAGGAAGCCAAGGTTGTAGGCTCCACCCTGTAGCTCCGCCCCAGCCAAGCTGAGCAGAAGCTTTTTCCTGCTGAGTGCCTCAGGTAGTGGCTGACCCACACTGCATTGGAGACCCAGAAACGAGGGCATCTAGTGGTTGGTGGGAGATGACACCAGATTTCAATCACTTGCATATGGGAGGCATTCTAGAGGCAGACCCAGTGAGCGCCAAGGCATTGCTGCATCAAGACCCGGCCCACAAACATGTCTCCTGCACAGCAACTCTTCCTATATGGACAAAGAGGGTCCTCACGGCCAATTGACCTGGAGGACAATTCCTCCCAGTGGCACCAACAACAATCAAGACTTAACTGTACAAAGGAGGACCAAGATGGAGACATAGGGCGGCAGCCTGATCGTTGCCTACCACAACAATATTGAGACTATGACGGGAGAGCAGAGCAGACACCAGCCAGAAAGACCGGGGGGCTGGCTGAGCAGATGCTCTACAACTAGAATAAAAGAGAGGGGTACGCAGGATGATGCTGATGCCGGTGACCCAAAGTCCACACTTTAAGAACTATGGCTCAGGCGACACAATGGTGGCCTGGAACGTGCTCGGCGCAGTTCCCCCGGCGGTCTCCGGCTGAGGGGACGGCTCCACTCGCTGCCGAGCACGGACAGACGAGCCCCTGGGAGACATGGGGTGGGAGACTCCGTGCTTGCTGACCTCCGAGTCCTTCAAGAATCTCAATGCCCCGAAGTGGCCAGGTGCGCACGCTCAGCGACTGGCCACCGTTGCAGACCCAAGGGCCGACGCAGCGACACCGGACCAGCCCACCGCCAGGCACCGGGCACACCGGAGCCGTGCCGAGCCCGCCGCCCAACGAGTTCTGCGGCAGCCGCTCTGGAGCTCTGAGAAAATGACCGAAGGAATTGCTGAGAGGGAATTGACCAACAGGAATTGGGATCAAGAAGACGAAACCCCGCTGAGACCCGAGTCCAGGCGAGCCTGCGAGCCTCTGGGCTCAGATGTGGTCACACGCCTCTGGGTCTAGGTGAGGCCTCACGCCCCTGGGTTTGGGTGAGGCCACGCGCCCCTGGGTCCAGGTGAAGCTGGATTCCGGGTTCGGGTGAGGCCATGTGCCCCTGGGTCCGGGCGAATCTGAACCCTGGGTCCGGGTGAGGCCGTGGGCCCCTGGATCCGGGTAAGGCTGGGTCCCGAGTACAGGTGAGGCCGTGAGCCCCTGGATCCGGGTGAGACCACGCGACCAGGGGTCTGAGAGAGGTAACGCGCCCCTGGGTCCGGGTGGCTTCGTGCACCTAGGTCCAGGTGAGGCCACGTGCCCCTGGGTCTGAGAGAGGCCACGCACCCCTAGGTCCGGGCGAGACCATATGTCCCTGGATCCGGGTGGGGCCTCGTGCACCTAGGCCCGGGTGGGGCCGCGTGCCCCTGGGTCTGGGGGAGGCCAGGCGTCCCTGGGTCCGGGTGAGACCGTGTGTCCCTGGATCCGGGTGAGGCCTCGTGCGCCTAGGCCCGGGTGAGGCCACATGCCCCTGGGTCTGGGGGAGGCCAGGCGTCCCTGGGTCCGGGTGAGACCGTGTGTCCCTGGATCCGGGTGAGGCCTCGTGCGCCTAGGCCCGGGTGAGGCCACGTGCCCCTGGGTCTGGGGGAGGCCAGGCGTCCCTGGGTCCGGGTGAGACCGTGTGTCCCTGGATCCGGGTGAGACCTCGTGCACCTAGGCATGGGTGAGGTCACGTGCCCCGGGGTCTGAGAGGCCAAGCGTCCCTGGGTCCGGGTGAGACCATGTGTCCCTGGATCCGGGTGAGGCCGCGTGCACCTAGACCCAGGTGAGCCCAAGTGGCCCTGGGTCTGTGAGAGGCCAAGCGTCCCTGGGTCCGGGTGCGACCATGTGTCCCTGGAGCCGGATGAGGCCTCGGGCACATAGGCCCGGGTGAGGCCACGTGCCCCTGGGTCTGGGAGAGGCCAACCGTCCCTGGGTCCGGGTGAGACCATGTGTCCCTGGATCCGGGTGAGGCCTCGTGCACCTAGGCCCGGGTGAGCCCAAGTGGCCCTGGGTCTGGAAGAGGCCAAGCGTCCCTGGGTCCGGGTGAGACCATGTGTCCCAGGAGCCGGGTGAGGCCTCGTGCACCTAGGCCCGGGTGAGCCCAAGTGGCCCTGGGTCTGGGAGAGGCCAAGCGTCCCTGGGTCCGGGTGCGACCATGTGTCCCTGGATCCGGATGAGGCCTCGTGCACCTAGGCCCGGGTGAGCCCAAGTGGCCCTGGGTCTGGGAGAGGCCAAGCGTCCCTGGGTCCGGGTGAGACCATGTGTCCCTGGATCCGGGTGAGGCCTCGTACACCTAGGCCTGGGTGAGCCCAAGTGGCCCTGGGTCTGGGAGAGGCCAAGCGTCCCTGGGTCCGGGTGCGACCATGTGTCCCTGGATCCGGATGAGGCCTCGTGCACCTAGGCCCGGGTGAGGCCACGTGCCCCTGGGTCTGGGAGAGGCCAAGCGTCCCTGGGTACGGGTGAAGCCAGATCCTGGGTCCGGGTGAGGCCGTGCGCCCCTGGATCCATCCGGGTGAGGCTGGGTCCCAGGCCCGGGTGAGACCACGCGCCCCTTGGGTATGGGTGAGGCCACGTGCCCCTTAGTCCGGGTGACGCCGTGCCCCTGGGTTCGGCCGAGACCAAACCAGAGGGAGTTGGACCTCCATTACCACCATTTGTCCACCATCCAGAACTGAGGGGTCAGTGCTGACATGTACACATAAGGAACTACTGGACATTGAAATTGGGTCTCAAAAGAACTGTTGGTCCAGGGGGAAGCTCGCTACAGATTGATTCATTTGCCTGTCAGCATAACTATTATTGCTCGTCTCACATTCAGTTCTTATTAGTATATATCTAGTGACATATGATCTCGCTCATCTAGGGGAAATGATGAACAACATAGACTGAGGAACAAGAACAGAACCAGAAGCAAGGAGGCATCGATCGGACTATCGGGCCTCAGAGGGAGGATAGGGGAGGGTAGGGGGAGGGTGGGGGGAGGGGGAGAGTTCAACCAAAGGACCTGTATGCATGCATATAAGCCTATCCAACGGTTAAGTTCAACAGGGGATTGGGGCATGCGTGGGGAGAGGGGTGGGATGGGAATGGGGGGATGAGGACAAATATGTGACACCTTAATCAATAAAGAAATTTAAAAAAAAAACAAAAAACAAAGTGATGAATAGCAAGAACCTACAACCAAGATTACTCTACCCAGCAAAGCTATCATTCAGAATTGAAGGTCAGATAAAGAGCTTCACAGATAAAAGCTAAAGGAGTTCATCACCACCAAACCAGTATTATATGAAATGCTGAAAGGTATTCTTTAAGCAGAGGAAGAAGAAGAAAAAGGTAAAGATAAAAATTATGAACAACAAATACATATCTATCAACAAGTGAATCTAAAAATCAAGTGAATAAAAAATTTGATGAACAGAATAAACTGGTGAATATAATAGAATCAGGGGCATAGAAAGGGAGTGGACTGACAATTCTCGGGGGGAAAGGGGTATGGGGGTGCAGGAAGAGATGGAAAAAAAATCGTACACTTATGGATGAGGCAGTGGGGGGCGGGGGGTAAGGGCAGAGAGTGAGGTGGGAACCGGGTGGAGAGGAGCTATGGGGGGAAAAAGAGGAACAATTGTAATAGCCTGAAGAAAGATTTATTACATTTTAAAAAAATGTTTTTCAGGAAACAATAATTAGAATCAACATCTTTTATTTCATCGCTGAAAAAAAGGAAGGTACAGTAGGTGAAGCTTTTACAGAGAATTATGAAGTCAAAACCAAATCTTTTAAAAAGGACTATGCATATATTAAATTATACTATTTAACAATTCAGGTGTAAGTTCAGAAATAAGAACCTGAATTTGGAGGTTCAAAACCTAGCTTCAACAGTAACTTACAATATAACCCTTGACTTGGTCAATTAACCTACTCTGCTCAAAAAAAAAAAAATGCATTCTCAATCCCAAATTAGGCTATTTGTTTTAAAGATTAATTAGGCTATTTATTTTAAAGATTAATGTCATAAACAGATTACAATCAGTGTTGGGACCTACTGACCAAGTGTCATTTCCATAATGTTATTATTTATATTAGAAATATCTGTTATGGCATAAACATGCTATCACCTGACCAATATAAAAAGGCTCAACTTGTACATAGTTCCCACCAATTCCCTTGAAAGAATAACCCTTTTGTGGCATTTCCAACATTACAGAACATAGCAAAGAATTCAGCAACATTTTTTAAATGTTTGAAATTATCTGAAATTTCCCAACCATGAATCTTCTGTCACATTTATTCTGAACTCCATTTTATCCATCTTTCATCTTCCTGCCTACCCTTAGTCGATTATGAACTCCTTCAAGGAAAAAAAAAGGGAGGAGGGGGAAACCTAATGTTATTTATACTCCAACTAGAGGCCCAGTGCACGAAAATTGGTGCACTCGGGAGGGTCCCTAGGCCTGACCTGACATCAGGGCCTATTGGGGCTTTCTTTCCCCAGGCTGCAGGCAGCTGGCCCCACCCCCATTGCTGCCACTGCCCACCATCTGTGCAGCGCTGCCCCCCCCTCCCCTGCCACCGGTGGCCTCCCTCTGCAGGTGAGAGGCTAGGATGCAATGGCTTGGCTGGCCTGGGCCTCCCTCTTTCTTTGCTGGGGGACGGGGCCAGCCCTGCGAGGAGCCATCTGCCTACCGGATCGTCCCTAACCGCTTGCCTACCTCCCTGATCAACCCTAACCACTCTGCCTGCCTGCCTGATTGCCCCTAACCGCTTGCTTAGGGGCGGGGCCAGCCCGGCAAGGGACCATCTGCCTACCTGATCACCCCTAACTGCTTGCCTGCCTACCTGATCACCCCTAACCGCTTGCCTGCCTACTTGATCACTCTTAACCGCTGGTCTACCTACCTGATCACCCCTAAGCACTCTGCCTGCCTGATTGCCCCTAACTGCTTGCTTGGGGGCAGGGCCAGCCCGGCGAGGGGCCGTCTGCCTACCTGATCTCCCCTAACCGCTTACCTGCCTACCTGATCACCCCTAACCCCTCTGCCTGCCTGCCTGATTGCCCCGTACCGCTTGCTTGGGGGCAGGGCCAGCACTGGCTTCTGGTTGGTCAGCCTCTGGTCATTACAGGTCGTTACAACCCAGGATTTTTATATATTAGGACTAGAGGCCCAGTGCATGATTAAATCATGCACGTGTAGGGTCTCCTACACGCTTTTGCTTTCAATCACGGGGGAGCTGGGCGCCTGTCCACTGGTGCACCAGGCCTTTCAGAAGCCTCCGGTGCGGCAGAGGCTTCTGAAAGGCCTGGTGCACCAGCGGACAGGCGCCCAGCTCCCCCGCTTTTGATGGTCTGCGGCGGGACGTGAACTCGCTGCCCCAGAGGCCCCTTCTGTGCCGCAGCACAGCCATAGCGCAGACGCTGAGCTCGCGCCGCCACTGGTGACGCGAGCTCAACGTCCCGCCAGCCCAATCAACTACCCCGGCCACCCCGAGTCCCGCCCCCCCACGCCTCCTGGCCTATCGTGGGCATAGCGAAGGTACGTTCAATTTGCATACTTGTCTATTATTAGGTAGGAAACCCAAATGCCTAATACGTATCGGGTACTCAAGAAATACACAAAACCATTGTTGCCTTTCATGATCATACACACTCTTCTTCCTATATATACCGTATTTTCTGGCATATAAGATGACCCCCAACTTTGCCAGTTAAAATATAGAGTCTGGGATATACCCACCCTCTAAGATGACACCCGGTGTATAAGACAACCCCCGACTTTTGAGATTTTCCTGGGTTAAAAAGTCATCTTATACGCTGGAAAACACGGTAGTTCATGAGACTACTAGTATCTACATTTAGCAATTTAGGGAAGAAATGAGATCCATAGCAGCTCAAGAACTCAAGTCCTAAATACAAGAAAAACATCCCATATTTGAAGTTCAATAAACTTATCGTGGAGTCCAAGGTCAGAAAAGAAAAGTGAAGAGATTCTTTTCTGAAATCATTTTAATTTAAGAAGTTTGGGTGTGTTTTAGGTTTTTTTCGTTTGTTTCAACATATACAGCCAGTCCTCATTATTTTGAACAGTAGTGTGGCACACAAAAATGGCCATGTGAGATGAAGCCAAGTAAAGTGACCTTAATCAGTGGGAATTTTTCCATTACCTTTACAATTGTCACAACATTAAAAACTCTGTTAGTTAAAAGTGTCTAAGGAGCCCTGAGCTGTTTGGCTCAGTGGATAGAGCATCAGCCTGTGGACTGAAGGGTCCCAGGTTCAATTCCGGTCAAGGGCATGTACCTTAGTTGCAGGCACAGCCCCAGTAGGGGGTGTGCAGGAGGCAGCTGATAGATGTTTCTCGCTCATCGATATGTCTAACTATCCTTTCCCTTCCTCTCTGTAAAAAATCAATAAAATATATATTTTTTAAAAAGTGTATAAGGAAAAAATATATATAGTAAAACTAATATATTTAACTCATTGTGAGGAGCTTTATTTCTTTGTAAATAACTTATTCATTAGTTTGAACAACACTTGTCTCCTCTCATGTACAACTTATCGTATAGAGTATCTTTTATATTTTATATATCTTCAGGAATTGTCATACTCCTTTCTAAGTTGGAACTTAGAACATTTTATCACTTGCACTTTCAATGTCAGAAAATATCTCTGTGCAAGGTCCATTAGTGTGAAGTTTTCTGTCAGAGTCACTTCCTCTGAGACCTCATCCTTTTCATCACACCACTTTCCGCATTTGTCCATAAAGTTTGCCTTCATTAAGTTCCTCTGAGTGCATATCTAGAGTCTCTTGAACAGTGGCTGTGGGAACATTCTATTCTTCTAGAACTCCATTTACATTTTATTCAAATTTCACTTTCAGAGTTATCAGTTTTCATTTCTTTATTGCACTATCATTTTTACTGATATTAAGGTGTGGTTTAATAAAAGTTATGTAATGTTCAGAAGACAGCCGGCCTATTGAGAAAATAATTAAGCAATATAATGAGGGGGAAATGTAATGGCCATAAAATTAATTATATAATTTTTAAATCTTCTGCGGAAACCACCATCAGAAGGCATGACTAACTGCAAAATCAGAAGGCATGACTAACTATAAAAAATAGTTACAACTCATTTCCCAGCTAAAGAATTCACTCCCTTTATATACAAAAAGAGCCATAAGAAAATGATTCTCCATTCATGAATACAGAAAATACAGAGCTTACAGAAAATAAAAATTTTAAAGTCAAACATGAAAAGATGCTCATAAAAAGCTAAAGCTTGAAACGTGAAAAGATTCTCTCCTCATAAGAGAAATGCAAATTATGATTTCACTGAGAACTTTTGAGGTAGCCTGGATGAATTTCAGGTATAATACTGAGCAAAAGAATCCATATATAAGGACACACACTGTATGACTTAACACAAGTATGAAAATAATGAATTGATGATATAAATCAGGACAGGGGATGAAGCAATGACCACAATAGTGGTTACACAGGTGTTCCCATTTGTGAAATTCATCAAGGTATATTTTTTGCCATTTAATGTATTATGTATTTTATATAATGAAACACAAGTCATTAAAAAAAGATACAAGATAGCATTTTTTTCATCTACCAGTTTGGTGACAATAGAAAGTGTTATAACAATTTGTAGTGTTAGATTGCTGGTAGGTGTGTCCATTAGTACAACCTCCATGGAGACAATCAGGCAGTGAAAGTTAAAAATGCACATATCCTTTTACACTAAAATCCCACTGTAGAGAATTTATCCTTCAAAATGTTTACATACATGCAAATTAACTTACATACAAAGTTATTCACTACAGCATTAGCAAATGACATTAAAACAACCTACTGTCCATCAACAGTGGCCTGTTTATCTTACCTTATAATAGACAAATATGCAAATTGACCGCACCTTCACTACGCCCGAGCCACGCCCATCAACCACGCCCACCAGGAAACGGTTGCAGGGACGTTGGGGTGTGGCAGGGCCCAAGGCCGGGAAAGCCACCCGAGGCTTTCCCGGCCTTGGGCGCCAGCGGGGAGCCTGCAGGGATTGCAGGAAACCACTGGGGGTCGGCTCCTGCGACTGGTAGCAGGGACGCTGGGTGCAGCCGAGCCCAAGGCCGCCGCCCAGGGCCAAGCCCGGACCCTGAAAGAAGGCAGAAGGCGGTGGCCACAGCCAAGGCCTGGGTCCCCGGTGCCGGCAGAAAACTGGTGCAGGCAGCCAGGTGAATGAAGGTCTATTGCACGAATCTTCGTGCAAACGGGCTACTAGTATTGATATATTTTTCAGTCAAAAAGAAAGAACAAAGAAATCCTTCAGGTACTGATAAGAGCAAGATCATCAGGATATACTTTTAGAATAAAAGCAGAGGGGGAGGGAAGCAAAACAGTATATATAAATTATACCTTTTTTTAACTTGAAAGAAAGCATTATTTATTTGTTTAAATTTGATAGCATAATTTCTTGGAGGATAATACTGGTTGCTGCAAGGAAGAGACTAGTGGCTAGGGGGCAGATGTCAAGAAAATTTTTCCATGCATATACATTTGTACATTTTAAACTATAAGCCATAGAAAAGGTTCAGATGTTCAAAATGATTACATTAAAAATAAGTACCTGAAAGGGAAGCAAAAATGGAGGTCCATAAAGAAATGAGAGCCTAGATTAAAATAACTGCCAACAACTCCTCAAAGAAGGACTATCTAGAAATGTTTTAAAAAGAAAAGGCTACAATATTTAGGATTTAGATGTACTATGAAGTCAGTTATATTACTGAGACTTACTGTGAGGTCACGACACAACAGCAAAAGGAAACTACATTTCAGAGAATCCTATCTAATAAAAGAGTACTATGCAAATGATCAGGCTTGCAGGGGAGTGGTTAGGGTGTGATCAGGCTGACAGGCAGAAGCAGTTAGGGGCAATCAGGAAGGCAGGCAGGTGAGCAGTTGGGAGCCAGCAGTCCTGGATTGTGAGAGGGATGTCTGACTGCCCGTTTAGGCCCGATCCTACCGAATTTCGTGCACTGGGCCTCTAGTATAATGATAATTTACTTAGCAAATCAGGGGCATCCATTTCAAGATATCTATTTGACCATATGACATGAATCCAAATAAAAGAACTCAGATAGTTCTAAATATTTTAAGTACAAAAGGAAATAGAGACAAATGAACAAGACAGAGTCCTCCACCCCCAGGAGTTATGGTTAATGATGGATCAGCAAGCTGTGAGAGGCATAACTTTGAATATTCTTCTTATCTATATTCCCACCCGGTGTTGAAAGGTTATGTTAGCGAGCATTCACTATCAGGTTCTTGCCATCTTCTATTTCCACTACATGGTACAGTAAGAAGAAGTCTGGTTTTCAAGCCCTTGTGATTAGGTGCAAATCTACTCTGCCAAGTAATTACTAAAAAAAGCCTTGTGTGTAATACTTACCTTTTGAGTCTCAGATTATATTTCTTCAAAGGATACAATACTTGAAATAAAGAACCATTTACAGGGAATCAAAAGTAGAGTAAATGAAGCCACGAGTCAAATCAGTGATTTAAAATATAAGGAAGCAAAAAACACCCAACCAGAACAGGAGGGGAAAAAAGGATTCCAAAAAATGAAGATGGTGTAAGGAGACTCTGGGACAACTTCAAACATACCATATGCATCATGGGGGTGCCATGAGAAGAAAGCAAGAAATTGAAAACCTATTTGAAAAAAATAATGACAGAAAATTCCCCTACCCTCGTGAAGGAAACAGACAAGTCCAGGAAGCAGAGTCCCAAACAAGATGAACCCAAAGAGGCCCACACCAAGACACGTCACAATTAACACATTAAGCCCAGCCTGTTTTGTCTTCCGGACGGAAAGTACAGTGTCAATCACCAGTGACTGAATGGGGCTTAACGTGCTAAAATGCAAAAGGTTAAGGACAAAGAGAAAACCTTTTAAAAAGCAGCAAGAGAAAAGCATTTAGTCACTAATAAGAAAGCTCCCATAATACTGTCAGCTGATTTCTCAATAGAAATTTTGCAGGCCAGAGGGACTGGCAAGAAATATTCCAAGTGATGAAAAGCAAGGACCTACAACCAAAATTACCAAGCAAAGCTATCACTTAGAATCAAATGATAGATCAAGAGCTTCTCAGACAAGAAAAAGCTAAAGGAGGTCATCACTACCAAACCAGTATTATATGAAGTGTTAAAGGGTCTTCTTTAACAAGAAGAAAAAAAAAATGAATAAAATGGCAATAAATACATATCTACCAACAATTTAATCTAAACAACAATAAACTACAAAGCAGAACAGAAAGAATCATAGGTACAGAACATTTTGACAGCTTCCAGATGGGAGGGGAGCTGGGGGTTGGAGGAAAAGGGTAAAGGGATTAAGAAGTACAAATTGGTTGTTACAGAACAGTCATGGAGATGTAAAGTACAGCATAGGGAATATAATCAATAATATTCTAATAACCATGTATGGTGTCAGATGGGTGCTAGATTCATTAAGATGATCACTTAGTTATATAATGTCTAATCACTGGGATGTACACCTGAAACTTATATAATATCCTATGTCAACTAGTTGAAAAATAAAAAATGATTAAATGGCACACACAAAAAGAAATATTACTGTCCACCCTGTAGTAGCCTCATAAAAATCAGACATAATGTATGTTTTTAAAAAAAAAAACAACACCAAAACACCACACTGCTTGCTGAATAAAAAGTACTCAAAAAAAGTAGCTATTATTGCCTCATCTGTTTGTAAAAATACTACAATTCTTTTTACAGGGGACAGTTCGCAGAGAACACAAATGGGGAAACTACCTTATTTGCCTAGTCATGAAGACCCTTAAGGAGTCAAGGAAAGATGAAGGTGCTGGAAGCTAATTCCAGCATGTCAGCAAGGCTGAATCATCTGGAATGGCTGAGGGCAGTTCCCCAAACCTGAAAAAGATACATAAATGATTGCTTGCTGCCAGACAGCTGAGGGCATTTTATGTTATTGCCTCCTACTGGCCAAACACCTGAACAGCCATAGGCAGTTCCTCCAATCCAACAATTCCTCTGTATACTAAACGTTGGCCTTTGATATGTATATCTACCTTGCTTTAGGACAATTTGTGTTAATAAAAAGCAAGGGGTCCAGAGAGACAGGAGAACTTGGTTCCTTTAGCTAAGTCTACTCTGGTTCCCAAAAATGCCTTCCAAAATTATGTTTTGTCTTTAGACTCTTTAATCATTTACAGCAACCACTTCTCCAGGTTCCTGAACCCCTTCTAGATGCCGAGAAATGTACACCGGCAATATGAAGGAATAAGAATCGCGCTCACTTTTATACCTATTCCTTATTACTCACTGTCTCCTGACCTCAACACTACATAAAGTGCCTGCTCCTTCCCAAGATACTTAGATCCCAAACTTAAAAGTTTAAAACAAAACAAACCAAAAAAAAAAAACTAAATGGAAGAGATACTTTTGGTCATTCTGAATGTCCATTGTCAAATCATAAACAAACTAACAACATCACTGACATCTCCCAACACAGACACAATTCCGGCTGTAGTAGCCTTTACATTCTACTGGAAGAGAAAGATAAATAAACATGTTAACAAAAAGCATGCTGTGAATTAATTACAGCAGACTTGATTGAAATTGGCCTGAGTATATTCCTGAAATAAGAGCAGGACCTGCCTGGCATTGATGTCTGGTCAAAACAAAAAACACACTGATTAATACTGTTGCTTTGAAACCATGAGTCCAACAAGCTTATGGCATTTGTACCAAAATGCCATAGAGGCCATGGGATTAGAGAACAAAAACCAGGAAAGAAAGAAGGGATACATGAGTTAAGGTACAAATCCAATCAACTGACAACCAAAGTTAAGAGAATCTCAAGCAAGTGGACAGGCTCGGGGGTGAGAACAAGTTTGATTTGAACAAAAGTTAAGTGTGCTAGAGAGCAAGGGAAAAATAGAAAATTAAATCAGAGAGAGAGGAGGGGCCAGAACAGAAAGGGATTTATAAATTTGGATTTCAACTAACGCAACAGCTTTCTTGCTGCCTCTATCTGCACACACAGCCCTTCACCCTCACTCCAACCTTTATAACGCCTTCAGATTAAACTTTCTAAAAGGTAAATATAATCATATCAATTGATAGCTTAAAATAAATGAATCTGAAATCTTCAGGATGACATTATCTTTGCTTGTTATCTCTCTCCTATCATACTTTTAAGATATATGCCCTAAGCCCTAGTCACATACTGCTCCAAAGTTTTCTTCACTTTTTACACCAGGTATGTGTCCAATAAATATACTCTACACTAGATAATAATTAAGAACCAGATATATCTTCTCTCTGGAATTTGAATAAAATTAACTTGCCCCTACACACACACACACACACACACACACACACACACACACACACAGTATTGTTTGTTTATGGCTTCCAGCATCCAGTCCCCTTCTGGAGACACACTCTAATTTTGCTTTACACAGCTTCTGCTACAGAGTCTTCATTGAATTTTCAATCAGTGTCTTCTCTTACCCAGGCCAAAGGATGGAAACATAACTCCAACTAGGTTTGTCAGATTTTCTACTAAATAGCTGAATGTAAAGAGAGAAAAACTATTAAGAAAAATAACTGGATTGATTATTAACCACTGCCAACTCAGCCCACTGATTTCTATGACTAGATTTATTGTTCTTCAGTTTATCTTTTCTTCAATGAATACACCTTTCCTCTTTTTTGCTTCTGTTATCTAGAATCCATGCATGCCGCCTACAACTAAAACACCAGGAGTCAAGAAGCGAGGAGTGTAACAGAATCAGCGGAAGTCACACTGCAGCAGCAATCACAAAGCATGGGAGGAGAACCTGACCTAGTGGGAGGCAGAACTGCAGATATGATGGCAGAATACTGGAGGCAGAGCCTAGTGCTGCTGCTACTGAAGGGAAACATGAAAATCAGTCCCTAAGACTGTCAAAGTCTAGATTCGCCAATTATCCACGAAGTCAGAAAATGAAACTATCAGTTATGGTCAAAATAGTACTATAATTCTCTGAAATGCCTAGCTTTGCAGTTTTAAAATGATTTCTGTTTTTCCTAACATACCTTATATATCCCTGAAGTAAAACTCCATTTAGCTGGAGGTAATTTGAGAGACACTGTTCCTTAAAAGTTAAAAAAAAAAAAAGTGTGGGGGTGGCACATCTGTAATTTCCCAACTCTGACTTCCTCTTTTAGGTTACTCTACCTACCACCTATAGGGCAGAAATGTCTATTTGTCTCTACAATGACAAAGTGTTATCTACCTCCCTAAAGACAAGAATGTTTGAATCTTAGTGCCTACTTAGTATGACAGGTGGCATATCCTACCTAATAAAAAGGTAATATGCAAATAACCATCACTCCGCTACACCCACGATTGGGCGGCGGGAGGCTGGGGGGCGGGACTCGGGGTGGCATATCCGGCCATTGAGAGGCGCGGGGGGCTAGAATCCCGCCCCCCGCGCCTCTCAAGGGCCGGATTGGCGGCCGCTGAGTGGGGCTGCCTCGGACACCCCAGACACCGGGCTCCCCTGCCATTGGAGGAGGGGAACCGGTTGTCCACGGAGGCTTTTGGCCTGGTGCACGTGCGTGCACCTGGATCCCCTGCCGTGCTCCCCTTTGTCAGCGCCTCAAGCCCCAACAGCAGCGGCAGCGGCAGCGGCAGCGGCTGGGGATGAGCTGGTGATCCCAACAGCAGCGGCAGCAGAGGCAGCATTGGGCCTGGGGACTGGCGAACAGGCAGAAGATGGCCCAGATCGCAGGAGGCTAGGCCTAGGAACCCTACCCGCACGATTTAATCGTGCGCTGGGCCTCTAGTAGTAATAATAATAAAAAACTTCCAACTATTAAATATTTACATTCATTGCTAGCATTGCTATACAGTTAACATTTATTTCTAATCCTCACAATTATGCTAACAAGATATCATTATTCCCAGTTTACAGATGCAGAAACAGATTCAAAGAAGGAAATGACCCCGGTCCACTAAGCTAGAACCACCCAGGCCCACCTGAAATTCAAATCCCTCCATCTTCCAACTATTCTAAGAGATCAGGATCTAAATCAAGGGTTTTCCAACTGCAGGTCACAACCAACTAGTGGATCATGAAATAAAGTTAGTGGGGCATATCCTTTTTGTTCATGAAACAGACAATATGAGTATATCACATGAAGGGCAAATACTGTTTCATGAAATTCACAGATTTCAGTGTTAAACACACAAGGCAGCACTGTAGATTTATGTCTTACTATGGACCATAAGCTACAGGAGTCTAAAAGCCAACAACATAAGCATTGTCTTTATTAAAGTTGTATACACTGATACAACTTGATTTTTTTTATCAATGGCCTGATGCTTTAAAACACAGGGGCAGTAAAACCCCTCATCTAATATCCTAAAAGCATTACAACATTAGCAACAACAAAAGGTTTAAGGTGTTAGATAAAAAGGTGTTTGGGACATAAGATCCTTATTTTTTTCCCCTTCCAGCAAAATGCTAAAACTACACTGCACATCCATATAAGATGGCTAAGAACAAAAATGATCTAGCCATTCTTTCACGCTCTTCCCCCAGGCTTTTACTAAGTCATTTTGAAAAATGATCCCTTTCTTTGCTGAGACAAGAGATCATAACCCAATTTTTATGAGTAAATGAACATAGGGTGCCCCCCAAAAATGTTTACACACACTTTAATAACTAATTATAAAGGCAGTGTTTATTAAAATACATTTAATTTTCAAAATTGAGCTAGCAGCTGCTAAAGTGTGTATACATTTTGGGGGGGGGACATCCTGTATTATTCAATACTAGTAGCCCGTTTGCACGAAGATTCGTGCAATCGACCTTCATTCACCTGGCTGCCTGCACCAGTTTTCTGCCGGCACCGGGGACCCAGGCCTTGGCTGTGGCCACTGCCTTCTACCTTCTTTCAGGGTCCCGGCTTGGCCCTGGGCGGTGGCCTTGGGCTCAGCTGCACCCAGCGTCCCTGCGACCCGATTGCAGGAGCAGACCCCCAGGTCGGCTCGCTCCTGCCATCGGAGCAGGCACCCGGCTGGCGCCCAAGGCTTTCCGGGCCTTGGGCTCCACCGCACCCCAGCCGGGTCCCTGCGATCGGAGCAGGCACCCGGCTGGCGCCCAAGGCCCGGAAAGCCCCGGGCGGCTTTCCGGTCCATGGGCTCCGCCGCACCGCACCCCAGCCGGGTCCCTGCGATCGGAGCAGGCACCCGGCTGGCGCTCAAGGCCCAGAAAGCCCCGGGCGGCTTTCCGGGCCTTGGGCTCCGCCGCACCCCAGGGTCCCTGCAACAGTTTCCTGGTGGGCGTGGTTGATGGGCGTGGCTTGGTTGGTGGGCGTGGCTTGGGCGTAGCGAAGGTGCGGTCAATTTGCATATTTGTCTATTATAAGGTAAGATAGATGCTCTCAAAAAAAGATATCTGCACTCGCATGTATGACCTTATATACAAACTAGAGGCCCGGTGCATGAAATGTGTGCATGGGGGAGGGGGGTATGTGTCCCTCAGCCCAGCCTGCACCCTCTCCAATCTGATGGGATCGGGCCTAAACGGGCAGTCAGACATCCCTCTCACAATCCAGGACTGCTGGCTCCCAACTGATCACCTGCCTGCCTGCCTGATTGCCCCTAACCGCTTCTGCCTGCCAGCCTGATCACCCCCTAACCACTCCCCTGCCAGCCTGATCAACGCCTAACTGCCCTCCCCTGCCGGCCTGGTTGCCCCTAAGTGCCCTCCCCTGCAGGCCTGGTGCCCCGCATCTGCCCTCCCCTGCAGGCCTGGTCCCTCCCAACTGCCCTTCTCTGCCGGCCCGGTCACCCCTAACTGCCCTGCCCTGCCGACCTGGTCCCCCCCCAACTGCCCTCCCCTGCAGGCCTGGGTCCCCCCCAACTGTCCTCCCCTGCAGGCCTGGTCACCCCCAACTGCCCTTCTCTGCCAGCCTGGTTACCCCTAACTGCCCTCCCTGCCGGCCTGGTCCCCCCCCAACTGCCCTCCCCTGCAGGCCTGGGTCCCCCCTAACTGTCCTCCCCTGCAGGCCTGGTCGCCCCCAACTGCCCTTCTCTGCCGGCCCAGTCACTCCTAACTGCCCTCCCTTGCAGGCCTGGTCCCTCCCAACTTCCCTCCCCTGCTGGCCTGATCGCCCACAACTGCCCTCCCCTGCCAGCCATCTTGTGGTGGCCATCTTGTGTCCACATGGGGGCGGCCATCTTGTGTGTTGTAGTGAAGGTCAATTTGCATATTATCTCTTTATTATATAGGATGGGGGGAGGGGGCACTCAGAAGTGATGGGCAGCAATGTCACTGTGGCGGTGCATTGTTTTCTTCCACAAGAGGCCATACGCCCAGACCGCAGCAGTGACTATTATGGCAGAGAATGAAATTAAAACACTCTTTGTCTTTGTTACTGGGGGAAAAGAGAAGATTTAGTAATTCTTCTAAGGTACAAAAGGAGTCATTCATGTTGAGAGAGAGATGTGCTTGGAGACTTATCTACCTTTTAAAATCAGTCACAAATTAGTCAATTCCAGTTCAAGGCAGCATACTGAATAAATGTATTTACCTCTTTTCTCCTGTCCCTCTCTTCTCCTCCTTTCCCAAGTTCCACTGAAATGGCAGAAATTTAAAACAAAATGTAACTATAGCACTATTGTAAAACAAGAAAAGACATCACTAGATGATCATAAATTTTAAAGAATTCTGGGCACACAAAAAGCAGGAGAGTAGATTCACGAAGGAAAAAAAGAAGAAACCACATATAAGAAGCCAAAGGCTTTCCAAGGACACCCTAGAAAAGTTCTAAGTTACAATCCAACTAACCACCACTATAAGGAGAGGGAAACAATTAAGGTACTTAGCCAGGCACTACATGACTGACTTTATTCTGGGCAGATGACACCCTCCTCTCACTCTGTGAAGAGATGCTGGTGGTGGCAGCTTTTGCCTTTAGGAGAAAGCCAGAGAGCTGGTCTCTATAAAGTAGGCATTTTTACCTATGAGAGTAGCCAGGCCTGAGAGAAAAGCAGAACAGAAAGATGGAGGGCACATGAACCCTCTAATGCCAAGATAAAAATAGAGAGGGGAGGGGCCAGGGAAAAAAGGGGAGAGAGGGAGCAAACTCTAATACCAAAGGAATGAAACATGCCAAAGCACTAAAGACACCAGTTAGACAAGTGAGAAGAGCGCCACTTTGCCCACACCTCACCTACCCTCCCTAGAAGGAGGTCTGATATGCTGGTCTACACCTAATTCCACTTCACAGACCCCATCACACCAAAACTGAAGAGAATACTACATACAGACACATTTCAATTGTCCAGGTGCACCAAACATATGGGGAAAACTAACAGCATAGAGGAGGAGCAAGATGAAGAGAGAAAACAAATCGGGGGGTAAATGGGCATGACTAAACACCAAATTATTTATCTACAATGTAATTATAAACTGCGACATCTGGAAAGATAGTCTGTCGTCATTATTGATGGATCTCATATTTGAGAAATCTGCCCACATGCTAAAATTTATATGTAACCCCAAAATTAACACTTGTGGCACTTTTGTGATCTTCAGACAGGTTCAGAACAACAAAAACGGAGTTGCCTATTGTGCACATAATACAGCACTCTGCCTTGCTTCAGCTCCATCCTCTCTAAAAAAAGAGTAGTATGCAAATTAACCATCACTCCACTACATAAGCCACGTCCACCAGCCAATCAGGGCGAGTATGCAAATTAACCCCAACCAAGATCGCTACCAGAAGGGAGGCTTGGGTTTCCCCGGCAACAGAGGAAGCCAAGCTTTCCACACACTCTGGCGGGCCCAGGCCTCCACTCAAGGATACAAAGTTTCAATTATAGAAGGTAAACAAATCCAAACAGAAATGGCGGCAGCCACGGATTGAGCAGGAGGCTTGGCTCCGCTCCAGGCTACAAAGTTTCAATTGTAGAAGGAAAATAAATTCCAGATACCAGGGCCTCTGCTTGGGTCGCCAGGGGCATGGCTGGCCTGCAAACCACCACAGCCCCCTCGCCCAGGCCTCTCCACGTCCCAAGGGAACCCCACCCTGATCCAGGACACCCTTCAGGGCGAACCAGCTGGTCCCCACCCGTGCACCAGGCCTCTATCCTATCTAATAAAAGAGTAATATGCAGACTGACCATCACTCCAACACACAAGATCAAGATAGCTGCCCCTATTTGGTCAAAGATCCTGCCCCCATGTGGACACAAGATGGCCACCACAAGATGGCCAGCAGGGGAGGGCAGTTGGGAGGGACCAGGCCTGCAAGGCAAGGCAGTTGAGAGGGACCAGGCCTGCAAGAGAGGGCAGTTGGAGACGATCAACCCTGCAGAGGAGGGCAGTTAGGGGTGACCAGGCTGGCAGAGGAGGGAAGTTGGGGGCAAACAGGCTGGCAGGGGAGCAGTTAGACATCAATCAGGCTGGCATGGGAGTGGTTAGGGGGTGATCAGGCTGGCAGGCAGAAGCGGATAGGGGAAATCAGGAAGGCAGGCAGGCGAGCAGTTGGGAGCCAGCAGTCCTGGATTGTCAGAGGGATGTCCGGTGGGATCGGGCCTAAACGGGCAGTCGGACATCCTTCCAGGGGTCCCAGATTGGAGAGGGTGCAAGCTGGGCTGAGGGACACCCCCCCCCCCGGCCCCCATGCACGAATTTCGTGCACTGGGCCTCTAGTACTGTAATAAATGAATGTCCTTTGTATGGTCCCTTTAGTACCATTGTTAATCTCTGTACTTTTTGTTGGTGATTTCACTCTCACTTCCCACACATAGCGCAGAAAGGCTGCCTTTCTAGCGCTCCCTAAGCACAAGAAGACTGTGTTGTGCCTTATGGAGAAAATGTGGGAGATGGGTTTCGTTCATGTAGGAGTTATAATACTGTTGGCCAGGAGTGTAATGCTAATGAATCAACAATATATAGTAAATAATGAGTCTTTAAACAAAAACACAAATCAAGTTTATTATTGATCAGTTGATAAAAATGTGACCAGAGGCTCACAGGAACCTAACCTTTTATCTCCCCTAGGAGCGACAGTTCAATATTTGTTAATTCAGTGTTCACAGCAACTTTATAAACATAACTACTGTGAATAATGAGAACTGACTACAAGTTTTTAAAAAGGAGGAATATTATAGGCAAAAAGTATTAATCTATGTTAATCACTCCAATTATCCTTAATGTGATTTAAAGTATTGTAATAACTAATACAGTTTTGTACAGTACATGAAGGGAAGGGAGTCGTTTATTTTTAAATTAAAAAATAATATCAGCTAACCTTTATTGAATACTTATTCATTAGGGTCTATACTAAGCACTTTACTTCTTACATGTGAAAAGCATTTAGCTCAGTGCCTTCATACAGTAAGAATTCAATAAATTATTGACTAATATTATTTATATCATTAAATTCTTACAATCACTCTGTGAAGTGATGAGCAAACCTTCAAGGTAATGGAAATTTGAGCATGTGATCTAACCTGATTGGGTTTGAATGCAGTGAAGACACAATTATATAAGACTAGAGGCCCGGTGCACAAAATTCATGCACACGGCGGGGGGGGGGGGGGGGGGCGGGGGTGTCCTTCAGTCCAGCCTGCACCCTCTCCCATCTGGGATCCCTCTCACAATCCGGGACTGCTGGCTCCTAACCACTCGCCTGCCAGCCTGATAGCCCCCTAACCGCTCCCCTGTCAGCCTGATTGACGCCTAACTGCTCCCCTGCCAGCATGATCGACCCCAACTGCCCTCCCCTGCCAGCCCGATCGCCCCCAACTGCCTTGCCCTGCGGGGCTAAGGGGACTGGGGGACTCCGGCTGGATGAGGTGGGGCTGAGAGGACTCCAGCTGGATGAAGCGCATGGCACCTGCTGCCCCCCAGTGGGGCTGAGGGGACTGGGGCACTGAAGCTGAATGAGGTGGGGCTGAGAGAATGGGCGACTCCAGCTGGGTGAGGAGGGGCTGAGGGGACTGGGCACCGCCATCTTGTGGCTGTGGGTGCTGCCATCTTGTGAGGGTGTGGCAGTCAATTAGCATATTCCCTCTTTATTGGCTGTGGGCATCACCATCTTGTGAGGGCATGAAAGTCAATTAGCATATTCTCTCTTTATTAGATAGGGTGAGCCTCTGGCAATTCATTCAGGCTATGACAAAATTAAATTATCAACTGTGGTCTTCTGTAATGAAGTGCCTACTGAAAACAAGGCTTTGGGGACAATTGGAGACAGTAGTGGAAAGCTAAAAAGGGCATGAGAACAAGGACAGTGGAGTGCCACGACTATTGCTTCTAACAGCATTGGAAAGGTCAGAAAAAAGAAAATGACATTCTTTGGGCAAATTTTTGACCCAAGGCATTGACAAAGAACAAGGCAGTTACTAAATATGACAAAATAATTCTACCCAATCTCTAGAGCAGGAATCAGCAAGCTTTTTTCTATGAAAGGCCAGACAGTAAATTTTTTCAAGGCCATAAGGTATGTATTGCAGCTACCCAACTCTTGTTGTGAAGTGAGAGCAGCCATAAACTATGCCTAAACAAATTAATGTGGCTGTGTTCCAATAAATCCTCATATATGAAAATGTAAATTTCACATAATTTTCCCTTGTCATAGAATATTATCATTATTTTAATTTTTTTTAATTACTGAAAAATGTGAAAAGTATGTTTAGCTTGTGGGTCATAAAAAGCAAGTATAGGCCATGTTTGGCCTGCAGGCTGTCATTTGCCAACCTCCACTCTAGTGCTGTCAAGGCCAAAATGCATAGTCTGACTTTGTTGATTGGAAACAGGAACCTAGTGGTTATCAAACTGGTTTGTCTGGAAGAATCTTGAAAAGTCCCTAAAATCACATTAGGACATCCCACCATAATCCCATATGATTTGTACCAGAGGTATAGAAAGTACAACCTGTGGTCCAAATTTGACCCACTGTGTTTGTATAAATAAAGTTTTATGGAAACACAGATACTCCATTTATTTATATACTAGAGGCCCAGCGCGCACGAAATTGTGCGCGAGTAGCTCGCTTCCTCTCGCCTCAGCTGGCCGCCCCGCCCTCCGCTGCTCCTAGCTCGTGCCCAGCCCGCCACGCCCGCCCCGAGAGCCACAGGCCTTTTATGATATAGACTGCCTATGGCTATTTTAGCACTGCAATGACTGTGCTGGGTAATTTTTTTCAGAGACTGTAGAACACATAAAGCCTAAAATATTTAACACATGGCCCCCATAAGGAGTTGCTGATTCCTAATCTATACAAATGAACAACTCTAGAAATGGAACACAGAGAGGCCAGGCAGAGGAGACATAAGCCACCAAAATAGAAAATTACAGCCTCTCAAAGTTCCCAGACCCAAAGCCTGCAGAATAAAGGTACAGCAAAGTACATTTCAAGGGCTCTGTGATTACATCCTAAGATTTTCCTCTTGGCTTTCCACAAATGATCAACAGCCAATTCTCAGGGTAACCATACACTTGGGAAGGGGAAATAACCCAACCTTTTTGGGACTATAAAGGCTAACTCTTACACTAATCTCTGAGGACACAGATAGCACCACTGCGATATACATGTCAGGATGAGGGATTATAGTAGTCAAATAATATATGAAGTTCTGGACCAAGTTCACTTATTAGAGTGGATTATTCCTCCTATCTATGGTTATTTCCCCAGATGCTGAATGTAGAGTTGAAAAGAGTCGTCTCAGCTGACTACCAACTGACAAAAGTCCCTCATCGATGCCATGACAGGTGGAACGGAGGGCAGAACTGTATCAGGGAAGGTCAGGGAGAAACCCCTGGAGCTCTCCCTCCAAATAAAATACTGCATTCGTAGGGAATTATCAAAGAATTCAAAGATGTAAGGGTTGCAATCCCTAGCAGATATTCATTTAATACAACTGTTGGCTAAAGCAGAGCGCACAAATGTTTCTAGAGAATGACAGCATTTTAAACTTAATGACTACAAGCACAGCTAATAATCCAAAATGGATCTCCTTAGTGAATTACCTTGTATGCAGCTATAGTTCTGGCAAATTGTTTCTATCTCTACAAAGAACAGAAACAATGTGCTTTCATCTGGCTTGGAGAGCAGTACATATTCACTACATTGCCTCAGGCTAAGTCAAGTTTTTACCTTTCATATGACCTTAGTTATTTCACCACACCACTGGACACTGCACTGATATTAAGCCAACAGTACCTAGTGAGGGAGCAAGAGCAGTATTCTCACTGCCTTAGTAAGACATGTATGCCAAAAGACAGACTAAGTCCCAAGAAAATATAGGTTCCTGCCACCACAATGAAGTTGAAGAAGCCAGTGGGGTGTGGCAAGTCAAGATAACATCTCCAAATGAAAAACATATCACTATATCTTGTTCATTCTACAACAAAGAGAGAAGCAGAATGCTTGCTGGGCCTCTATGGATACTGGAAACAATTTGTGTGTGCTGCTCTATTTATTACTGAGTAATCTGAAATCCATCCGTTTAAGTGTGGCCCAGAAAATGAGAAAATTATCTTGCCAATCCAGGCTGCAGTACAAGTAGCTCTGCCACCTGACCATAATTGACCATCTGATTACAATGAAGCTCAAAGTATCAACAGATCAATGTCATTAAGAAGTCAATGGCAAACCCATCTAGGACAATCACAGCGAAGATCCCTACGAGTTTTTAGGGCAAAGTCATGCTTTCTTTATCAAACCAAGATTCTCTTTTGGAAATAATTCCTGTTCCTTCTTTCTGTCTGGTAGGGAATAAACATTTAGCCACAGGTAAACTATAAAACCTGACCTGCCCAACAGGAATGATCATAATCTGATCCACCAAGTCAAAGCGGATATGACAGAAACACTACATAACCAAGTGGTTATGTATGGTACACTAGAGGCCCGATGCACGAAAATTTGTGCAGGAGTAGGCCTTTCTTCCCGCAGCTGCCGGCACCGGCTTTCCTCTGGCACCCGGGACCCGGGCTTCCCTCGCAGCCCCGATTTCGTCCGGAAGGATGTCCAGTCTAATTAGCATCATACACTTTTATTATTATAGATAGTAAGGATTCAGGCTGGTTGTGAAACATGAGCAGGTGGCTCACATTTTCAATGTGCCTGCTCCTGGTGCACTGCTATTTCTTCCTCAAACAAGACCTATCACTACATAGGGCATTCTCTATGACCAGCTAACTGAGAAGAAAAAATAGGAGCTTGGATTACAGGTATCACCCAGCAATTGATTCTTTCAACCATACTGCTTCATTGTGGAACAGTTACTAAGAAGGCTTTAAAAAGAGAACTCCTCCCACTGGACAGTGCATCTTGTGGTCCACACTGTCAAGAAAGGGAAACAAAGTGAGGCCCATACTAATTCCTGAAAGGGGAATAATCATGTGGCTAGATTTCTGGTCAGGTCTTCACAGGAAAAAGGTATGATGACTAATTTAAGGTAGAGATACGTGGATGAACCTGTTAGAATTAACCAATTGTGAAAATATTTCTGTCCCAGGTAAAGGCTCACCAAAAAGTCTAGCTGTGGAGACTTCTATAATTATGTGGAATCATGTAGCTAATCCATTCCTTGAAAGTCAGTCAACATCTCATCTTTCCCAGCAACCTCAAGGCCTAGTCAACAACCTCACACACACAAAAAACAGCTATAGTGACAAAACAGAGGCTCAACAAATTGTATCAGCTTGCACTTCTCAACAAAACTGGCTTATTTATATTGCCAATGTGCCATCTTTCTCTAGATTATGGTGTGGGAGTGAACAAATAATCCTAAAAATAGTAATAGCTTACAACAATGGTTCTTAAATATTTTGGGTTTACAAAACCCTTATATTCTTAAAAACTGAGTATCTCAAAAATTTGTTTATACAGTTATAGCTATATTTACTATATTGTAAATTAAAATGAATAACCTTTAAAACGTGTATTTATTAGTCTTAGAGAACATTTTATGAACTTGACCCCAAAGGCAACCAACTGAATGGGTTAAGGATGTTCACAAATAGCACCAACAAAGGATTAATATCCAAAATATATAAAGAACTCAAACAACTCAACACCAAACAATCCCATTTAAAAAATGGGCAGAGGACCTGAACAGACACACCTCTCCCAAGTCGAACAAATAGCTAAAAGATATATGAAAAGATGTTCAACTTCACTAGCAATTAGGGAAATGCAAATCAAAACTACAATGAGATTACTATCTCACCCAGGTTAGAATGGCTATTATCAACAAAACAGATAACAACAAGTGTTGGAGAGAGTGGAGAAAACAGAATCCTCATTCCCTGATGTTGGGAATGTCAACTGGTATAGCTACTATGGAAAACAGTATGGCGATTCCTCAAAAAATTAAGAACAGAGTTACCATATGACCCAGCAATCCCTCTTCTAGCTAACTACCCAAAAAACTCGAAAATTTATTTGCAAAGATGTATGAACCCCTATGCTCAATACAGCATTATTTACGGTGGCCAAAACATGGAGATAACCAAAGTGTCCTTCAGTAGAGGATTGGATAAAGAACATGTGGTACATACATACTATGGAATACTACTCAGCCATAAGAAAAGATAAAATGCTGCCATTTGAGAAAACATGGAAGGATCTTGAGAATATTATGTTAAGCTAAATAAGCCAATCAGAAAAAGCTAAGAACCATACAATTTCACTCAAATGTGAGATATAAAGCTGTAACTCATAGACACAGACAACAGTAAGGTGGTTACCAGTAGAAAGAGGGTGGAAGAGTAGTAAAGGGTAATGGGCCAAATATATGATGATGGAAGATTATCTGACTTTGGGTAATGGGAACACAGTACAATGTACAGACCATGTATTATAGAAATGTACACTTGAAACTTGTGTAATTTTATTAACCAATGTCACCTCAACAAATTTAATTTTAAAATATGTGGGTTAGCATACAAAACTTCATTATGAAATGCTCTTAGGTTCAACATTAAAGAAGGGAAGGGAAGAAAAAATATTTATTATTTCCTTTTAAAAATAATAAACCAGTTACATGTTAACATAAATAAAGTTGTTTTTAAATAAACTATATTTTCAAAAAACACCAAACAAAATTCTAAGTGTTTTCTATTTTTACAAATCTCTTTAAGATCTGTCTTAATAGAGGACATTAGATTAGATTACCCTGTTTCTGCATCAATCACATGCAATATATTGTTTTGGTTGAAATATATGAAGAAAATCCAAACTCACACAGGTAATGTCCAGGCATACCTCAGAAATATTATGGTTTCATTTCCAGACCACCTCAATAAAGTGTGTATCACAATAAAGCGAATCATAATCTTTTTGCTGGTGGAGGGCCTTGCCTTCACTTTGTAAAAATGCAACATCTGTGAAGTGCAGTAAATAAAGCACAATAAAATTAGGTATGCCTACAGTTGAAAAGGAAGAAATAGATCATAACTTTTTCAAATTGCTATGAATATTATTTTTTAATTCTGTATCAAAACTCAACAAACGACATTGTCTTAACGGGTCACTGAAGTGTGGAATCTTAAACTCAATCAATTAACTTTTCATACTCTTACATTAAAATCCATTGGTTTAGCAATATGAATGGAAAATTTTTACCCAGGCATAATCACTAGTCAATCCTAAGTATTGGTCCACTGAGTTAGGCAGATCTCCACTTTCCCTGCAACAGCATCATATTCCAGCACATGGAGTGCTTCACGGAATACTCCCAGTTGCATCACAGACTTTTATAAAGATGTATACTCAAGATCAAGTTTTTAAACTAGTAACTTTTACTGCTTCATCAAAGGTATTGTTACTGCTTCAACAAAGATATTGTTAAGTAAATATTTTATGTTTGCTGTAAATATGTTTTGATGAAAGAACAATTTGATGTAACTGCCAGATTTTTCCTAAGGCACCAGCAGCTTTCCCCACCATCACTTTTGACACAGTGAAAAGTCAACACAGAAAAGGGCACTTCGTATTACCTCATTAAAACAGTTATAACCCTAAAAGGATCTGAGGTTCAATAAACAGTGCTTTGAGAACTGTTTTACTAAAACAAAAATGTGTTTCTCATTCTTTTTGTTATGTTGGCTTTGGGTTGGCTCAGGGTATCTCTTTCATTCTGGTATCCTGGCAAAAGAAACACCTTTTTCTGCTACCTGTTTCTCTTATGGCAGAGGTAAATGAGCAAAAATCAACTCATGCATTGGCTCCTAAAGCTTCTGTTTAGACATGACATATAGAACTTCTCATCTCCTACTGTCCAAAGCAAGTCCCACGGCCAAGCCTGATGTCAATGGGAAGAAGGAAATACTCCTCCTATGGGCAGAGACCCTGTAGAGAAAAGCCCAGTAAAGAAGCAAATATTTTTGAATAAGACAATCTACCATAACAGCAACTCTGTGTCTCCTCTTACCTCCACACCAAACAGTACCATATTACACAGTGAACAAACAGCCACCTGGTAGCAAGCTGATAACATTCAGAATCTTTCTATAAGTAAGGAACTTATCTCCATAAAATAGACATGTGCCTTTTTTGTAAACAACCTTATTCTGGCTACCTTGGAAACAAATCCATTATTTATAACCTTGTTTTGAAGATTGTATAAGCCAGTGATAGCGAACCTCTGACACGCGTGTCAGTGCCATTTCTGATGACACGCAGCCGCTAAGGCGACCGCATGCCGAGGGTGAAACATTTATGTTATTTAAACTATAAATATCGCGAAATAATGTTTTTTCCTCAAAGGGACACACTACCCGAGTTATGCTCAGTTTTTTGGCAAAGTTTGAAACACCAAGCTCAAAAGGTTGCCCATCACTGGGAAGCTTTAGATTCTAAAGAAGCAACTCATATACCAACTTAGAACATAAACCTCTCATAAATTATAGTTTTTAGGTAAGAGCTTGTTACAGTTTTTTGAAGTTTATGTACAAAATGTGGTGTCTATGCTAATAGGAGAAAGTTAAGTGTCTGCTGTTGTGGTCATCCACTATATTCATCATGACCAAAAGTTTGAGTAGACTTTAACTTGTGGGTATTCCTACATTTTATGATCTACCACTTAATGCACTAATGTAATTTCTAATTTAGAAATCAGAACTTAAAATTCACAAGCCTCCTCTACAGCTACCACCAACATTAAATCTTTGAGAGACTGATTTGGAAGTATGCAATGAATAGACCTTCCAATTTTGCTTAAGCTCAGGGCAACAGATACATTTGGCTTTTTTTTTTTTAATGGAGGCAGCATCAGCAATGTTAGCCATTTTCCAGTGGTTACAACCTTAAGTTCCTATTGCTGAAAGAGCACCAGAGCTAATAGGACCTACAATAAAGATGAGAACCTGACAGTTAGTGCTCAGCATTAGTGGCTTTCTCAAACCTTGTTCTGCCGTATGGCTCTGGGAAATGTTCCCAGGAGCTTGGACTGAAGTCTCTATCACTAGCACTCTCCAATGACTCTGTCTATGATCTATTTATTATTCTTTAATAATTCCTAGTCTGCTTACAATAGCCAGGGAGGGTTGTTATTTATAATAAAGACTATAATTTATAATACTTGCATTATTCCCACTCTATATATAAAAAAACCTGAGGTTTAAGATGGCTAAATAATCTGCTGATATTAGGGTTTTTTTAGGTTTGCTAATTTTATATTATACTGTTAATTACTTAAATAGTACAGGGCAGTATCATCATGGTTCTAAAATAGAAGTTGGCAAACTATGGCCCATGGGCCAAATCCAATCTGCATTTCACATTTTTAAATGGCGGGGTGGTAGGAAATGTAAAAGTTATATGACCTTCAAATTTTAGTGTCCATCATAACTAAAATTTTATTGGACCACAGCCCTGTCCATTCATTTAAATACTGGCTATGGCTACTTTCCCACTACAACAAGCAGACTTGAATAGTTGCCTAAAATATTTACTACCTGACTCTTTAAAGAATCTATGCTCTAAAATTATTCTAAAATAACTGAAGAAATGCCAATGTAAATAAATCTTAAAGTAGGTATCTATGTGTTTCTATCATCCTTGATTACCTACTTTGAGAAAACATGAGACATGTAGCAAAGCATAATCTGCCCCACAGTTAAACCAGAAGAAGGTCCCTCTTTTTTCTCACCTACCTGTGCTTCTATAGCAAGGGTAAACATATCAAACTAAAAGTTAGTGTCAAAAAGACTAATTTTTAGGACACTCAGGATGGTAATAAGGAAGATACTTAAAAAACTGGCACTGAGTTTTTAAGGGGGATTCGGGGCAGAATTCAAGAATACAGAGAAGAGACAAATAAATGTATTGTCAATCAAAGGAGTTGACATTTTGGCAGGAGACAGAGTCCTCAATTCCTTAAAACTAAGCAAAAAGAGCAAAAAGAAAAAGGAAACTCACTGGTAAATGATAGGCACAGATTCAAACACTATTTTCCCCCTTTATGTAGTTTAATATGTTCCAGGAAATTTTTTCCCCATTTGTTGGTAGTATTCTCAGCTTTGACTATCTCCAAGCCCCCAAATGACTTTCCTGTTTGGATCTAAAACTGTAACTCATATATAACCATTTGTTTAAGTGCCATGAAGAAGGCCACTAACAGAAAGTAATTATATAAGGATACCATGACATATCCCTGCTAAGGGAGACTGAGAACAGAGTAGAGGTTGGCATCCTATATAATAAAAGGCTAATATGCAAATTGTCCCCTCGACTGGGAGTTCAACCAGGAGTTGGACCAGGGGAAGGGGCCAGCTGGGAGGAGGGCCCGTGGGCAGTTGGCCAGCCAGCCCCGCTCCCGATAGGCCAGCCAACCACCCGCGGCCCCTCCCCTGGGCCAGCCTGGCCTGATCGGCCCCAATCAGGGCAGGCTAGCCAGACCCCACCAGTGCACGAATTCGTGCACTGGGCCTCTACTTCATAAATAAGAAGAAATAGTCATAAAGGTTTTTAACCTTTTGCACTCGGATGTCGAGTGTGACTCGACACGGTTAGCATCGGTAGCAGCTCTTTTTATACTCTTTGAATGTATCAATAATTTGAAATATAAAAAAATCCAAATAAATAAGTTTGTATGAAAAGAAACTCCAGTTTTTTATTCTGCTACCGCACTTTGTAAAATCTGGGGTATTTAAAAAATTAAATCCCGAGTAGAATAAAGGAATCGAGAAAAAAGCAAGCGAGTGCAAAGGGTTAATTTACCTTCATTTAAAAATTAGGATACAAAACAAAATCAATTGTGAGACTCTATCACATATAATAATACAAATCCACTACTGATGAAAGGTTTGGAATGTGGAAAACTCAAGCTCTCTAGAAAATAAGGTTATATATAATGTACTTGTTTCTGCTTCTATGATAGCTCAGAAGAGATAATTAGCAAAAAAAAAAATAGGATCACAGAACATGATAATGATTAAAGATTATGTCCAATGCATTTATTTTATTTTACATATTAATGCAGCTCTGGTGAAGAGAATGATGGTGGCACCTGCCCAGAATTACCATCCTATACAATAAAAGCCTAATATGCAAATCGACCGAACAGCAGAACGACTGGTCGGTGGGGGTGGGGCCAGTGAGCAGGCAGCGCCAGGCCAGCCAAGGCGGGTGCCAGCGGGCAAAGGGAGGGGACGGCAATCGGAGAGCAGCGGTGGCAAGCGGCAGTGGCAGAGGGGTGACCAGGGGGGCAGGGCCAGCCACTTGTGGCCGGTGCCATCCCCTGATTTGGCCCACGGATTGTCTCCCATAGAGGGAAGCCAGATTGTGGCTTAGGCCCAGGCATCCCCTGAGGGATCCTGGTCTGGGAGAGGGTGCAGGCCCAGCTGAGGGACCCCCCTGAGTGCACGAATTTTCATGCACCGGGCCTCTACTAGTATGTAAAAATCAAAGTTCAGAAGAGAACCAGATGTATGCCACTTTAAGCCACATGCTCTCCGATTACACCATCTCAACTTATGAAGTATCTTTAAGTCCATATACTTAAAGCACCAATATAGCTTAACATTCATTACCTGTGTACATCAGAAGAAATATTTTAAAAGTTGCATAAGATTCTGTTAATTGGTGGTGGCTTACACAATGAAGTAGTAAGTGTGAAACAAGCTGTATTCCAGAATACCTGCAATATATCCGTCTTAGTTGGTAAAATCTCAATAATTATTCACCACCCAAAAGTAACAGAAGTTTTCTTATTAGACACAGTACTCTTTTGTCCTAAACACTGCTAAAAATAATTTATTTCAAGTTGATTCAGATTGATAACAGTATGAGGGAATTTCAGGAATAAATTAAATACAATTATAACAAATTAAAAGTTTTAAAACTACTCAATTGGCCTGGCAGTGTTGCAAAAACTACTTCCAAGATGTACCCACCTATCACCCTTCTTTTTCAGTCGAGACTTCTCTAACTCTGAATCATGCATGTTACTTTTCACTCCCAGACCACTGTATCACCTCTTTGGTTTCTCCAGAGCCAAATGACTAATTTTAGCACCACTCTAAGCTTTTGCAGAAAGCTGCTGTAGCCATAGTCATTTCCCTCCCCTACTCAGACAAGGTTCTATGTATTTCTATATATTTTTATCTTCTATGTAGATCTCTCTAGCTCTCATTCATAGAGCTTCCTCAGAGTTTAACATCCCAATTACTTTGCTCTTGATTAGCCCTAACTGAACTTACTGCTTCCATCTCCCTCTCTTCTTTTTCCATTTTCCATACAGCTTTCCTAAAAATCTCTTTGGCTCCTGCTCTTCACAATTCCTGCTCTCACATTCCTATTCAGCTGACACTACCCTGAAAGAACCACACTGCTTGAAGACTGGTTTGAAACCAAGACGTATATCATTACATTTTATGGATCCAGAGAAAAATAAACTGCCCTGCACAGTACCTCATATTTGATTAAGGGCAGGTCAAGATGTGATTCAGTAGAGCAGTGGTTCTCAACCTTTCTAATGCCACGACCCTTTAATATAGTTCCTCATGTTGTGGTGACCCCCAACCATAAAAAATTATTTTTGTTGCTACTTCATAACTGTAATTTTGCTACTGTTATGAATGGTAATGTAAATATCTGTGTTTTCTGATGGTATTAGGTGACCCTGATAGCAGTTCTCAACCTGTGGGTCACTTTATTTATACACTGTATTGTGTGTTCACCACCCTAAGACACTTCTCCTTCCATCACATTTATTCCCCCATAGCCTCCTCTACCTCCTCTCTCCTCCCACCGCCCGCCTATTTTTAACTAGAGGCCCGGTGCACTGGTAGGGTCCCGTAAACTTCAATATACCACCTTGTTATTAGTTGTCTCATTAAAAAAAAAAAAAGAAGACTTCTTTCTGATTTAGCAATTTTTTAGCATTGTTTTTTCCCCATTACCGTATTTTCGGGTGTATAGAAGATTTTCCTGGGTTAAAAGTCGTCATATACACCGGAAAATACAGTATTTTTTTTTAATGTTTTTATTGATTTCAGCGAGGAAGGAGAGAGAGAGATAGAAACATCAGTGATGAGAGAGAATTATTGATTGGCTGCCTCCTGCACGTCCCTATTGGGAATCGAGCTTGTAACCCTGACATGTGCCTTTGACCAGAATTGAAATCTAATTCTACAAAAAACTTAAGTTTTGACAAAAGTGTTAAAGTCATTCATTCATTTTCAACAGATGGTACTAACAGAACTAGATAATCACATAGGGGGAGGGGCTCATATGAAATACGAAAGTAAATTAATTTAATGTTTGATCATAGATCTAAATGTAAAAACTAAAACTCTAAACTTCTAAAATACAACCTAGGATAAATTTTCTTACAACACAAAAATCACAATCACCAAAAGAAATATATATATATATTGTAATCTAGACTTAATCAGAATTTTAAAAATTTCTACCAAAAAGGAACTTTGAAAAAAATGTAAAAGCAAGCCATATACTGGAAAAAATATTCCATGTAATTCTGACAAAGACATATTTAATATAATATAAAGTTACAACTGTAAGATATTTCAGTTCACAAAAGATACATGAATGTCATCAACAAAAAGAAAATTAAAACACAAGGAGACACTGCTACACATCCATTAACCTTTTGCACTCGAATGTCGAGTGTGACTCGACACGGTTAGCATCGGTAGCAGCTCGTATGTCGAATTGTACTGAATGTATCAATAATGTGAAATATAAAAAAATCCAAATAAATAAGTTTGTATGAAAAGAAATTCCAGTTTTTTATTCTACTGCCGCGCTTTGTAAAATCTGGGGTATTTAAAAAATTAAATCCTGAGTAGAATAAAGGAATCAAGAAAAAAGCAAGCGAGTGCAAAGGGCTAAAATGGCTAAGATTAAGAATCGCTAAAAAAATCTAAGGTGGAGAAACTGTTGGTAGGAATGTAAACTGGTACAACTACTGTATTTGCTACATAAGATAAAATATTCAGGTTCCGGGGATTAGACTATGGACATCTTTAAGGAGTCTTCATTCTGACTACCATAAAAAGAAAGAAATTCTACTCATATGAGATTTTTAAAAAAGCAAAACTAACCTGTAGTGTTAGAAAGCAGATCAGTGGCTGTCTGGGATGGAGGTGAAGAGTAGGATTGATGGCAGTTGGAAACGAGGGAATTTTTTCT
The DNA here is from genome assembly GCF_027574615.1 of Eptesicus fuscus. Classification (NCBI taxonomy): domain Eukaryota; kingdom Metazoa; phylum Chordata; class Mammalia; order Chiroptera; family Vespertilionidae; genus Eptesicus; species Eptesicus fuscus. Next base: position 36,743,291 of record NC_072475.1, read on the forward strand.
TTAATGAACATATAAGCCTTGACTTGAACTGTGTTATACAAGCATACATATTTCTCACAATTCAATGAATTATAGATTTCACTGTATGTCACATACACCTCATAACAGTTTATTGTCAAGATCATAAATAACATCTTTAGTAGGTATTTTGTTATTTTAGTTGTTTTCCCCCAGAGGCTTTTAACATGCTTGCTCATCACTTCAGTTCTCTAATCTATCTTTGTCATATATCTTAAGTTCCCACCAAGGCAGTCTTCAGAAAAACAATCTATGACTATGAAGGAAATAATATTCACCAGTGAAAAACTAACCACTTTTTATAAAACTAGAGGCCTGGTGCACGAAATTTGTGCACAGGGGTGGGGGGGTGTGGGGGCGGTGGAGTCCCTCAGCCCAGCCTGCATCCTCTCCAATCTGGGACACCTTGAGAAATGTCTGATTGCCCATTTAGGCCCGATTCTACCTCTCACAATCCAGGACTGCTGGCTCCCAACTGATCACCTGCCTGCCTTCCTGATTGCCCCTAACCACTTCTGCCTGCCAGCCTGATCACCCTCTAACCACTCCCCTCCCTGCCTGTTTGCCCCTAACTCCCCTCCCCTGCCGGCCTGGTCCCCCCCAACTGCCCTCCCCTGCCGGCCTGGTCCCCCCCAACTGCCCTCCCCTGCAGGCCTGGTCCCCCCCGAAATGATCTCCCCTGCAGGCCTGGTCCCCCCCCAACTGCCCTCCCCTGCAGGCCTGGTCCCCCCCAAATGCTCTCCCCTGCAGGCCTGGGTCCCCCCCAATTGCCCTTCCCTGCAGTCCCGGTCGCCCCCAACTTCCCTCCTCTGCCAGCCTGGTCACCCCTAACTGCCCTCCCCAGCAGGCTTGATCACCTCCAACTGCCCTCCCTTGTAGGCCTGGTCCCTCTAAAATGACCTCCCCTGCTGGCCTGATCGCCCCCAACTGCCCTCCCTTGCAGGCCTGGTCCCTCCCAACTGCCCTCCCCTGCTGGCCATCTTGTGGTGGCCATCTTGTGTCCACATGGGGTAGCCATCTTGTGTCTGAGTGACAATTTGCATATTACTCTTTTATTAGATAGGATAGAGGCCTGGTGCACGGGTGGGGGCCGGCTGATTTGCCCTGAAAGGTGTCCCGGATCAGGGTGGGGGTTCCCTTGGGGCATGGGGCGGCCTGGGCGAGGGGCCTGTGGTGGTTTGCAGGCCGGCCACACCCCTCGGAGACCCAAGCGGAGGCCCTGGTATCTGGGATTTATTTATCTTCTATAATTAAAACTTTGTGGCCTTGAGGGGAGGCCAGGGCCAGCCAGGAAGCTTGGCTTCCTCCATCGCCAGGGGCAACCCAAACCTCCTGCTCTCTGCAGCTCCGTGGCCTCCGCCATATTTGTTGGGTTAATTTGCATACTCACTCCTGATTGGCTGGTAGGCGTGGCTTGTTGGTGTAGCAGAGGTATAGTCAATTTGCATGTTTCTCTTTTATTAGATAGGATTCTTTCTAAAGAAAAATCTGTTGGCAATTCCAGTTCAAATATGAGAATTTAAAGCATGACCACAACTCTGGCAAGTAGTACATCCCTAAGTTCCATGCTGTGTGTTAAGGACTGAAAATCCTGTACATCGCTATGGCATTCTTCTAGGAGAAAGTTCAGAAGCAGTAACTACTAAGAGGAGGTAAGAAGCCGACTGACCTGTATGTGGATGTGATTAGGAAATCATGTGGTACTTTGCCCCAATAGCTTAAAGAAAACTGGACTACCACTAACAACCTTAGCATTGTGTAAGCCCAAAAAAATAACTTCCCTGCAGTAATACTAAATAAATACCATTTTTCTACACACCACTCAATATAAATCAAGAATAGCAACATCCATGCTAGGGGCCACATTGAAACTACTGTGGCCACTTAAAGGACTTATCTCCCCACCTCTAAAACTAAAGCTATAAAAATACAATATGGTCTCTAAAATCATTATTATTCAAAAAACCTCAATATTAACCCACTCTCTCTGCCTTTGCCTTACCAATCCAATTATCCCAATAATCAATCAACCATATCAAACTAAGCAAGTTTTTTTTTAAATCATTCTGTCCTCTAACCTTCTACGATTTACTTTCCCATGTTAGTTTAGGATTCCTGAATCCCTAAACTTGACTGCATTATTCTCTTTAACAAAATGAAAGTTCCATTTCAGTTGTTCAGGTGTTTTACTACTTCCTTAGATAATATTGTTCATTAATCAAGATAAAAAATGAGCATTTATCACTTCAGTATGTTCAAAAATCAGTAAAGACTGAATCCCATGGATACTGATTTCTTTGAAGACTTTAAATCTACATTCATAACTTGTAGAATCATCAGTCTCATGAATATTATTATTATAACCACCTGGCAGCCACACACACAGAGTTAGATTTTCAAATTTTAGAACTATTCATGCTTTTAAAAAACATTATTTAAATATGTTCAGATTCATAGTTTTCAAAAATCAAATTTGCATTTCAGTCACATTTTTGCAGGAGACATCATTAAAGAGTCAAAGCTAAGGAAAGTATATGGTAAGGTAGCCAGGCCCACTTGCATCTACACCAGCACTCTCAGCGTGTCCCGCTGCAGCATAGCCACCACCAAGTGCTTTCTGGCGCTCGTACAACTGGAGCAGCGGGGAGGGGCGCCATTCCAGGTGCTGGGTGACAAGGCGAAGCAGCCCTACTGGTTCCACACGGAGTAACTCAAGAGCTCGAAGACAGTTCACCTCGAGGCGTGGCTGGTGGAAGCCATCTTCTGCCCGGGTGAGCACATTCCGCACGTTGAGTGTGTGTTGCACACCCTGCTTCGCATTAATCAGTGGGACCCTGAAGGCGAGGCTGAGATCTTGATATTTGGTCGGCCTTCTTACCAAAAGGATGTGTCCAAGATGATCATGAACTTGGCTCACTATCACCGCCAACTCCTCGTGGAAAAACGCTGCCCAGGAGGCCAAGCCCCGGAACTTCTCCACTGCAATCCGGGTAGCTGCGATCCAGGCCTCCCCCACAAAGTCCGGGTGGCCAAGATCCAGCGGTCCCACGACAAAGTCTGGGAGGCTGCGACCCGACACTGTTCAAGAGAAGGCGACCCAGCAGTCCCCTGACGCTGTCCGGGAGAAGGCGACCCAGCGGTCCCCTGACGCTATCCAGAACCCAGTTCCCAGGTTATGAAGGCATTTTGGGGACCCGGAGCGCGAGCCAGGCAAGGTTCAAGTGAAAACCCCTATCTGGAGCCTTATTCTAGGTCCTGCTTCTGCCGCAGAAGCTGGGGGAAAGGGTAGTGTGGGTTGTTCTTGGTTTCCCCTCCCCACCCCCATGTTAAATGTTTGCAAACACAAATCTAAAAAGTTCTAACAAAAGAATCAAATTTCCTTAATAAAGAATTGAATTACAGAGAGAGAGAGAGAAGGGGGAGGGGGGGGAGAGGGAGGTATGGTAAGGGCAAATATGCTCAATAAAAAACTACCCAAGATAATTCTACCACATTAAAACACTTCGGAAACTAGTCATTCCATGCATACTAGGAATGCCACTGTATTATTATAGTGACTATTATAACTAAGCTCAATAGACAAAAGGCAAACATTTCTAGTAATGGATGGTATAATTTTTCAGATGGTAATATAAAAAAATTTTTGAACATTTAATCCATGTAAATGTTTCCAGAAACTGATTCCCACCCTTTCTTCACTAGTCACAAAAGCCAGCAGCTCTAAAAATCTAAGAGACCAAGATCAAGATGGGATAGGAGCACTGAAAAAAAGATTAGGGGAGTATCTCTATTATCCACAATGGCCACCTCTTTAAACACGTTCAGATTCATAGTTTTCAAAAAGCAAATTCCTCCACCAATCCACTTCTCTTCACTCTCCTTATCATAGCCCAGTGAGCACCAAAATGGGTTCTGGGGGATGGAGCTGAGAAATGTTAAAACATGTTTAACAGGCTCTCCAGGTGATCCACAATAAAGCCTGGGAACTACTATTGCAGTGTTTAGCTAAAACTTGCACTTCTCACCTCTATTATAGCAGTACCCTCCAAGGTGCTGTCAGGATCTGACTACATTACCCTTCAACTTAACTCCTTCAAAAGGTCCCTCAACTTTCCAAAGCCCTGGCTTACGCAAAAAGGCCTTCATGATGGGAATCCTGCGACTTCCTCCTTCAGCCCCAAACACCAACATTTCACACACATACACACAGACACTTATCTCTAGACCTAACTCATAAATAATTATCCCTACTGGTCTTTGCACTGCTATCCCACCTCTTGGAATGGCTTCCCTCCCCTTCCTCTTTCCACTCAATCTCACATATAGCTAAAATCAAGTCATTTTAAGACTTGTTCCATACTCCACCTGGTCCAACACTGGAATAAGTACCCTACACTGACTCCTAAAAGCAACCTGTGCCTTCCTTATCAAATTATTACTTCATGTTAACTTATAGCACACCTGGCACATAATAGGCGCTCAATAAAATGTTAGGGGGTTGGGGGGGGGGGGCTCTATCTTTCTCACATCTAGATGTCTTGGGATCAATGGCCACGTCTTATTTGTCCATGGATCCCCAATGTCTAAGAATACTGGCACATATAGGATGTCCCAGAAAAATGTAGACACATTTTGAATAATTACAAAGTCAGTGTTTATTAACATACTAGAGGCACAATGCATGAAATCTGTGCAAGAGTAATAAGCCTGCCTTCCCCCGGCTGCCGGCACCTGCTTCCCTCTGGCACCCAAGACCCAGGGTTCCCTCCGGCTGCCAGCACCTGGGACCTGGGCTTCCCTCTGGCTGCCGGCAGGCACCCAGAACCCAGGCTTCCCTCGCAGCCCCGGCTTCGTCCAGAAGGACATCTGGTCTAATTAGCATATTACACTTTTATTATTATAGGAAGTTCATTATCAAAAGTTAAAAAATCTACAGATATGAGTAATTTTTTGTCAACACCTATTTTCAAACTAATGACTGTCCTGGCCCAAGCACTGCTGACACTAACGCAAAGCAATGGAATAGCAAGCATCAAGATCATTTCCTTTGGTAGTTGTGAGCCCACATGTCATCAACTGTTGCAGTTTTGTACTGTAAACTTTATCTTTTATGTATCAAACACAAAAAAAGTCTAGTGGGTAAATTTTCTTTGTTCAAAGCTTCACTGGCTTCACCCATTATTTCAAATCAGTTAAACCTAAAAAGGAGTGAAAACAGTTATCAAACCCTCTGGACACCATGCACCCCCAAAAATGTATCCACACTTTGAATAGTTATAAAGGCAATGTTTGTACTCCAACTGCATTTTCAAATTTCAGTAGCATCCTCTCTAATAAAAGAGTAATATGCAAATTAACCATCACTCTGCTACATAAGCCACGCCCACGAGCCAATCAGGGTGAGTATGCAAATTAACCCCAACCAAGATCGCTACCAGAAGGGAGGCTTGGGTTTCCCCGGCAACAGAGGAAGCCAAGCTTTCCACACACTCTGGAGGGCCCAGGCCTCCACTCAAGGATACAAAGTTTCAATTATAGAAGGTAAACAAATCCAAACAGAAATGGCGGCAGCCACGGATTGAGCAGGAGGCTTGGCTCCGCTCCAGGCTACAAAGTTTCAATTGTAAAAGGTAAATAAATTCCAGGTACCAGGGCCTCTGCTTGGGTCGCCAGGGACGTGGCTGGCCTGCAAACCACCACAGGCCCCTCGCCCAAGCCTCTCCACGCCCCAAGGGAGCCCCACCCTGATCCAGGACACCCTTCAGGGCGAACCAGCTGGTCCCCACCCGTGCACCAGGCCTCTATCCTATTTAATAAAAGAGTAATATGCAGACTGACCATCACTCCAACACACAAGATCAAGATAGCTGCCCCTATGTGGTCAAAGATCCTACCCCCATGTGGACACAAGATGGCCACCACAAGATGGCCAGCAGGGGAGGGCAGTTGGGAAGGACCAGGCCTGCAAGGGAGGGCAGTTGGAGGCCATCAACCCTGCAGAGGAGGGCAGTTAGGGGTGACCAGGTCGGCAGAGGAGGGAAGTTGGGGGCAAACAGGCTGACAGGGGAGCAGTTAGACATCAATCAGGCTGGCACTGGGAGTGGTTAGGGGGTGATCAGGCTGGCAGGCAGAAGCGGATAGGGGAAATCAGGAAGGCAGGCAGGCGAGCAGTTGGGAGCCAGCAGTCCTGGATTGTCAGAGGGATGTCCGGTGGGATCGGGCCTAAATGGGCAGTCGGACATCCCTCGAGGGGTCCCAGATTGGAGAGGGTACAAGCTGGGCTGAGGGACACACACACCCCCTGCCCTGTGCATGAATTTCGTGCACCGGGCCTCTAGTTTTAGGATGATTTCCTTTGTTCAAAGCTTAGAAAAAGCTGAAAAGAAACATCCATTGAGCTATTAGCTGTTAAAGTGTGTATACATGTTTTGGGACACCTATAGATACCTTTTAAAAGTTTGCTGAGTGACCCCAAACAAGAAAAAGCTACAAGAGTTCATCAGCACCAAACTAGTATTATAAGAAACGTTAAGGGGCCTAGCCAGTTTGGCTCAATGGATAGAGCATCAGCCTGTGGACTGAAGAGTTCTGGGTTCAATTCCAGTCAAGGGCATATGCCTAGGTTTCGAGCTCGATCCCCAGAAGGGGGCGTGCAGGAGGCAGCCGATCAATGATTCTTTCTCATCATTGATGTTTCTCTCTCTCCCTCTCCCTTCCTCTCTAAATCAATAAAAATATATTTAAAAAATAAAAAGAAAAATTTTTCAAAAACATATTAAGGGAATTCTTCAAGAAGAAAAATAAGGATAAAAATATGAATAAAAATGTCAATAACTACATTCCTATCAATTACTTTAAATGTAAATAGGTTAAATACTCCAATCAAAAGACAGGGTGGCTGAATGAAGAGGAAAACAAGACCCATACATATGCTGCCTATAAAAGGCTCACTTCGGATCAAAATACATGCACAGACTGAAAAGAGAAAAATATATTTCATGCAAAAGGAAAACAAAAGAAAAGCTGGGGTAGCAGTACTTGTAGCAGACAAAATAAACTTTAAAACCAAGGCTATATTAAGAGACAAAGAAGGACATTACATAATGATAAAGGGATCAGTTCAACAAAAGGATATAACCCTTGTAAACATTTACGCACCCAACATAGGAGCATCTAAACATATAATGCAAATATTGATGGACATAAAATGAAAGATCGGCAGTAATACAGTCATAGTAGGGGACATCAATGGATAGATTATCCAGAAAGGGAATCAACAAAGAAACAGCGGCCTTAAATGACACATTAGACCAGATGAATTTAATTGATATTTTTTAGAATACTTCACCCCAAAGAAGAATATACCTTCTTTTCAAGCACACATAGAACATTTTCCAGAATACACCACGTTAGGCCACAAAACAAATCTCAATAAATTTAAGGAAAATGAAATCACATCAAGCATCTTTCATACAACAGTATGACACAAGAAATGAATTGCAGAAGAAAACTGGAAAAACAAACAAATACACAGAAGATAAATAACATAATTCTAAACAATGAATGGGTTAACAACAAGATCAAAGAAGAAATCAAAAGAAACATTGAGACAAGTGATAATGAAAACACAACATCCCAAAATCTATGGGACACAGCCAAAACAGTTCTAAGAGGGAAATTCATAGCAATACAGAGGCCTAACTCAAAAACAATAAAATTTTCAAATAAACAATCTAACCTTTACACCTAAAGGAACTAGAAAAAGAACAAAGCCCAGAGTAGAAAGAAGAAAATAATAAAGATCAGAGTGGAAACAAACGAAATAGTCTCTAAAACAAAACAATACTAAAGATCAATGAAACCAAGAACTGGTTCTTGGGAAGACAGGCAAGATTGATAAAACTTTAACCAGACTCAGAAAAAAACACACAAACAGAATCCAAGTAAATACAATCAGAAATGAAAGAGAAGTGATGACTGATGCCACAGAAATACAAAGAATTATACTATTTATATAATTTTAATTAATTAAACAGTGCTTAATTCAGAGTTTCCAACTATCAAACTGAGTTTCTGATGACTTTTATATTAATGTAAAGTCTTTAGAAAAGTTTTGAAATAACATGAAAAAGTAACTATCCTAGAATACAAATTATACCCACTAGAAACCTCAGTAACTAGTTACACTATATCAGTCTATTTTTCTTGTGACTATTCTCAAATAACTAATTTAATTATCTCTTGGTTTAGTGTATCATAATGTAGAAGGGGATTCCTCGTTCCCATGCAGCAATTTCCCCTCCTCCAGTTGTTCTTCTGCTTTTGTCCATTAAGTATTTGGAAATGAAATCAATTCCCCATCCCCATAAACCCCCAATCTTCATACCCCTATGCACCTCAAAATGAGGAGCAACAGCAAGCCAGAAAGAAGAAAACCTGATGCTTAGCTCTTCTCAGTAACATTCACTCCTGAATTTCCAATTGCTTTCATTTTTCTAGAATTCAGAAACGTGGTCCAGGGTGCAATGCTATAATAATGGTGCAATGTCATTCTCACCTATTACACTACCAGTTCAACTTTGTCCTTCCTGTCCAAAGCTAACTAAGCCCCTTTCCCTCCCAAATCATAATCTCATCCATCATGAACTATATCCAGGACTGAAACATAATCCTGCTATTCTGCTTAAAGTCTCCTGCCCTGTCACAGAAGAACGTCCAAACTTCTTATCACAGCAAAAGAGTCCCTTGATAATATGATCCCTTCTTACCTTTCCTGTCCATTCACATTACTGTCCAACTTACAAACTATACCCTACACATAAAGAATACAGTTTGCCAGAAAAGATCAACCTGTTTGGCATCTTTATGGCCTAATAAATATTCCTCTTCTCCTGTTATACCACTCACATACCTATTTTTATTGTAAATTATTTCAATACTAGTGGCCCGGTGCACAAAATTAGTGTAGGGGGGGAGGGGGGCCCTCAGCCCAGCCTGCACCCTCTCCAATCTGGGATCCCTCGAGGGATGTCCAACTGCCGGTTTAGGCCTGATCCCACAGGCAGTCGGACATCCCTCTCGCAATCCGGGACCGCTGGCTTCTAACCACTCACCTGCCTGATCGCCCCTAACCACTCTGCCTGCCGGCCTGTTCGCCCCCCAACCACCCTCCCCTCCTGGCCTGATCGCCCCTAAACGCCTCTGCCTCTCGGCCCCGCCACCATGGCTTTGTTCGGAAGGTCTTCTGGTCTAATTAGCATATTACCCCTAAACGCCTCTGCCTCTCGGCCCCGCCACCATGGCTTTGTTCGGAAGGTCTTCTGGTCTAATTAGCATATTACCCTTTTATTAGTATAGATATGTATACAGATTCTCAGTTAATATGAACAACACTTGTAATTTATTTTAATATTTTAAAAATTATAAATGTGAATATCATTTTATTATACTTAAAGAGATATAGATTTAGTACAATTTCAGAAGTGTAGAACACAGAACAAAATTAAAATTAAATCTAAAGTGCCAAAAAATTATTGGCTTTGACATTCAACGATCATACAATTAAAATAAAGGCATTAGGCCTGGCCAGCGTGGCTCAGTTGGTTGTGCATCCTTCCATTCACTGAAATGTTGCTGGTTCAATTCCCTGTCAGGACACATGCCCGGGTTGGAGGCTTGATCCCCAGTGGGCAGTTTGCAGGAGGCAGCCAATCGATGTTGCCCTTTCACATCATGTTTCTTCTCCATTCCTCTCTAAAAATCAATAAACTGTTAAAAAATAAAGGCATTAAAGGAAACAATCATCTCAAAAATGTACTTGATGTTATTTCTTTTAATTTTCTCTACAATGAAATGGGATGTAACAAATGCACCTGAACTCAGAGATTAATGGATAAAACAACAGAAGTTTCTTAAGATACCTAAAGAATATTTTCTGTATAGCTGATCTGTTCAAAATTGAGGTGTCAGAGAAATGAAAATGCTTTTTTTAGGAAAATCAGTTCAGGTAATGATTAACCTGAAGAGATCAGTATTGTACATTTTCCATTTAATTTGGCTGAATACTGGCTTAGTATTTAAATTACATGTGCAATCATAGGTTCAAAGAGCATTCAACCCAGAAGAGACATCAGAGGCCCAGTTCAAAGTTTTAAAGATGAAGCAAATGAAGTCCAGAAAAATTAACAAGTTGAGTCACAAAAGGCTTTTTCTTACATGGGTATTTTCTTATTTTAGTGAGCTAATAAAATACTGCTCCATATAACCACTGGTAGGAATATGTAACTTGTAAATTTTGTTACATGCTAAAAAAAATATTTACCATAACTGTCTGGTTAGGATGAAGGTGGTTATCTTCCTCAGAGATTAAAATATCTCATATATATATATATATTTAACCTGTTGATAATTTTCTAACAGTTGCCTCAAATATTGACTTCCATTATCTGTTAAATTAGAAGTAATGTTAAAAACAAAATAAATAGCATCAATATTTTTACTACATAACTCATTTTAAGAAATCAAATTCATTTGAATACCCATTTTAGCAAAAGACAGGGTACATAAAATTACTATCACATAAGGAACCTCAATTTTTCATATTAAAAATGAAGCTATATTTAAAAAGGTTGGGAACCCCTGATTAAAAAAAATGGTGCCAATTCTAGTTAAAAGAATTTTACACTAACGTTTATCATGGACGAAAGGCACAACTTGCCCAACTATAAATAAATGAACACACATTTTGGGGTGAAGGAAGAGGGGTTGAGGGAGGGGGAAAGATTGTCTGCCCAGCAGTTTCCTTGTTTACTCAACTGTCATTCCCACTGCTCTCGTCCCACTCCCACCAGGTACTTAGAACAGCCATCCTATATAATAAAAGGCAAATTGTCCCCTCAACCGGGAGTTTGACCAGGGGGCGGGGCCAGCCAGCCAACCGCCCATGGCCCCTCCCCCTGGCCAGCCCTGCCCCCGGTCAGCCCCCCACCCCAATTAGGGACAGGGCCAGCCAATGAAATCGTGCACCGGGCCTCTAGTCCTATATAATAAAAGCCTAATATGCTAAGTGTCCAACTGTTCGCTATGACGTGCACTGACCACCAGGGGGGCAGACGCTCCAACCAGTAGGTTAGCTTGCTGCTAGGGTCCAGCCAATGGGGACTGGGTGAAACAGGCCAGACACACCCTGGAGCCATCCCACGGTCCCTCCCTGGGCCCGATTGTGCACCGGTGGGGTCCCTCGGCCTGGTCTGCGCCCTCTCACAATCCAGGACCCCTCGGCGGTGTCAGAGCTGGTTTCGGCCTGATCCCTGCAGGCCAGGCCGAGGGTCCCCACCGGTGCACACCGAGCCTCTAGTAGTTCATATGTGGCCTCGGGCCATGGAAAGCACTCTCCCAAACCAAACTGATCAGTGCTTCAAGAGCTTTCCAAACAAAATAGAGAAAGAGATAGTCCCTACTCTAGAGCATGTAAAAACAGAATAGAAACTCTGGCACTGGCAAGTCATGTTTTCCTCCATGTAAAGAATGCCAATCTACTATGAGAGAATGAAACTAACCTAGAAACACACACACACACACACACACAAATTGTTAGAAATTTCTGGTAGTATCAAATGGGCCCTTTTATCATGAATGAAAGGTATAACATCTAGTTGTCCTAAACAAGCTTGGCTGACTCAATGCCCTTCCTATAGCTGAGTTATTCAATCCATTTTGGATTCCATATGCCAATGAATTTCCTTTTCGGGTTAAACTAACTTTGAGTTTCTATCACACAACTAAGAGTTCTGACTCATATACAACTTTGAGAAGTTGACCATGATTAATCAAGACAATATGACAAGTTTGGCTCAGTGGATAGAGCATCTGCCTGCAGACTGAAGAGTCCCAGATTCAATTCTGGTCAAGGGCACATGCCTGGGTTATGGGCTTGATCTCCAGTAGGGGGCATGCAGGAGGCAGCCAATCAATGATTCTCTATCATTATTGATGTTTCTGTCTCTCTCTCTCCCCCTCATCAATAAAAATATATAAAAAAAGACAATATCACAAATAAATGTTAAGTAAAGGCAAATTACAAAACTTCCAGAACCTATATAAAACATAAATGGAGTATCTAGCCCTCAGCATATTACTTAAATGAAATATGTATCTTTAACTTAAGAAAAATTAAGTGTTAACCTCTTAAATCTAGCAGTTATGATAAACACAAGCACATTTTCAAATTTCATCAATCATCCATTTATTTTCTTCATATTGATTCTAATACCATCTCTAAATACATTCCTCCAAGAAAAGTGGGAAGCACATACATATGTTCCCTAGGCCTCCAAATGTACATACCAATGTGTAATAAAGCCTCTTCCAACCCTCCTCTAAATGCTGATCTTTTAATGAATTATTTCCAGTGTTCTATTGTAAGGATGAACCAGTTTAAGGCTATCAGCTGGTCTTGAGAACCTTCCTAAGAACAATTCTCTCAAATACATACTGAACACACACATACCAGGTCCTGGCTTTAGATCCTGGAGTGACATGACAGAGCCCATACCTGTTCTCATGGAGCTTAAACTATAGAGGTGAGTAAAAAATATGTATACATACAAACATATATATATATATATATACATAAACACATCCTATGTAATAAAGAGCTAATGTGCTAATTAGACCAAACAGCAGAACAACCTTCCAGATGAAGCCGAGGCTGCAAGGGGCTGCAAGGGCCGAGCCCCTTGCACGAACTTCATGTATTGGGCCTCTAGTATATGTATATATTTAAGTGACTTGTTCTCTCAGAAATGTTTTCCCGACAAGCTGATAGCCTTAAACTACTGGTTCATCCTTACAGTAGAACACGGAAATGTATACATATATATACATACATACATACATACATACACACATACATATATGTATGTATGTGTGTATGTATGTATGTATGTATGTATATATATGTAAATGTTCAAGTGCTATGAGGAAAATAAGAGGGTCTTGTGACTGAAAACGGCTATGGGAACAAAAATGGCAAAGAAGTGGGCAGCTTATGACCGCTCGATGTGCCCTGAGATGGTGGTATTGGAATTGAAATCAGAGTGACATAAAAGGAATTAGCCATAAGACAATTGCAGGGCCAAGGCTGAAGCACAGAGCAAAGCAATTAAGGTACTGAGACAGGCGTAAGCTTGTTCAGTGGGCGTGGAGCTGGTATGGCTGGAACAAGGGGGAGGGTGCTGTGAAATATGATAAGGTTTGTGAAGTGGCCAAGGGCAGGATCACATGGTGGGAGCTAAGGAAAGGCATTTGAATTGAGTATGATGGAAAAACCATAGAAGAAGACTAAAGGGAAGAAACTAAGATTTATTGAGCACCTTATATAATGCCAGACAAAATAGTATGTATAAATGTTCTCCCTAAGGACTCTATAAAGCCATATATGCATTCATATAAATTATACCGTGAGCATTTATCATAGTAATTATCAAAAAATCAGTATGCTGTTATGCACAAACTTAAAAAAAAAAAAGCCACTTTTCCTGTTACTACCAGTTCTCACTTGTAGGAGTCACTTATACATTGATTTATCAGACCAAAGGAACCAACCAACCAATGTTATCTACTAGCATGAGTCATCTGGAAGAAAATGCAAAAAAGGCAAATGAGACTAGATGGAAACAAGGCAGCAGCTATTCATGAGAGTGTATGACCCAATACAATGGAACAAACCAAGTAGAGAAGCAACAAATTAGAAAACATGCCCACATACAAGAAGCAGAGAGCCCAGGGATACAAAAGATTAAGTTATCTACTTAAAAGTCCACTCCAGCAGACATATAAACAGAGTAAAAAAACACAAAAGCTTCTAATATAAATTCTCTGCTCATGTCCCTATTTAATAGGGCCTTGCCTATTTTAACAACACTCAGAGGAAAATGAAAATGTTAATGTTTTAATATACTATGCTTGGTAATTTTTTATCTGAACTGTAAAATTTTTATTTATAAATATTTCTTAAAATATCACTAAAATGCTGTGGCAATGATTTTAGTTCAAAGTTCTAAAACTGAAAATCTTATCTTCCCTTACAGCAAATTCTGGTTTCCAGTAAACACCTCAACTATCACCCTTCTAACAACTATCTCCCTCTGACAAAAAAAATCCTCAATAAAAATGGGGAGCCCTACCCAGTTTTGTTCAGTGGATAGAGCGTCAGCCTGTGGACCAAAGGGTCCCAGGTTCGATTCCGGTCAAGGGCAAGTACCTCAGTTGCAGGCTCCTCCCCGGCCGGGCCCTGGTAGGGGCTTTGTGCAGGAGGCAACCAATCGATGTGTTTCTCTCACACTGATGTTTCTCTCTGTCTTTCCCTATCCCACTCTACCTAAAAATTAATGGAAAAATATCCTCAGGTGAGGATTAACAAAAAACAACAACAAAAATGGGGGGAAAGTCATCTTCCAAATAATAATACCAAGACTTCTTATCCCCACATCTCCACTCCAAACACCCAATATCTCAAATTGTCCTGGATATTTTCACCAGTAGCCAGGAGCAGATGTTGCCCCAGCTCACCCTGACAGTGTTACCATGACCTACTCCTATTTCTTCCAACTCTGACCCTCCTCTATCTTCCAACTCTGTCTCATCACCACATATCATTAAATGAAAATCTCATGCCACTGCCAACCTACACTCAACAATAAAAATACAGGAAGTACAGGATGTTCGCATGCTAGAACGTGGGTAGTAGTAGATCAGAAGAGGTCAGAATTAAGAGCCAACCTGGGCCACAGAACCACGTGTACAGTAATGGCTGGTTTAAAGAGACAAAAGGCATGGAGTGTGTGCATGCTCTGAGCCCTTCGGGAAGGCCAAGATCAAAGGGAGAGCACCAAATCAGGATTAAAAGTCAGGCAAAAACGTCATTATAAGTATCAGGTAAAGGCCAGGGTTCTAATGGGGTGGGAGGGACCCAAAAGGAAATAAACTAGAAAGACTATATGAGTATCAGGGAACACGTGGACAAGTCAAATTTACCTGGTCAAAGTCTGTTTCTTTTAACTCAGGTTTTGAGCATATTCATTGTCTCTGCAGACTCCAAAAGCTGTATAGCAGGATGCTGGGTTATCAAGCGGACCCTCACAATTCTTACAGTATGAACACAATGAGTCCAAGGGTCAATGAATTTGTAAAAATGGATGAATCCCTTTTCTAATGTTGTATATTTGAGTCACCCTGCATGATTTTAAACAAAAAATACGAGTATTGAAAATGTGTACCCCATATTAAAGCAAATATCATTTCCTGAAAACTTTCAGTATTTTTGCACATAGACACATCCTGTGTTATGTCATAGTATTTCTCAGTGAGAGTCCAAGTCAAAGTTTGCATAGTGTGTAACACGCCTATTTAAAATGACTGATTTGTCCACAAGCAGTACCCACTGAGAGCAGAGCAGTGTCTGATCTCCCAGAGACAGGAAAAAGGAGCCAAGATTCCATTCCAGAAAGCAAGAAGACTGTTTTTTAAGAAAGGTAGCAACCTTTTTTCCTTGAAACATTATCAAGATATGACCAAATTCAACATAAAATATTACTGTAAGGCAGCATATGTATCAGAAATAACACAGCTCCACAGTACATAGTATCATTTCAGAGTGAGCAATAAAAGCTCAGTCACCAAATGTGGTGGTCTTAGCCCTTTAACTTGGGAATTCTAACCATCCCATTCTCCGCAGTTGCCACAAGAAGCCATGACAGGTTTACAGGAGGGGTGTCACTTTTCTGCCTGTCTCTACAGCTGTTCCTCCTGCAGCTAACAAAAGTACCAAGTAGTAGCTAGCATTTATTGCTTCCTTTGTGCCAGGCCCTACAATAATTGCTTTACATGCATCCACATTTCAATCCCCACAAATGCTCTATGAAGAAAAGTACTAATTACCCTTTACGCCCATTTTTCAGAGTGGAAACCAATTGGAATGGTTATATAATTTCCCAAAGCCATAAAATCAAATTAATAAATAGAGGTGACAGGATTCAAATCAGGTATACCTGGCTTCAGAGGTGAGCTCTTTACCACATTAACACCCTACAGTCAGGGCTACTGCCAAAGATCAGGCACAGACCCTACCTCATCCTCTTAGCTCTAAAAAGAGGCAATGCTCTCAGGAAACACTAGCGTCAGGTCACAGCAGCAGAATAAAATGCACACAAAAACAGGTGCTACCTTTCTCTGAGGTTGTTCCAGCTTAAGTTAAAAGTAATAAGCACAACTAGAAGGCAACTCTTTGGATAAACTAAACAGCCAATGTACAATTACGTGACACCAACTGCAGCCAAAAATGAAATCAAAGTCTAATGTATCTGTCTCCTTGGAGTCAATAATACATAATCATGTTAAGATCCATGCAATGTCAGAATATATGGTTCCACAAATCCCATTTTATTAAAGATTATCATAATTATTAAAAATCAACTGCTAAACTATGGGCACTCCAATTTCCACGTCTTTGGCAAAACAACACCTTTGAAATCAGGCACCATTACTTCTACACAACCAAAATCTTTTCAAGTTTGCAATGAATTAATTTCTAATGATCAACCTTGGATAGGACTCAAAAATCACCAGTCACTATCACTAAATACTTTTACTGGTCTGATGACCCAATCATGAAACAGAACCAAAATTTATCATCATACTCACTGGCTCTAATTCTGCCAACAAATATCAGAAATAAAAATAACTGCATGCAGGAATATACACAGTTCCAGCTCTTGAAGAACTGACTAAAAAGCATGAAAGAAATTAACATAGTTTTCTCTTCTTTTGACTGTCCAGAGTGAAAGGAATAGAAAAGATTAAGAATTCTTAATTGGAAGCTTTGATTTTTCACAATCATTCCTTTTTTTGAAATGATAAAACTAACACAAAATTCAAACAGTTCAAAAGGTTATGCACAAAAATAAGCTTCTCCCACATCTGGCCTCCTGATCTCCCCACCCCAACCCCGCCCCCAAAACCACTCTTAGAAGTCTCTTGTGCATCTTTCTGGAGTCACCTTAAACACATTAAGACAAGCATGCACACACATACTCATAACACACCCCACCACCATGTGCGTGTCCTTTCCACTCCTCTCCCCCTTTCTAAGCTAAAATGGCAACAGAGTACACAAGATCTCTTGCCTCCTTGTTTTTTTCATTTAAAGGTATCTTTGAGAAGACTCTATAAAAAACACTAACAAGTCCTAGCCGTTTTGGCTCAGTGGATAGAGCGTCAGCCTGCGGACTGAAGGGTCCCAAGTTCGATTCTGATCAAGGGCACATGCCTGGGTTGTGGGCTTGATCCCCAGTGGGGGCCGTGCAGGAGGCAGCCAATCAATAATTCTCTCTCATCATTGATGTTTCTCTCTCTCTCTCCCTCTCCCTTCCTCTCTGAAATCAATAAAAATATATTAAATAAATAAATAAATAAATAAAAAATAAATAAATAAATAAAATAAAAAACACTAACAAGAAAGTCATAAGCATCAAATTGAAACAAAACTGTAAAAGACCAATTCACTTCACACAAAACATCTCTCACCAGGTAATAAAACTGGTGACCTCTGCTGGCAGGACATAAGAAAGTCCAAAGACAAAAAATAATTCTGGGAGGGTCTGTTAGTTTTTGCACAAGAATAGAAAAACTATTTCCCTGACACAGTAACAGACTGCACTCCTAACCTGTATATGGTCTCACAAATGTACACTGCTTACTAAGAAAACCAGAGAAGGGTGACTTAGATAAAATCCATCAGTTTAGTGGAGGCAACATTTTTTAAGTATATAGCATTATTACATTTTTATATAAACAGGTGCCAAAGAACATTGCCACAGCCCTAACACATTTGGCTCAGTGGATAGAGTGTCAGCCTGCGGACCCAAGGATCCCAGGTTCGATTCCAGTCAAGGGCATGTACCTTGGTTGTGGGCACATACCCAGTAGGGAGTGTGCAGGAGGCGGCTGATCGATGTTTCTCTCTCATCGATGTTTCTAACTCTCTATCCCTCTCCCTTCCTCTCTGTAAAAAATCAATAAAATATATTTTTTAAAAAAAGAACATTGCCACAGCTACAAACAACACCTAAAAATTCACACACATGATAACTTTTATACCATAAAGGGATAATTATGTAGAAGTAGAGAAAATAAGATGTTATGGAAATTCATTCATTATTCCTACTACCTTATTTCAAAAACCCAAAGTATTGCCTTACACTCTGAGTTAATGGCATCTGATAGCATCAAAATAGAGATGGAACAAAATTAGTACACAATTAGCCTGTTCGAATGAAGGAGAAAGCATAAAACCACTCCCTAATCCATAATTTTTGTTTTATTAGCAGTTGAAGGTAACCACCAAAATAGGCTATCACTGTAACTTCTCTAACAATGTATCTGCTCATGCTAATGTCAAGTACTTTCTGACTATTATTCTACACAAGGTTGTATATCTTTTTAGTCTTTAAAACCATAAATTAAGCAAATTTCCGTGCAGATCTTCCTTTAAAAAATGACATAAAATTAAATGACAGAATTGGAGAATTTTAATACAGAAATTGGTTGAATGAATGAGCAAACTTTAGTTACTATTTCATGTGATCCTCTTAATACATATTACTAGAAGCTAAATCACTTACTCACATAACTAAAACCCAGTTTTAATAAAAACTGATAAAAATTCATTTGCTTAATAGTGAACCCAAGTTAAAATTTAAAATGCTTCCTACCATGCAAGTAGATAAGCAGTAAGAATAAAAACAGTCACTGATTATTTCATTATAATGTCTTATCATTCAGTGTTTAAAAGGACTCAATGCAAAAAAAAAAAAGTTCTAGTACCACCTTTGTTCTAAGGCAAAATAAAGATATCAAGAAGTAGACTGAAATCTCGTTCCTAAAGAGTAAAAATTCTTCACTGTTTTTGTTTTAAGATAATTTAAAAAGTTAAACATCTTTATCTTTAAATAAAAGTTTGAGAATACAGAGTACCATTTCATAAGAATTATTCTATTAAGATATTGGAATGACCATCTTTGGCCTGTGCTCCTCATGTTTCTCTTCTGTGTTTTGTTTTTTTTTAATCCTACCTCCTGAAAGAAACTTTCACAGCTACAGAGGAAAACAGGTGGCAAACCTCCAGCTTAAACATTCAATACCTACTCTTCCTCATTCATTCTTCAAACTATTCATTGCACACAAATCTTTTCCTTAATCTGAATACTCTTTCTATGTTTACTGTAATTTAATTGTTGATCTTTCAGCATGACCCTTATAGTTTGATTATATCAATTCTGAGTTAAGAATCTAATCCCTCAGAAAGCAGGGTAATATCCAACTCATTTTGTTTGATGCAAATAAAAACCATGCTTTAAAAAACTTAGATTTTAGAACTCTAAACATTAAAAATTTCAGAAGGATATAAACAAATTAGCTGTGTTTCAAATAAATTATGCAGTTTTGTTTGTAACTACTAGTAATACGGCCCAACCTTACCATAAAACCTACTGAAGGGAGATGGTCACAATGACATTCTTCTGGTAAATTAAACCCACTTACACAATATAATGGATACATCCTATACGAAATGTTAAAACATTCATAGCAATGGCTCAAATGGGATTCCAATGTGGTCAGAATGCTGTCACACATACTGAAAACTAAAAATAAAATCTTATTTAGGCACACCACCAAGAAAATAATAAGCAAAAAAGCCTGAGAGGTTAAAAATAAATACATAAAGTCCAAAATCTTAAGTTAAAACAGGCATAAAGATAACCAGATAAACCAACTTAGTGTGACATGATTTCCAACTAGAGTAGGTTTTTCACCAATGTGACTACCATTCTTGAATTAAGAAGACAAAATTATTCATTTTCATTTCACTGTAAGTTTTCTTTTAATTCAAAATTAACAATTAAATGTTGACTATCGTAAGCCTAAACCTTGAAGGCCTAATTCAAAAAGAAGTTTCTGCCATATCAACAGGACTGCCATTGTATTTTAGCATTGGCCCTTGTAGAAACAATCCATTTAACATGAAGATGGTATGAGAGAAAGTCAAGAATTCTGCTAACACCCTGGCCAATGTGGCTCAGTTGGTTGAACACTGTCCCACGCACCAAGAGGTTGCAGGTTCTTTCCTGGTCAGGGCACATACCTGGGGTTGCCAGCTCGATTCCCAGTAGGGGGCGTGCAGGAGGCAGCTGATCAATGTTCCTCTCTCCCTCTCCCTCTCTCTAAAATAATCAATAAATACAGTCTTTAAAATACTATAAAAGGAAAAAGTCCAAGAAATATGACGTGTAGTTGGGATAATGTGACACATACTCATAAAACAATGAATAATTATGACGTTTGTGATAGTCACTAAATCAATGGAATCTCAGAGAAGAAATATCCTGAGTCAGAATGGCCAGAAAAATCTTCATCGAAGAAGTGGGACTGAAATCAGGCCATCCAGAGGACAAATGGAAGGAACAGCATGCGCAAAAGCAGCAGAGTAATGAGTATGGAAAACTGCAGTATTTGGTAGGCAGGCAAGAATCCCAGTTGGAAAGGAGTGGGAAATTAAGCTGAATAGGTAGAATGGAGCCTTAAAAGCCAAACTGAAGCACATGAACGCAATCCAGTTGGCAAAGGGAAGCCATTATGGGTTCTCCAGCAGTGAAAGTGACATGATGAAGTCAGTATTTTAAATAAATTACACTGTCAGTAGTTACAGAAGATAGGATGAAGAAGAAAGGCTGCTCCAAGCAACCTACTAGAAAATTAATGCAATAACCCAGACTGAAAACCATTCATTCATTCATTCATTCATTCATTCATTTTTTTCACTCACTCACTGAGAAGACAGTAGACTGCTAGTAAGAACACTAGCTATAAAACAGACATACTGGGCCTAACGCCACTTATCCCCTGAGCCTTGATTTCTCTGCTGTTAAAAACCAGGGTATCACCCACTCAGTTTGTCACAAGTACCTGTCAAAGCATCTGGGTAGTCCTGACTCATAGAACTCCAACAGTAGTTAGCATTATCGCTGAATTAAGAATAGTAAAAAATGGGAAGTGAAAATAAGACAAGGCTCACAGATATTTCAGAGGAACAGAACTTCCAAGTAGAACTGTCTTGACAGCAGCTGAAATATGGAACAAGAATACAGATGAAAGGTCAAGGCTGGAGAAACAATAACCCACTTAAAGTAATCACTCCAATCAAAAAAAGCAGATCCTCGGTACTGCCGGATACGGCATTGAAAAACAAACAATTTTAAAGTTGGAAAATATTTAAAATGGTACAAGTGGATTTAAAAAGTCCAAGCCCAAGTGACAGAATAGCAACAAAGGCATGCAAAAGATGCACCACTGTACCTACACCAACCACATAACTTGATATTATTAAAATCCAATCTAATTCTTCAAGGTAGGCCTTAATCACAACTTACAGAAATAAATTAAGCCAAATTTATTTCAAATACTTCCACAAGGACCTCAGGAAATAAAGCTGCCAAATGCTTGCTATGACATTATGCTACCAATGAAAACAAGTAACAAGCAAATAAAATGTAATACAAAGAAGCAAACTTCAAATCCAAACCCATCATCATCATCCCAAACACCTTACATTTCCATGATGCTTACTGTATGTCAAGTACTGTCCTCAGCACCTTACACATACACTTCTTCAATCGTCTGAACTCTACAAAGTGGACTGTCCCCATGAGGAGGAAACTGAGTACAGCAGGAGTTACTCCCCCGCGGTCACATGTAGTGTGTGAGTTTGAACCCAGGCAGTTGGCCTTGAAGACCTCTGATGGAATCACTGTATTACACAAGATAGAGATGTTTCTTATTCAAGGAATATGTACTCTGAGGGTACTTTTATTTGCTTTTCCTTCTTAATTATAGGCATTGGAACCTCATTTTCTTATTTCTGCAGGCAGTAGTACTTGGAGAGGCCCTTCACCCACGGTCAACCTTAAGGTAGAAAATACAGCAGTTGACAAGATTTATCTCACTAAACAGTTCTAGAGATTTAAGCACAATGATGTTTGAATCCCATGAATTTCATTTATCCATGCAATCACTTGACCCTATTAGTAGAGATACACAACTAAAGAATTATAAACCTGATTAGAAACACTAGTTTTTGCAAGGATATCTACAAAAAAGACAAAGCTGGAAAAACTTGGCGCAGCCACAGCCATCTAGAAAGAGCACAGACAGGGCGGACTGTAGTGCATCATTTGATCATTTTGAGGCCTTGGACAAGTGAATTAACTTCTCTGCACTTCTATTTCATAATCCACAAAAAAAGCCCAATACTACCCACCTCAAGATTAGCCTGAGGTATAAATGGCACAGAAAACATCTCTCACCTTTCCTAGAGCATAGCCCCAGCAGAATCTCTTTCCTCTGGCTCTTAACAGGGCAATTCATTGTATTCAACTAGCCCAATCCCAGAGGTGGTGAACAGGAAACTTCTCCAACAGCTCGCACACAGCTTTTTTAAAATTATTTTTTAATTTTTTTTAAATTCAAGTTCCTATTGGTGATAGAGCAGGAGATACCACCATGGTGGTCTCCAAGCTGGACCATACTCTTATTAATTCTTTACTACATAGCCCTGAGGGCCTACCCCTTCTGTTTTATGGGAATGCATAAATGTCTCCGTTAGCTACTTTCTTGTTTTTTTGTTTTTTTTTTGCATTTCAGTGACATACTGTAAATGTTATTTGTGAAATGAGTCAAATTCATTTGTATTAGAAAAATACAAGTCCCAGACATTGTCAATATTTAGCCATCTCTCCCCTGACTTACCACCATCCTCGTTTCACTCAATTCTTTTTATATAAATACAGAAACTGAACAAACCCAACAAATTAATTCTATGAAGTTCATCAAAATGTGTCCAGTCAGAAATAATGCTGTAGTAAATTGTGGGAGGATTCCTGTCAGCTACTCATTTGACAAAACTGTGCTTATATTTCATTGCAACATATAAACATGTATTTATTCAACAGGTTGCTGTTCAAAAAGTCCATTAGTTCACATATTTTTTCATGAGTAGCCCCTACGTTTCTATGAAGGGTCTACCCCCTTCCTGCACATTAGCTTGAAGGCTCCCAGCACACAGGAAGCAGTTGTTTCTTGTTCTCTTGGTAAGCAAGCATCATGGCATCATGGTAAACCTTAATTAGATGTTGAGAACACAAGTAACAGAAAGATTCCTGGGCACATGTAAGAAGTTTATTAAAATGTTTAACACTTCCTTGAAGCACCCAATGCAAAAATACAACCTCCACCAAGGGCCACTTCATTTACAATGTGTCTCCATCACTTGAATAACCAAATGTCCCTCTCCATTAACTAATGGTGAGCTAAGCAACAATTTTTAAGCCATTAATGAGTCCCTTCATTAAGTTCCTTAACAGTAAGAAAAACTTTTTCCATATAAATACTGTTTTCACCCCAGTACAGTTTAGTACTTCTCCCCTATGGGTCTGATTCTAACTACTCAAATGGCAAAAATAGTATTTACGGATTTTAAAGGTAGTGATTACATACATCAGACAATGCATGATAAAAGAACTGGAAAATACTCTATTCAAAACAAACAGGAAAACCTCAACTTAAGAGCGAGAAATGTAAACAACGCATCGCCCACCTAACCACGCTCAGCCACATCGCCTATCTGCCGCCCCTCCTCCACAGGTAAGTGCTCACTGTTTCTAGAACCCTCAAAGGATAATTTCCGAAGCTTGCTGGCCATGAACTCCCATGATACAACCCAACATACACACCGTCTTCATGGAGACAGAGCTGCTCTATTTCCCTAGGCTATAAACTTAATAAAATGGGGAGAACATGCAGTCCCAAGAAGTCAGGATTACTAAAATACACCAATGCAGCTCTGGTCTGATTCAACAAAAATGAAAACGAACCACACGGGGAGAGCCAACAAGTCCCTCCCTGCATCTTCCGTATGTACCCAGGGTATTTACTACAACTTGTTGTAGGCGAGTAGATGAAAACACCACCAGGTGTCTTATATTTTCCAATGGGATAAAACAGTCTTTAGGAAAAAAAAAAGGGGGGGGGGGAGAGGAAGATTATTATTTCATTGCATGGGGGGAGGGGAGGACACACCATTTAGACTAAAAAGAGCCCACCAATTCACCCACCACGTTTTATTTAACAAGCTTGTTTAGATCAACATAAAAAAAAGTTCTTGTTTGGAAAAACAAGCAAGCCGCTAGTCAACTTCCCGAAGTCCACTGTAAATCACGTAGGTACCCAAACTATTCACCTGGGGTGCCTGCACACAAGTCCCTGGTGTTAAGGACAACTCCAGACGCTGAGAAAAACCTAGTGTTTAACTGGGTTCCAGCCCTTGTCACTCACAACCACCACATTATCTGAGAAGGTTACTCAGACCACCGAACAGGGGCCTGTTTCAGGAGCCATCACAAACCCAAATGTGGACAAGACACACACACGCACACACCACCGTCACAACCTGAATTTCCTCCGGGTTGCCACTGCACAGGGATGCCTGTTCCAGCAAATTGGGAACTTCCAAAAAAAAAAAAAAACACTGAGCACGTTCGCACAGGCACCGCTTCCCTCGAGCTGCCAGGGAAGACTGACTCTGTCACTTACACAAAAGTCCGTTTCTGTTCAAAACCGAACATCGGTTGCAAAGAGGAAGTTACCCAGAAACCACCCCTCACAACGTGGCCTTGCACCCTGTCACACACACAATGTGACTCCGCGCCACCCCAAACTTACCAGGAAGCCGGCAACAACTTTGCCAATTCCACACTTCTGAACCCAACTTCAAAGTGACTCAAAAAAAAAAAAAAGAAAAAATAAATAAAAATACCTCCTTCGGACGGCGAAAAGCTCCAAGTTACCCACCAGCACGTCCTGGAGTGCGGCCGCGCGGCCGCGCGCCCCTCCCCCGCCGGCGCCCCCGCCCGGGACCCGCGGCCCCGGCCGCCGCCGCCGCCGCCAGCCCCCCGCACGCCGGCCCGGGTCGCCGCGCCGGGGCCGCGGACGCGCCCAAGGAGGGCAGCAGATTCCCATCGCCGCCGGAGCCTGAACAAAATAACATGCACCCGAAAGATCCCTCTCTCCTCCGCTAAAAATAGGCTAGAAAGGAGTCGGCCTCATGATGGCTCCTTGATTCAATTTGCTGCAAATTCTTTCCTGAAAGCCTCCCCCCCGCCCCCCCCCACATACACACACACTAAAAGGGGGGTGTACATGCACGAAGGCTGGAAGAGGGGGAGAAGGCCGAGGTGCACATTTTCGGGGGACAACAACATAATAAGGGTAAGGATCCCCCGAGACCAGGAAAGGGTAGGGGTTGGGCAGGCACGTGAGCATTTCAAAGAAGCCTGAGAGGAAAAAGGGGGGAGGGGATGGGACACCCTAAATGCCTTCCCCTCCCCCACCCTAGCCCAGGCTGCCCAAAGGGCCAAGTGGAAACATGCATGTTCCAGGGGCGCCCATTCCCCCCGCGGCCCCGCGCCCCCCGGCCGCCTCCGCCCGCGCCCCCCCCCCACCCCACCCCCGGCCCCGCGGCCGCCCCCACCCCGGGTCCGGCCCCCAGCGCTTACCTGGAAACGGTGGCCTCCGACGCCGCTCCCCCCTCCCGGGAATGGAGGCACAAGGAAATTCCCCTCCTCGCCGCCGCCGCCTCCAACCACCCCAAAATAACCCCTCCGGGGGGTGAGAGGCAATTATAACCCCGGCGAGCGGAGGGCGCGGGGGATGGGCGCCGGCGGGCGGGGGCGGGGAGCGCGGCGCGGGTCCCCAGGTGGCGAGCGGAGGTGCTCCCGCCGCGGGGGGAGGGGCGGGGGCGCACGCGGCCGGCGGCGGGGGGAGGAGGCGCGCGGGGGAAGGGCGCGAGCTGGGAGAGGAATTGAGGCAGAAGGTAAAAGCTGTTACTAAGGGAAAGAGCCAAACGGTTCGGAGCAGCCAACGGCTCAGACACTCAACACTGGGGAGAGAGGAATGGGGACCAGCCAGGCAAAAATGAGCTCGCGAGGCCCGCGGCGGCGGCGGCGGCGGCGGCGGCCGCGCAGCAAAACAAACCCGAGCGGCCTGCGCCGGGCGGGCGCGCGGGGGAGGGGCCGGCGGGGGAGGGGCGCCGTGGAGCAGGAGGCGGCGGCGGCGGCGGCGGCGGCGGCGGCGGCTCTGGGAGGGGGTTGGGGGCTCCGCCGGCCTCGCTCCTCTGCCTCCCGCCCGCCGGGGCGGCGCTGGGGCCCGGCCGGGGCGGCGCAGTCTTTTAAAAATACGGAGAGACCGGCTGGCGCTCCGAGGCGCCTCCCGGCACTGGCCGCCCCGCCCCCACCCCGCGAGGAGCCCCAGGCGGAGCGGCCCGGGTGGGTGTGGGCCGCGCCGCCCCAGGCCCCAGGCCCCGTGGGGGTGGGGAGGCTGGAGCCGCAGCCGGTGGAGCGACGCCGGTTCACTTTGCTGGGGAGGCCGGCCGGGCTCCCGCGTGCTCGGGGGCAGCCCGTTTGTGCCGGGGCCCGGGCGCGCGGCCGCACGCAGGCGGCGGGCATGTGCTGGCGTCATATGGACATGTGTGTGTGTGTGTGTGTGTGTGTGTGTGTGTGGAAAGGTGTGCGCACACCTTTGTGTGCATAAATACATCTGTTTCTCAGAAGCGTACCTGGGAAGGTGCTCTGTCTGTAAAAGGCAGTTTTCAGAATGTAACCCAGAGCTAGGGATCTGTGGTGAACACACGCACACAAGAAGAGGTTTCTGATACCAAACACAAAGCTCGTAATTGAAGTGTTTGTGCCCAAAATGGACTGGGAATCGAACGTATGCTGGTATTTATCGTCTGGTGGGTCTGTTTGAAAGGTGTGGTCGATCAGTTCTCATTTCACAAAAATGAAATAATGTAACCAAGTGACTACTATAAATGGATACTTCTAAGGCAAGGTAGTTTACCCACTTGGTGTACTTTTTTGCACGTGTGTGTAGCACATCAAGGCCACGGTATTTATATAAAGTATAACTTGGATGATGCGACAATATGGTTGAGGAAGGGGGTGTGTGGCCGGTTGTTTTTAAAAATTAGGCACCTCACACGTTTTTAAGGCAAACGTGTTAACCTAAAATCTTCAGGAGGCAGGGTCAGGGGGTCTTTTCAGACCTTTGTGTAGGCCTAAGACATAAAAATGCAGCTACCTTTTTAGGATGTGGCCTGAAAGAAACCTGTTATTTTCAGTTATCACTGTCTTCAAAGTAAAATAACATTTTTGCAGCCTTTTTATGTGAGGGTTTTGTTTTTTTTTTTCATACTTTCATTACAATATTTGAAATAGGTGTAGTCATTATTTTAAAGCAATAGTTTTCTTCCTCTCCATATCATCAGAGACCTAAATTTTCACACACACCCCAAAAATGTTTATTTGAAGTAACTTATGCATCTGGACTCCGGGTGGCCTTAATAAGCTCAGTGATTAGACAGGTGCTTTTATAGCCAAGGTCAAAGGCTCTTTCCCCTGATTAGCCCTTGGGGGGGTGGGGGGGAGCAGCCAGAGGCTCTCCTGACCAGCATAGGGAAAGGGGGGAGGGGCAGGAAAACCATTAGAGGAAAAGGAGTGGGATTGGAAACTCCCTCCCAACCACCCTTAAGAGAGTTCAAAGCACGTCAGTGGACGTCCTTGGAGCTATTTTCATATATGAAAGAGGGAATGTTAGATTAAACAATGTCACCCGATGGGAATTTAGATAACGGCAGGTTTCCAAAACACGGGGTTGAGTGTACTGGAAAACAGCACACGGAGAGCAAGTTTTGCCTTTCAGTAAGATTCTAAAGCCGAGGCTTATTTACTGCAGAACTAGCACCTCTGTGAAGACTATTTCAGAAGTGATGAGAATACAGTAGCTTTCTATGATTTTTTTTTTTTAATCCTTACCTGAGGGCATTTTTAAAATTGATTTTAGAGAGAAACACCCATCGGTTGCCTCCTGTATGCACCCCAACCGCACTCCAACAGGGGATCAAACCCACAGCCTGGGTGTGTTGCCCTGACCAGGAATTGAACCTGAGACCCTAGGGGCGTGGGACGATGCTCCAACCAGACTGAGCCACACTGGCCAGGGAGCTTTCTATGTTTTTAATTTTTTTTCAAGAGTTGATAAATGACAGACACAGGTTACTAAACATAATCCTCTTCTCAATAAGTAAAGTATCTCAGTACCATAGGGCTCATTATCTGATCCACCCAATGAAACAAATCTATTAGCCTAGATTGTTTTTGAAGTTTCCCAGTGCACGCATGGGTCTTCTCCAGGCAGCAGCTGCTATAAAACCAAAGCACTGTTCCAGTGAAGAGGACTTCCCAACTACATGCTTCTTGAAAGGGTTATCTTCAAACCAGGGCCTCCCACTGTTCTCCCGCAAAATGACCCCTTTCCCTCCCTCCACAAGAAGACAGCCTTCTTCAGGTTCACAGGGTCTCAGGCTTCTAGCCTGAAGTTCGTATACCCTATAACAAGCTGCTGTCTTCCCTAAGAGAAGTTATCAGAATGATAATAATCATCTATGTTTTATACATACCTGTAGTTTGCAAGGTATTTCTGTGCATAAATCACTTTATTTGAATATCATGATGAAAATCACCAAAGGTGGGGCGGGGCCTGGGCCATCAACTAGTTCCAGTAAAGGGCACCTCACGCCATACTCACTGAAAAGAAACTTTAAGTCTCTTTGGACCAAAAAAAAGCACTAACTGTGGAAAAGCCTTGATTCCCCTTGTGGAGGAAGGAGTTTTAAATGAAACCATATTTTGATCACTTTGATTGCTGTACTCTGGAACCTATTCTGAAATGCTGGTGTGGCTGCAACATGAAATCCTCAGATAAATGAGCCACCATACAAAGGCAGTACACAGAGTTACCCTGCCCTTCAGTCATTCTGATATATCCATTACACAAGATGAGAGGCCTCACCAAATTTCAAGCAATGATTAGGCACAAGAGCAAAGAGAAGTAACTATTGTTACTAACTTTCAGTGCTTTGTCCTAACCAAAAGCTGCGCTTATGCTATGAGTATGTGTTATGTTTCTAGAAAGGAGAAATTACTCTGTTACTAAGAAATTCTCAAGCAGAGAGGCACATTGATAAGAAAACATTCTAGCTAATTATTGAACAAAAAGAAACCTCCTACCACTAACTGTTACCAGAAGTTACACACATATATTATAAAATGACTGAACAAATCTTGACTTGTTTTATTTCAGTAATATTACACCCAGGGGTGTGGTATGGCAAGATAGCCTACACCTTTGCAACTTTCATCACTCAGGAAATAGAACATTTTAAAGCTTAGGTGACTTAATCCCAGGCCTACAGGATCTCATTCCTGTATATATTTTTAAAGCCACCATGATGGTTTAAGTTGTTTGCATTGGCTGATCTATGTAATTAAGATGTTCAAAACAAACGTAATAGCATGAAAAGGATATTTGATACCAAAAATGTTATCCTGGCACTGTAAATCTTTCTATATTCTTACCCAGGAACTCAGTGGCTTTACGTCTACAGCATTTGCCCTCAAGCATCTTGCTGATACCCTGTGATACGTCTCTGTTTCATTCTAACTCAGCTTGTGCAATTCTCTGTCTGTGGTTGTTTCAGCTATCGGCTTTTGCCATCTGCACTGATGCACATCTTGGCCACACATCTCCAGATCTTCGCACACAAGCTCCTTTTCTCCATCTGTGCTTAGCATGCCACTTGTGACCTTTCCTCATCAGTTGGAACCTTGTCACAATTTTCCATGACTCTGTGGCCCAGTTTCATTACAACCGTGAACTTTACTTGGGAGTCTTCATTTAAATGACAAAAAGAAACATACAACCATCTTGCAAGTATTTATGCCTCTCAGGTAATGGGAACAGCAGGTTGTATCCTGCCTTGGTGATGCTGTCAGAACAGAAAACCAGCCACACACAGAAGGCCAAGTGCTGTCTGTACAGATCACTTACTTATACTGACCAACCATGTGCTTCCTCGGGGCATCACTCGAGGCCTTCCATTACATTGGTGGTTCTGCCCTTCAGTCATTCAACAAACATTTACTGAATGCTTAGCGTACCGTATACCCTGTTCAAGAAGCTGTTGACAGTGAAGCAAACAGAGCTTTCATTCTCATGGACTTTACATTTCAGTCCCTTTTCAGGTGGGGGTTGGAAGGGCAGTCAGACTTTCAAAAAATACACGTCTGTATTAGTCTATAGTTTGACTTCTATAACAAAGGTAATATGAAAATGGCTTAAACAAGACAACAGTTTATTCTCGTAGGAGACCATTCAGATGTAAGCATTCCAGAGTGGATGAGGTATTAAGGGCGAAGATTTCCCTACTGTCTCAACACACATCTTCCATCTGGTAGTCTAAGCTGGCTTTTGTAGCTCCTGCCATCACATTCAAATTCCAGTCACCAGGCTAGAAAGGATGAGAAATTGAGAGCGTACGCCTTCTCTTTCAGGACTTGTCTTGGCACTCACACTTACAACGTCCATACTCCACTGGCCAAAACTTGAGCACCTGACTATATATTCAGCTCCTAGCAAGTCAGGTGAACCACAGGTACCAAGCTTGTGTAAAAATAAGGTGGTGAGGGGGTTGAAAGTGTACCTTATTTTAGAGAAGACTGCTCAGTTAATATGCGCAGAGAATTAAATGACGTGAATGAGTGAGTGAGTGTGTTGATATCAAAAAAAGAGCAGTCCAGCCTGGCCAATGTGGCTCAGTGATTGAGTGTCAACCTATTGAGGTCAGGGTCGATTCCTGGTCAGAGCACATGCCTGGGTTGCTGGCTCCATCCCAAGTAGGGGATGTGCAGGAGGCAGGCAATCAATGATTCTCTCTCATCATTGGTGTTTCTAGCTCCTCTCCCTCTCCCTTCCTCTCTGAAATCAATATATATATATATATATATATATATAAAATAAAAAAGAGCAGTCCAGGCGGAGGGAATATCAAACACAAAGGAAGAGAAGTAAAAGCCAGTGTGCCATATTCTAGGAATAAAAGTAATGCCAGTTGACTGACATACA
Source organism: Eptesicus fuscus (assembly GCF_027574615.1). Classification (NCBI taxonomy): domain Eukaryota; kingdom Metazoa; phylum Chordata; class Mammalia; order Chiroptera; family Vespertilionidae; genus Eptesicus; species Eptesicus fuscus. The sequence goes on from NC_072475.1 coordinate 36,774,437, forward strand.
GTAAGTAAAGGAATGGCAGAGAGGGAGCCAGGGGCCAGGTGTGAGAGGCCTTTTTCTTCCAGTGAGATGGAAAGGCAGTGGAAGGTTTTGAAAGCAGAAAAGTGACATGATCCAACTTCTGTTTGAAAAGGACTCCTCTTCTGTGCAGAGGACCCAATGTGATGGTACAGCAGTGCCAGGGGGACTACTGGTCAGGGGGACAGTGCAGGAATCCCAAGGAGAGTGATGGTGGCAGGAGCTGGAGAGAAGACGCTGCGCTCTGTACATTTTAAACCATGATTCCAAGATCTTAGACCAAACAAGAGAAAGAATGGTGTTGCCACTTAACTGAGAGAACAAAGGCTAGGCGTGGAGAAAATTAATGAGGGAAAAATGAAGGGTGTTTGTTTTAGAGTTTGGCGTGCCTGTTAGACATCCCCGTGAAGGTAGAGAATGGGCAGCTGGATAAACTAATCTGGTGTTCAGAGGAGGCATCACAGCTGGAGATATAATTTTGGGGCTTGTCAGTAAGATATTTGAAATCATAGGTCTGGATACAATGAACTAGAGAGTGAGTAGTGGTAAAGGAGGATTCTCAATTACCTCCAATAATCTGCTGCCCCAAATGTTTTCTTCAGTGCTCCTCTGCTCTTGTGGTGCTCAGAAACCTAAAACATATTTTATCGTGGGTGAACATACGCTAACATGGCAGGTGGAACTGCCATCCTTTATTGTGCACGTTGCCAGGCATGTCTTTTTTGTTGTCTGGTTTTCTCAACCACCTGAAGAGGTAAATAATATTGTTATCTCCGTTTGATACATCAGGAAACTAAAGCAATGAGACCAAATAGCTTTTCTAAAGGTCAGGCTGCAAATGGCAAAATGAGGATTTGAACTCGAGGTTGTCTGAGTGCAACGTCTGTTTTTTCCACTAAGTGAAAGTAAGCAGGTCAAGGCCAGAAAGTGAAAGTGTTTGCTGAAAAGTCCTTCACTGAATGAGGAGAGCAGAGAAATGCAAAGTGGTAAAAAGGAAAAACTGCTAGAGGGGGGAGAACCCCATCTTAATTACATTTAAATGACCCCATTTCCTAGATCAGAATCTTAAAAATGTTTATTGAATACAGACACGGTTATAATCAATCATGTTGTACTCTTTGATACTATTAGTGTATCTACTGATTACACAAGCAAGACCTTTGTCCCACTCTTTCCCTGTCTCTCCCCACCCCCTCCCCACCCCCTAAGCCCTGCCATCACAGGGCAATTTGGGTATGGAGAGTTCTTAAAGACAGGTTTTGTGGGCAAAGATGACAATATACAGTAATTCAGTTTAATCTAACCCGCACACATCAATACATGGATGTCGCCCAACCAACTGAGCCACACCAGCCAGGGCTCTAACTCTCCCTTTTAAGGGAATGTTTATAATTTGATTAATTAAATTCCCTTGAATTATTAAACTGCATTTATACATTTAATGTATTCAATCTTTTTTAAACAATAAATAATACTTCAGTTGCTCAACAAACAAAAGAATCACAAGTAGATAAGTAGTGGTCATAAATATAATAAACTAATTATAAAATATAATGAATCAAGTTCTCTTGAACATTACAAAAGGTTTACATATTTAATAAAATTCTCATATCCTTTCAACTGAAATCACATATCTAAATCAATTACAGCTCTCATTTAGATATTTTAAATGGGCATTACAAGGATAACCTGTTAGACATTCTAAAGCAGGTGTCCTCAAACTACGGCCCGCGGGCCACATGCGGGTGTTTCTGCCGTTTTGTTTTTTTACTTCAAAATAAGATATGTGCAGTGTGCATAGGAATTTGTTCATAGTTTTTTGTAAACTATAGTCCGGCCCTCCTACGGTCTGAGGGACAGTGAACTGGCCCCCTGTTTAAAAAGTTTGAGGACCCCTGTTCTAAAGTGTAAACTTATCTTCAGGAAACTAAACATTGCAAGTGTTTAAAATACCAAATGCAAATATGCATGTTATTTCTAAACGTAAAATGAAAATATTATTATGAGCTCTTCATGTACCTTTATGCTTTCCTGAGGCTAAAAGAAATGCATGCTAAATAAACAATTCTACTGACTTAGGGGAGTGGGGATGCCTTTCCAGTGGGTTGAATGGCTTGTTGTCCTGAGAGGTTCTGGCTGGAGATGCAGACATGAGGGTCGTATTTCTCACAGCTGATCAGACATGCTGACCCATCCTTAAGGCCAGCCAATGGGAACCCCAAGTTCTTTTTTTAATGTATCTTTATTGATTTTGGAGAGGAAGGGAGAGGGAGAGAGAAATAAAAACATCAATGATGAAAGAGAATCATTGATCGGCTGCCTCCTGCACGCTCCACACTGGGGATGGAGCCTGCAACCCAGGTATGTGCCCTGACCGGGAATCGAACCGTGACCTCCCGGTTCATAGGTCGACGCTCCAACCACTGAGCCATGCCAGTTGGGCTAGGGAACCCCAAGCTCTTGCCTTCAAATGGATAGTGTTCACAGTTCATGTTCACGGATTCTGGCTGCACCTACTTCTTCAAATGATTTGAATTTGCCCTCCCTCCTGGTAGATTACTGACACATAGCTGGATTTGAACCAATTTATATTCTACTTCATTTTACTATGAATTGTTTTCATTTTTTCTTCTGATGGGGCTATAATTTTTATAGAAATTAACTGAGCATGCCCTCACATCTGTGACTTGCTCTGCCATTTTGATCCGGGCGGCGCGCGCGCACACACACACACACACACACACACACAGACCTTATTACAATCAAGCGCCACTTAATGACGGATATGTTCTGAGAGATAAGTCATTAGGCAATTTCATTGTTGTGTGAACATCATGTGCACTTAAAACAAACCTACACGGTATAGCCTATTTCACACTTGGGCTGTATGGTATAGCCCAGTGGTCAGCAAACTCATTAGTCAACAGAGCCACATATCAACAGTACAATGATTGAAATTTCTTTTGAGAGCCAAATTTTTTAAACTTAAACTTCTTCTAATGCCACTTCTTCAAAATAGACTCGCCCAGGCCGTGGTATTTTGTGGAAAAGCCACACTCAAGGGGCCAAAGAGCCACATGTGGCTCGCGAGCTGCAGTTTGCTGACCACTGGTATAGCCTATTGCTCCTAGGCTACAAACCTATACAGCATGTTACTGTACTGAATACTGTAGGGAATTGTAGCACAATAGTAAGTATTTTTGACCAGTAACATAGTCTTGTTAATGTATGATCATTATCAAGTATTTTATACTGTACATATTGTATGGCTATACTGTTATATGACTGGCAAAGCCATAATTACCTCGTGAGTAATGCACTCTGACCTTTATGACGGCTATGACATCAGTAGGCAATAGAAATTTTCAACTCCATTATAATCTTACTAGAGGCCTGGTGCACAAAATTTATGCACTCGAGGCAGGGGGAAGGAGGCGTCCCTCAGCCTGGATTTCGGAGAGGGCGAGGGACCCCACTGGTGCACAATCGGGGCCAGGGAGGGACACAGGAGTTTGGCCAGCCAGGGTGGGACCGCAGGAGGGCCCCAGGAGGGCCCCAGGGCATGTCTGGCCCATCTCGCTCAGTCTTGATTGGCCAGACCCCAGCAGCAAGCTAACCTATCAGTTGGAGCATCTGCCCCTTGGTGGTCAGTGTAAGTCATAGCGACTGGTCAACTGGTCGACTGCCCCCTGATGGTCAGTGCACGTCCTAGCAAGCCGTTGAGCGGCCTTAGCATATCATTAGCATATTACGCTTTGATTGGTTGAATGGCTGACCTGATGACTGGACACTTAGCACATTAGGCTTTTATTATATAGGATGGGACCGCTGTCTTATATAAGATTGTAAGTGATGCATGACTATATAGCCACTAGAAAGTGAGCCCACTTCACTTTATCAGAAAGATGTCCCAAGAGTCTTTATGTCTTTTGATAGGTAACATCCTTTTCCCTTCCTTCCTTCCTTCCTTCCTTCCTTCTTTCCTTCCTTCCTTCCTTTTCTTTTCTTCTTTCTTTCTTTCTTATCTTTCTTTCTTTCTTTTTTTCTTTCTTTTTTCTTTCTTTATTTTCTTTCTTTCTTTCTTTCTTTCTTTCTTTCTTTCTTTCTTTCCAATTACTATCATGTCCTTATTCAAGATTTCTCAAACCATGTTCCATTTATCATGGACACATAACCTGTGCTTTGGGGATGAAAAGGTTCCAATATTCAAGAAGTTTGGGAAATCTCACCTTCCTTCTGGAGATTTTCAGTGTTTATTAGCATATTAAAAGACTGAGATACCTTGCAGTATGAAAGTCTCATATACCCATGGAATCCCCTTTTAAAAGACTAAACTTTGAAAATTTTGCAAGTATTCTGTGGAACACTGTTTGGTATATTGTGTTTGATACACAACCAATGGGCTTTCTAAAATTACCCTTCCCCTAAACTTATCTCACCCCAGCCACAGGCAGAACTGAACAATCACTCTCTTCCCTGCAGGGGAAAATGCTCACCCAAGGACAAAGGGCATTTGTGTCCTCAGGCAAGTCCCCTCCAAAAAGAGGGGAAGTCACTGAGCACCTTGTGCTCCTTCGCTTCCTTCCCACAATCTTATAAGTCACTCCTCTGAGGTAAAGGCAGAGAATGCCTCCCCTTATCAGCCTTCTAATACTTCTTCATTAGCAAAAAGCTGGGAGGATTGTGCATGTCAGTTCCCAGGTTATTATTGGAATCAGATAAAACAAACTTGATTTCATGCTTATTTAGTGATAGGTGTATCAGCCACAAGGCTAGTTTAAAGACCAGAGGATCTGTATTCTAGATGTAATTCTACCCTCATTGCTGTGTGATCTTAGACAAAGTATCAACCAGCAAGGAAACTCGGAGTCCTCATTGATAAAATAGGGATTACATTAACTAATTGTTTCAGCGTGGATTCAAAATATTAACCAGTTGGGCATGGCCACTGACTGGTCAGCCATGCCCCATCATTCTGCCTACTGGCTGGCTCACAGCTCATCTCCCTCACTTGGTCATCATTTATGGGCACCTACCTTGTGCCAGCTATTTTACAGGGCTGTTGGATGCAGCAAATTAAATGATGTTTCTGAAAGCAGATTACAATTTGCATACAAAAGCAAAGTACTTTTAGTCTTGATTATTCTCTATGGTAAAAAGCATAGAGAATATGGGAGTGGGAAGTCTCTTAAACACATAAAACACACACACACACACACACACACACACACACACACACACACACACACGACCTGTTTCACAGTCTTGCCTATCCTCTGGGGATGGCCTAAATTTGAGAGCCAGTGTCACATTACCATGAGCAACAGCCTGAGGAAGTGGAGACCTGGGCCAAGACCAGCCCTCCACACAGCTTAACCTCAGAACATCAAATAGTGGTAAAAGCTAGCACTTTATTGAGTACTTACCTTGTGTTAGGCCTTGTTCAAAACAATTTTATGCAGATTAACTCATTTAATCCTCGCCACAGCCGGATGAGGGAGGAACTATTATTGTCCCTTGTCCACAGATGAGGAAACCAAATCTCAGGCTGATTAAGTGACTTGCTGGAGGTTCCTTAACTAGTAAATGTCACAACTGGGTTTCTGGGTTTTCATGGGGTGGAGGAGTTCATGCCCTTAACCACCACTCCATACAGCAAACAGATCTGAGCCCCGGGTGTGTGTTTGTGTGTGTGGGTGGGGGTTTTTTTTTGGTGGGGGAGGGGTGGTATGCTGCTGAAAGGCTGGCAGCCCAGAGCATTATGGGTCACATGCTGAGCCCAAAGTCCTGGGAAGCCTCTCTTAGGACCACAAATGTCATAACCCGAGGGAGTCCCAAGGAGCAGACCTGTTCACTGCTCTTGCAGAGGATACCCAAGGCCTGGGTCTCCAGAAGCTCCTGGTTGCAGGAGTCCTTGCCCCAGGGCATTGAGAACTGGGATACCCACAGCCTGAGGAGGGGCAGCTCCATTTCAAAGTGCAAAGTGGAAGCCAGGGGAGGAGGAGAGGGGAAGAGAGAGAAAGAAGCAGAACAGCAGCCCTCCCTCCAGCTGGGAAAAGGCAGCCAGTTCAAAGAGTTTGCCTTGGGTGGAAGGATTAGCTCTAATTGTTGAGTAAATAAACCTGAGCTGAGGGCTGGGCCCAGACTCCTTTCTACCCAGGAGTCAATGAGGAATCTAAGGAGTGAGAGCAGAGAAGGGGGAGCAAACTCTTATTGTGAGGGTTAGATAGTAACCATCAGGCTTTGTAGGCCACGGTAGCTTCCTCCTTGTTCTTTCTTGCTCCAGTCCTTTAAAAATGTATTGGAAGCCCCAGGCTGTGGCTGGATACAGTCTGTGGTTACAGTTTGCCAACTTCTGCTCTAAAGAAATAATCTTTAAACCGTACCAGTTACCTGACTGAGTCTGATCCTGCCCTCCTCTCCATTTGGCGTTTAACTCAAATTAGGGCCCTGCAAAGAGCTGGAGGGGCACTATGACAGGGAAAGGGGCATAAAGTTCCTACTCTGGTAACACTTCGTGAATCTGAATCCACAGAGCTGCCTCAGGACTAACTCTGTCTGGCAACCCGAAGGTCTGCTCTGGGGATCTTTATGCCATGCACAGCTGCACACATGAGCAACTCTGCAAGAATTATGTTTCATGCCACATTCCATTTGGGAACTGATGCCTAAAACAATATTGCAGAGCAATGAAACTCAGTATATATACCATACTTCAGGGAAAATGGGGTAGCAGCCTTTCCCTCTCAGGACCCCGACATGGAATGTCTCGGTGTCTTTGGGAAGAGCCTAGCCTGCCCTCAGCAGGAAGAAATTGTACCTCTTAGTAAACTTGACTCTCAGTTGTAATGTCTGCTTTAAAGAGCCTAGCTATGCAATAAGGAAGCTCAGCTGTAAAACCAAGCATTTTCATATAATTTGTTATTAGAGGGACAGCTCATTGTCCCTCTAATAACAAAACAGCCCCTACAATAAAACAGTCTTCCCACCTTTAACTTGAGCTGCTAATCACTGTAATCACTAAAGCTCTCCTTAGTTTTAAGGAGGGTGAGGGGAGTGAATTTATAAAACACTTTTCCTGCCTGGCCAGCATGGCTCAGTAGTTGAGCATCGACCTACGAACTAGGAGGTCACAGAGGAAATCTTTGAGCTAGTAGAGTATTATAGAAATCACAGTATTATCATAGGTAGATCCAACTGGCATTTGGTAGGCACTTTAAATGAGCTGCCCCAGCTAGATTTAATGTAAAATAGGTATATAATAACACATAAGCAAAAATGTACAAAAGGCCCACTATAACCAAAAATGTTAATTTATGATACTTCATTATTTTTCACAAGTCTATGCCAGAGCAGTTGGAAAATGCCAAGAAAAGCAGGAATGGTATTTAGGGCTCTAGTCAGCTTTGTATTTGAATACCAGTCTTTGACCTGAGAGCTCCTCAAAACTTGTGCTTTCAAGACAATCTCAGGGCTCATGTCTGGAACAGCCATCCCAGCACACAACACACACACACACACAACACACACACACACACACACATATGAGGAGTGAGAGAGGAAGAGAAGAGTGTGGAGGGCAGATTAGGAATTCTTCTCTTATATGTGGAGGCTATTTTCTTTAACCATTGTCCTGTGATTCAGCATTCATAAAGTAAGTCATTTACAATTTGAGCAAAATAACATGAGGTTCCTGCAGAGCTAAAGAAAACGACTTGTGGGGGCTAATAAGAAACAGGGGATGGAACAAGTGTGTGGAATCTTTGTTCTATTCCAAGGGTTGACAGTCCTTAGAAGGCATATAAACCACTATTTATGACTCACTCCCTTCCACCCACACTTCCTTTTCAAGCTCTTAATGCCACTTAGGTTTCTAATTCCACTGCTTCCTACGGGTCTCCAATCAACTGCCTTGTGTTTGTGGAGACCCTGAGTAAGATTGGCTAAGGAATGGTGGGCCAGGGTGTTTTTCACCCAAACCCACCTAGATCCTTCTAAGTGACTAATTACTTGATTGTTATTGCAGTACCAATTCTCCCTGCTGGCCTTGTGTACCCCAACTTTGCCTGGTCTCAGCTACCTCAGAGCAAGCTTCTAGCTTGGTGCATGTTCTCTCCTCCAAACAACCAGGAAACAACAGAATTTGTGATCACTTGTTTTGGTTGTTCCCCATCAGAATGTTGCCCTATCTCTGTCCAGCGGCGCCAACTTCATCCTATTGAATTTCATCTCAAGCTTCCAGTAAGGAGGCGGGCCACCTTCCTTCTGCCTAGGTCTTCTGACCACAGCACTCCTGTGGCCCTTCATCAGCCTAGGGCCGTGGTCGGCAAACTCATTAGTCAACAGAGCCACATATCAACAGTACAACGATTGAAATTTCTTTTGAGAGCCAAATTTTTTAAACTTAAACTTCTAACGCCACTTCTTCAAAATAGACTCGCCCAGGCCGTGGTATTTTGTGGAAGAGCCACACTCAAGGGGCCAAAGAGCCGCATGCGGCTCGCCAGCCGCAGTTTGCCGACCACGGGCCTAGGGCAAGGGCACAGGGTGGATGGAAGCATTGACCTGTATCCCAACCATTAGACTGAAACTCACTGCTCAGATGGATCTTGCCAACCCATTTTTCTGGAGGCACAGCTCTGTTTCATCCCTTCTAATGCAGATAGCTCAGTAGGCCTGCCCTTCTCACTTCAATCCTTATTCTCCCCCCAACTCTGTCCTTCCACTTCCTCCTAGGCTGTCACTGAATTTGCAGCCCCTCTGTTTGGTCATCAGCTGGGATTTTCAGCCCTGATTTGTATCCTTTGCCTGACTCTGCTTTGGCTTGAGAGGTGGCTAGGTTCCTACTAACCCTTATTTTTTTCACCTCCTGTTACTCTAGCTTTGCACCTCCACAAGCCCTTACATTTGTGTGTAAGTGCATGTACACACACACACACACACACTGCATAGGAAGTATTCAGATCACTTGCATATGCAGGTTCCTTTTCTATTAACAGGCGCTAACACTGGAATCCATGGAATAGTAATGGGCCATAGAAATGGCAGTGTTATCCTCATAGACAGCTCCAGGGACAGGTGTAAAAAGCTAGGTAGCTAATGGCAGACTTGCCTTCCACCATCATGCAGCTCTCCCCAACTCCACAGCTTCCCGACTGCCACCCATCCCAAATCCCTTTAACACTGGGCAGTTCTACTAACAGGTATGGACAATGCCACTTCTCTGAGCAGGAAAGAAACCTAGTCTCTGCCCTTTTACTTCCTCATCTGACTACCTTCCCCACCAGCACCCACCCAGCTTCACCGTCCTCAGCCCACCCACCCACCAGGGATAGGTCCTAGTCACTGCAGTGACTGGGTTCAATGCCTTAGGGGGAGTCCAGCATTTACTATGCAACATTCCTAAATGCTTCCTTCTTGGGAAGAATCTTCCAGCAGACACTAAGCCTATTAAACACTGAAATGAGTTATGCAAGAAGGTTCTGACCCTCCCTGGAGGTCTGTAAAAGCACGATGGATTTTCCTCTGTCTGGGATGATTATGTGGGATACTGTGAGTAGGCCAGGGGATAGACCAGCTCATCATTAACAAATAATATTTATTAAACTCCTGGGAATTCATGATACTGTGCTACATTCCATATGTATTCAAAGATACTCTAGCCCGGCTGGCATGGCTCAGTGGTTGAGCATCAACCTATGAACCAGGAGGTCACAGTTCAGTTTCCGGTCAGGGCACATGCCCAGGTTGCAGGCTCAATCCTCAGTGTGGGACGTGCAGGAGGCAACCGATCAATGATTCTCTCTCATCGTTGATGTTTCTATCTCTCTCTCCCTTTCCCTTCCTCTCTGAAATCAATAAATATATATACATATATTTTTTTAAAAAAAGATACTCTAAAAGACATAGCCCCTACTCTCAAAGAAGTTTTAAACTAATAAAACAAAAGCTTTGTATGAAGCACAAATATTATAATGAATATCAACATTATAATGAATCGCCATAACTCATTTCAGTGTCTTAAGCGGCTTTAAGTTTTGAAAGCATGTAGGTTTCTTGTTTTCTTTCTGTCTCTTCTCATACTCTAGTTTTGGTTTGGAACTAGGCAGAGCAAAATTTGCAGTGAGCAAAATTTTTAGCTCATATTTTCCAGGAGTTGGGAATGATACAAAATGTGAGCAGATATCAGAAGAATTAAGTAGGGCAGGAAGCACGAAGTGTTTCAGTTTATCATGCAGAAAGCAAGAAGCTGCTGGGTTTGATCTCAAAGGACCCTTCACTTTCTAACACTCTGGATTCTAGGTCAAGGAGTAATTACGGTGCAGGGGGGGAAAGACTATCAGAAGGAGGGAAGAGAGCAAAGTATTGAATATTTTTTTCCCATCAGAGCCATAAAAAAGTCTTGGCCGGGGGTCTGTTTGAGGCCAGATTTTCAGCAGACAAATAAGGTATCTCTGAGAGCACCAGGGTTCTATGAACCCCTCTGGCTGAGAAGTGCATGTCTATGTGCAGTAGTAGGTCCATCCCGCCTCCTCTGTCAAAGCACCAATGATGTGGCCCTGTGCTCTGCAGCCTCAGATCTGTGCTGTCCAGAATGCAGAAGTGCCCAGTTCAAGTTACATTTACGCATTTAGTCATCTCCATAAGAATGTCTTTTTCTAGGCTACCTCCTTTGTCCTTCTCACTCATGAGAGCAGGGCCATTGAGGTCCTCAGCCACACACCCAGGTGGCTTTGTACCCCTCTGAGTGGACCAGTTAGAACTAGGTACACCTTTCTCCACCGAGACCTCACACAGTGCAGGCCCAAGGTGTGGCCAGAGAGAGCAGGTTAGATGCTAACACCCACTCATGCCACTTGTGCTGGCCCTTCTAACATCACGGCAGCCCTATAGATAATGAGAGAATTTTGAATTATCCAATACTGTATATAGGCATTTCTCTGTACACAGCAAATAAATGATCAAATATGTTCTGTGATTTTCCTCTGCATATAGAGAGATGTGAATCAGATTTCATCCTTGTTTACTTCTAAACATACTCCTTTTTTTCTTTTCTTTTTTTGCCACTAAGAAAAAGCATAGACACCTTTCCCCTCAACTTCCAGGAAAACTGACGTTGTGTATGCTAACAGTTGTTGTAATGTAAACTTCGTGAGGGTTTGTTGGATATTTTCCCCTCCCAGGAATATACAGGAAAGAGGGTGTGGTTGGCTATGTGGCTCTTTCAACCCAGTGAACTTCTTTGGCTGTCACGGCCTCCTGTTGCTGGTATCTTAACCGGAGTCAGTGGCCCTCGGAAGACACCATCTTCAACTGCTCACATCTAGTGGTCTCATGGGTTTTCTTATTTTTTAACTAAAACATGTCCATTGAATTTACATAGGTAAATAAATGTCAGTGTAAATTTAGTTTTCCAAGAATTCAGTCAAGGATTAACTGCAATAGAGAAGAAAATGGGTGTTTATCTTGTTTCTCTCAAGTTGAAATATATGTGTGCATGACAAAATTGATTGGTATATAATTGGTCAAGTCTTCCGTTTTCTTTAGTCAATCATTTAATCTATATGTAATTCATTAAATGTTTAAAGCAAAACTCTGTTATGCTGGTATCCACTTCTGAACATTTTAGGCTTCTAAACACATTGCACAACTAAGTTATTTTCAACAGTAAAGAGTTGGTCTGTTTTTCAAAAAGATATAACTCCTCTTAGAATGCTCAGATAAACCATTTTTAACACATTCTGTCATTAAGCAGTTGTATTTTAAGTGCTGATTTACCGAAGTTCCTGACAGTTTAGGAGAAGGATTTTAAATATAGAAAGATTAAGGATGGTCTTTCATTCAAGGAATGAACTCACCTAGAAGTTTAGCAGATAGTCCAGTTTCAAAGATGGAACTAATTGTATTCCTTTGTTATCAGTTGTTAAAAGCTACTAGTTTTAGGGGCCAAATCCATGCAGATGAATTCTTGGTTTTCTTGAATACCCAGGGGAGAAAAGCAGAAGACAGCACAGCTTCCTTTTGCCTCACTAGGGAGACCCCTGGGGTCAGGCTCATCCAATAAATGTAGGAGGAGTAGGGCCGGAGCTTCTTTCCTGGGGAGCTATGAGGCTTTGAGCTATTTATTTATTTATTTTATTATTTATAAAAACATTTTTATTGATTTCAGAGAGGAAAGGATAGGGAGAAAGAGAAACATCAATTGATTGGCTGCCTCCTACACGCCCCCTACTGGGAATCCAGCCCGAAACCCGGCTTGTGCCCTGACAGGGAATTGAACCGTGACCTCATGGTTCTTAGGTCGGTGCTTAACCGCTAAGCCACACCAGCCAGGCTGAGCAATTTATTTAACCAGTGGAAGCATTTAGTCTTTGTTAACTGAGGCTACCTTGCAGAGCATTTGTAAATATTTAACATATTATATGTAAATTGTTAATCATATTGTTTTTCACAGATGTTCGGCAAATGGTAGCTACACATTTGAGCGCTTATCTCGTTTTTCTCCCTGCATGGACCATGAATTCTCTAAGGGTAAGAATTACCACCCCCGGTACAAATTGTACCATGTTGCTGGGGATCAATAAATATTTGTTGAGTTGAAAATCTCATTTTTGAAAGGCTTTCAAAATAATCTTTCCTTTAGAACTTTTGGCCTTTGCATCTGACTTAGCTTTTTCTTCAACTTTCTGAAATCTCATTTACTGGGGTTTAGAAGCACTTTTGACATCTTTGGATATCACACAATCTAAGGTGACTGGGCACTTTCTCCTCGGACTCCATATTCAGTTCACAACTAGTCTCTCTCTCTCTCTCTCTCTCTCTCTCTCTCTCTCTCTCTCTCTCTCTTAATACAAAGTAGCAGTACATCTGGTTATTTCCTTTACCCTATGAGAGATAGAAATTCTCAGAAAAACAAGTTACTAATTTATCAGATGCTTTGCTTTGAGACTCCCACAGATGCCCTGGGAGCTAAAGTCCCCTTTACTATTATACCTTGCTTGTGCCAATTTTGTTAAGAGAATATAAAGTTACAACATATATCCTGTTAAAGCAAATTAATGTTGCCTTACCCTGGGCAAATAACCTCTGATTAGAAAGCACAGGCATTAAAGGGGCAACTTTCTTTGTTTTATTTCCTTTCTAGAACTCTTCCTCAGACTCAGATTCTAGGGTTCAATATCCTTGCACACTTGCCCTCATCCATTCCCTAGTGAGAAAGTGAGCCTGTTCTTTCATGTATGTGTATTAAAAAAACAAACAAAAACTTTTATTGATTAATTGATTTTATATTCTTATTGATTTCAGGGAGGAAGAGAGAAGGAGAGAGAGGTAGAAACATAAATGATGAGAGAGAATCATTGATTGGTTGCCTCCTGCACACCCCACAATGGGGATTGAGCCCACAACCCAGGCATGTGCCCTGATCGGGAATCGAACTGTGACCTCCTGGTTCATAGGTCGATGCTCAACCACTGAGCCACATCAGCTGGGCATCATATTCTTTCCCTTAACTATTCCTCTCATACTGTTCCCTCAAAGTGTTTTACTCCAGATAAAGTTACTTCTACCCCCTTTCTCATCCTGTCCCCCTGGCTTCATTACAAAGACCTCTTCATCTCTTGTAAATCTGTCCCAATCCAGCTTTGACTTCACCCTTCCCTTTTATTGCCTAACTCCCAATTTTCAATATAGGTCATTATGTCTTTTTTTCCCCAAGTTTTACTTCATTATTTCATATACAACAATTAGACTTCTATATAACATTATCATCTTGCTGTAGAAGCCATGTGCTCTCACTGAACATTTACAAGAAAAATTCTCAAGCCCCTATGTTTACATGAAACACATCTATTCTATACAGTGCTCCTCAGAAGAGGGGAGTGTTGTATGCATCAACAGTACACAAAGACATGAGACAATAAGAGGCATTGAACAAGATGAAGTTGTTGTGGGCCGAAGGAGTCAGGCAAAGCACAGAGTAGGAAGAAAATTTGCTCTGAATCTTGAAAAGTAGCTGGGTTTGGGAAGGCAGAAAAATAAAAGTAGAGAATTCTCTGAAGGTGGGCATTGTACTATTTTTCTTCCCTGCACTTACCTTCTAACATACTCTGTATTTTACTTCTTGTTTGCTTCTCTCTACTAGGATGTATGTTCCACGATGCAGGGATTTTTGTTGTTAATGTCATCGTTTTAACTTTAAAATCCTCAGCAGATACTGGCACAGAGTAGCTACTCAATAAATATTTGTTGGCGGAAGAGCATGAGATGAGTGAAGGAATGGATGGATGGCTGGTAAGATCAGCCTGGCATAGCAGAGGTTTGGTGGGGCTGGAGTAGAAAATGCAATCATTTGTAAGAACGGTGGATTTGAGACAGGAGAATTTGGAGTTCTTTAAGCAGTGGGAAAGAGAGGGAACATGATGGCGTTCCTCAGCTAATCGTACCTCATATCTCCATATTTAATGTAACTACTCCAAAGAAATTGAAAAAGGAGACAGAAATGCAGATGCAAACCTGGATTCTTCCTCAGAAAAGGGTGATTTGCTGATGGGCTGGTGGGTGAGGCTGTGAGGTGGCCCTGGGCAGGCTCCTTCGTCTGCTGGCTGCTCCTCCAGGAGACAGAGGTTGGAGTCACAGGCCCATCAGGTGATATGCTGTGTGACACTGGAACATTCTTAGGGAAAAGGTTCCCTTTCTGGCCCCAGGACCTTCTCTGTCATGTGTCTTTTGTCTCCATTCTCACCACTTCTATCCTAATCCACAACTTCCATAACCTCACTTGGGGATTCCTAAAATTGTCTCTGAAGAGGTTTCTGTACTTCAAGTCTCTACCTTCCTCCTTTCTGTCTACTCCTACACCAAACACACACATACACATACAGTCCTTTCTGTCACATCAGTGATGCCACTGTCCCAAAGGGCTGCTTTAATGATGCGATTTTCCTTGATAAGGACCATGATAGAGTTCTAGTAAATGTCCATTTAACTCACTTCATCTTTAGGTCTAGCTTTCTCTCCCTTCGCTTCCCCTTCTCCCACTCTCTCCAACCCGTAATCAGTCTCTCTATACCTGTTTGATGTTTCCCTTCTAGTTAAACAGGGCTACTCATATTAACTTGATAATACACAAATGGACCTCATATTGTCTATAGGTATCTGGCCCCTTTTATACTCTTATATCTCTCCTGTTTTGCAGGGGCTAGAAACCTGGGAACAACATTTCTCATATTTCATTGCCAGTAGGGTTTCAGATAAAATGTGGGCTCTACCAATCAGATGTATTGATGAGAGGATTGGAAGGAAGAGAGAAGGCAACTGTCCTTGCTTTTTCCTCTGTGGATGGTGATGGACAACCTTTGTCATTCCACTTCCCTGGGATGCAGGGATATGATGTCATCAGGGTTTCCAGCAGCCCCCAGACTCTGGGAGGCAGAAGCTCTTTCAGGCTTTGTGGGAGGATATGGGAGGCACCATCTGCTCCCCAAGGAAGATATAGAGGGAACAAATAAGTCAGAATGGAAATAAGCTTTGTTAACACACTTTTATGCCTCTACTTGCCCTTCGTTAAAAATATATTTTTTCAAATATATTTTTATTGATTTCAGAGAGGAATGGAGAGGGAGAGAGAGATAGAAACATCAATGATGAGAGTCATTGATTGGCTGTCTCCTCCACACCCCTTACCGGGCATGTGCCATGAACCGGAATCGAACTGGGACCTCCTGGTTTATAGGTTGACGCTCAATCACTGAACCACGCCGCTAGGCCATTTTAATTTTTTATTGTAAGCAACCTAGTACAGCAACTTAGAGGACACCAAGGTTTTTAAAATAGTAAATAGGTGTTGACTATCAAACCAGGAGGCTTTTTGTTTTGTTTTGTTTTTATGTCACCACATTTATCTATGACTCAAGACAGCTGGCATTTTAATAAGGATAATAAGATATTATAATAATTGGGACTTAAGAGATAATTAATGCTTTTAAGAGAATAATCATATGCTTTTAAAATCATCTTAGAGTGATGTTTCTGTTCTATTTTTCTCATTTGATTTTGTATTAATACCATATAATAGGGATTTCAGGGTATTATGTAATACACATTGATCTGAATGGAAAATTAAGGAGAGATACATTAGATTCTTATAGGGATATGTTAGGAAGTGTTTATAAAATATTTGACTCTACACACCTAAAGTGGGAAAGAGAAAGAATTTTCCAAATAATTTGGTTTAAAATTCACTGACAAATACAGCTATATGTTCAAGGAGGTCTTCAAGGGCTTTCAAAATTTATTCTCAAACTTTGCTGTCTTTTTATTTAAAAATTGAAGTTAAAAATGGAAATTTATTATCAAGTCCAAATATATATATATATATGAGTGCATTTACGTTACAAGAATTTGAAAGAATACTGCCCCTGACGGTGTTTCTCTTCTCTGGGAAATAAGGCCCTTTGCACGTTGACCCTTGCTGCCATCTTGCTCCCCAGCTCCTTCCATCAACTAGGTTAGGCCACTGTTACTTTTATTGTAACACTAGAGGCCTGGTGCATGAATTTGTGCATGAGTGGGGTCCAGCCGACCCGCCCCGATTGGAGCTGATCGGTCCCAGCCGGCGGGGGGGGGGGGCAGGGACGCGGAAGGTTGGCCAGCTGGACAGCTGGTCCTGCCCCCAATCAGGGTTGAGGGGGACAATTGGGGCAGGACTGGCCAGGCGGAGGGGCCTCGGGCGGTTGGTGGGCTGGCCCTGCCCCCTGGTCAAACTCCCAGTAGAACTCCCAGTCGAGGGGACAATTTGCATATTAGCCTTTTATTATATAGGATTGTTATTTAGAGCTTGTAATGATTTTTTGTTGGTAACTTTTTGAATGTTTTATAACCTTAATTAAATCTTTAATGCTTTGTAGGCTGATCCTAAAAGAAGAAAAGTAAGAAATAGCATGTATGTTATCATGAATATGTAAATATTGTTTATTGCAGAGATAAACAGTGCGATGTATTTCCTTCTTTACTGTTCCAATGTCACAACACTGTTAATAGGCAGAATATTACAGTGAATTCTTCATATTTCAATCTACCACTTGCTCAAAATAATGCCACATTAAAAAATATTAGTGTGATGCCCGGGCCAGTGTTGCTCACTAGTTAGAGCATAGGTTTGCACACTGAAGGGTTGTTTGATTCTGGTCAAGGGAATGTACCTGGGTTGCAAGTTGATCCTAGCCCGGTCCAGGCATGTGCGGTAGGCAACCAATAGAAGCATTTCTTTCACATCAATCTTTCTCTCTCTTTCTCTCTCTCAGCATGTCCTCAGATGAGGATTAAAAAACCACATCTTTGCAACTGATTTGCAAAATACCCATATTATTTATTCGTATTTAGGTATATTTATTGAATGCATACCCAGAACCAGGCTTTGTGAATAAAATGAGAATACAAGAGACCCAGCCTCTGTCCTCATTGGGCGTGGCAATAATCCCATAAAGGAGGCCATGGAGGGAATTATTAAGGGTATGGTTTTAGGGTCAGATGCCCTAAATTTGAATCCTGACTCTGCCTGTCACTTGCTGAGTAACCTTAAACAAGTTAATTAACCTTTCAGTGCTTTATTTCCTCATCAAGAAAACTAAGAATAAATGAGTTAATACATGTACAATTTTTAGCACAGGGCTTGACAAACAGTAAGCACCCAACAAATAATAGTTATTATCACTACTAGATGCCCGGTGCACGAAATTCATGCACGGAGGGGGGTTGTCCCTCTGCCCAGCCTGTACCCTCTCCAATCTGGGACCCCTCGAGGGATGTCCGACTGCCCATTTAGGCCCAATCCCTCTGTGTACTCTCAGGTCGATTTCACTTCAGGGAACCTCTTTGCAAATCCCTTTAAAGTGCTGAGTTAAAGGAAGGAAGAGAGCCTGTTAGGAGCCTAAAGTTGGCTAAATTTAGATATGTAGATGAGTTTGCATGGCTTGCTTATACTCCATACGCAGTCTGTGCAGTTTATCTCTGTCTTTTTCTTCTTTCCTACTCAACGGGCAGTCGGACATCCCTCTCACAATCCAGGACTGCTGGCTCCCAACTGCTTGCCTGCCTGCCTTCCTGATTGCCCCTAACCGCTTCTGCCTGCCAGCATGATCACCCCCTAACCACTCCGCTGCCAGCCTGTTTGCCCCCAACTTCCCTCCTCTGCCGGCCTGGTCACTCCTAACTGCCCTCTCCTGCAGGGTTTATCACCTCCAACTGCCCTCCCTTGCAGGCCTGGTCCTTCTCAACTGCCCTCCCTTGCAGGCCGAGTGCCTCCCAACTCCCCTCCCCTGCTGGCCATCTTGTAGTGGCCATCTTGTGTCCACATGGGGGCAGGATCTTTGACCACATAGGGGCAGCTATATTGTGTGTTGCAGTGATGATCAATCTGCATATTACTCTTTTATTAGATAGGATAGAGGCCTGGTACAGGGGTGGGGGCCAGCTGGTTTGCCCTGAAGGGTGTCCCTGATCAGGGTGGGGTTCCCTTGGGGCATGGGGTGGCCTGAGAGAGGGGCCTGTGGTGGTTTGCAGGCCGGCCACGCCCCCTGGCAACCCAAGCGGAGGCCCTGGTACCTGGAATTTATTCTCCTTCTACAATTGAAACTTTGTAGCCCTGAGCAGAGCCAAGCCTGGGGCTCCCTCCGTGGCTGGCAGCCATTTCTGTTGGGGTTATAATTGAAACTTTGTAGCCTTAAGCGGGTGGGCCCGGCCATGGTATGCGGAAAGCTTTGCTTCCCCTGTTGCTGGGGGCAACCCTGGCCTGCTCTCTCAAGCTCCATTCTGCCGCCATTTCTGTTTGAATTTGTTTACCTTCTATAATTGAAACTTTGTAGCTTGAGTGGAGGCTTAGGCCTGGCAAGGGCAGGCGGAAAGCTTGGCTTCCTCTGTTTCCTAGGAAACCTTGCTCTCTGTGGCTGTAGCCATCTTGGTTGTGTTAATTTGCATACTCGCTCTGATTGGATGGTGGGTGCGGTTTATGGGTGTGGCTTGTGGATGTGTCGGAGGTATGGTCAATTTGCATATTTGTCTATTATTAGGTAGGATTGGGACCATGGGCCTGGAATACACCCAGGTGCTTTAAGGGTTTACAGAGCTATGCTCTCAAAACATGGATCCAACATCACCAACTCCCACCATAGCCCAGCATTTTGTCTCAGCATGGTGTGCTCACCATTAGAAAATGGGCAGAAAAGTCCTAAGGCAGTAAGAAGCAGGGGTTATGAAAAGTACCTTGTGTTGTCATCCCTCTATTTTTAATGTTTAACATTTAATGCTCCAGAGCATCTGACTTAACAAAAGAGAATTATCTATGTTTGAATGGCCTATAAAAGAGTGATCAGTCTAGTTTATGGACTCTGAAATTCTTAGCTTAAGAATATATTGTGAGAACTTTGTATATTTAGTTTATGGATACATATTGCATATATAAACATATGCTTACTATTGCTTAGATATACACCCATATAAATGGGGCACTTTCTGAAGAGTGTGTCATATTTGTTCTGTACCCTGAACTTAACATTTATCTGTTTCCTAAGATCACAGAACAACTCAGTAACAGAGATGAGATTAGAATCATGAAATCAGCAAATTCTCTTTCCATCACAACCCTGTCTCATAAAAGAAATAACCACCTTTGACTTGCTAGAGCTCCAGTCTACACAGAAGAGATAGTAATACATTACACATGCACACATTTTTATTGTTAGACCATATTACCTTATCTTCAATGGAGGTTTAAGTATTTTCTCAGTAAATACACACCACTTCCTTTCTTTTCCACTATAGCTAAATTATTAATAAACACTGCACAAGGCAAGGCCTTTGGTAGAATCTGCTTTTTCAAAAATTCCCAACTGTAATATTAAGTCAATTACAGAATCCCATTTCTTTCCTCCTATAAAAAACTGTTTCACATTTGTATTATTATAGCCCTTTCTAAACCACCAGTCACCTCCTTAAGAGAAAAAGAAACTAACATTTATTGGATGCAAACATTTATATGCTAGGAACTATGGGAAGAGTCTTCACATAACCACACACATTCAACAAGTACACCATTAATTTAAATATACACATTATGTATTATTTGATTTCTGTTTTGTAGGACACACACACACACACACACACACACACACACACACAAACACCCACAGAAAAGTATATCAAGGAAAAACATCTGCAACCTTCTCATCACCTTTATTCTTGTTTGGGCTCAACATCGGTTCTATAGAATCGCTGAACTATAACATGTAAGCCATAACACCTCTGGATTTGTATGTGAGTGTGTTGTATGTATATGGTAATTATAATCAATATGTGATTATTGATAAAATATGTGAAAAGTGGTTAGCAAACTTTTGAAAAGAGTCCTATGATCTCATTGCCACCAGGTGAGAAAAACCCTTCACTGAGAAAACCACCATCAATGTTGGGATGTATATTCTTCAGATTTTTTCTATGTATGTATGTATGTATGTATGTATGTATGTATGTATGTATGTATATTGGTTATACACTGAGTGGCCAGATTATTATGATCTCTGAATGCATAATAATCTGGCCACTCAGTGTATATCCTATATAATAAAAGACTAGTATACAAATTGTCCCCTCAACCAGGAGTTCGACCAGCAGGCAGGCCGGCCAACCGCCCATGTCCCCTCCCCCTGGCCAGGCTGGCCGGACCCCACCCATGCACGAATTCATGCACTAGGCCTCTAAAAAAAAATACACACACACACACACACACACACACACACACACACACACTGAGTGGCCAGATTATTATGCGTTCAGAGATCATAATAATCTGGCCACTCAGTGTATATTTCCATGTCTAAAGTATAAATTTACATCATCTCTGTTAAAGGCCACATATTTTCTTCTTGTGCTATAACTATGTGTTATAATTTATGCATCTTGTTGGTCAATTAAGTTGTTTCCAACTTCCCATTGTCATTGTCACAACGCTAGTGGATTGCTGACTCAGATCCTTCAGAAGAGATGCTAGGACTATCCGAGGTAAAAGCATGTAGCTCAGCCCTCTGCTCTCAGGGCTCAGCCCATGGCCCTTCATTCTTCTCATCCTCAAGCACAGTCACATGGGAGAAACATGGACATGGGAATCCAGGGGATGTGGATTCCAATCTCAATTCTGGTGACTAATTAGAATAATTACTTATCATGCATGGCATATGGATAGTTGTAGTTCAACTCAATTCTGATTACTAATTAATTTTGTCAAAGACATTTTCAGATAGTCTGCAAAATGAGGGGACTGGGCTAAAAGTGAGGTGCAACAGGTCAGCTGATCATCTGAATTACCTGAGAAATTTTATATATAGGGTGTCCCAAAATAATATATACACACTTTAACAGCTGATAGCTTAAATGAACACGAAATGTATTTTTTTTTTTAATATATTTTATTGATTTTTTACAGAGAGGAAGAGAGAGGGAGAGAGAGTTAGAAACATCGATGAGAGAGAAACATCGATCAGCTGCCTCCTGCACACCTCCCACTGGGTATGTGCCCACAACCAAGGTACATGCCCTTGACCGGAATCGAACCCGGGACCCTTGAGTCCGCAGGCCGACGCTCTATCCACTGAGCCAAACCGGTTTCGGCCGAAATGTATTTTAATAAACACTGCCTTTATAATTATTCAAAGTGTGTGTATACATTTTTGGGGACACCCTGTATATGTTCCTGGGTCTTGACTTATAACTATTGAATCTACACTTGGGAATCTGCATTTTCAAAAATTTCCCAAGTGCTTCCGATGCATTGCAGGCTGGGACGCACTGGACCAGGTCACCTCTCAGGTCATTCGTCCTTTACGTTCCCATCCTTAGCCCCCCAGGCCCCATGCTGTTTCCAGGCAGCTTGTGTAAAACAGCACAGGGAAAAACAGAGGGGGACTAAGTTCAAACAAAACTCTTGAATCATTTTTAAAGAGCAAATTAAAACCAAGATAATAAAATAATCTCACTTCTACTTCTCATTAACTTACCTGTTGTTTAATTTATTAAAATGGTGGCTTTTAAAGGTTATGTTTTACTCTTTTTCAAAGCCTAATTAAGGTTTTTCTTGTTCAAACAGATGCCATCTGACAAATGGCAAGTGGGGTTTAGATTATAATTGAGGAGTCCAGAGTCACTTGCAGTTCTGAAAATCTATGGTTTTATTTCAGACAGTCTTATAGACGCTAGAAAAATATACACACAGTTGGCAGGTCCAACTCTCTATCTCTGTGGGGAACATGCTAACATAAAAGGTACATGGAAATGCAGCTATTTCTGGGAGAGTAAACCAAAGGCACAGTAAGTCAACCAATTATAATTTAGAACACGGGGTTTATCTAAGATCTGTTTTCAGCTGGTTTTAAATATCAATTCAATTGAGCTAATATAGAAGGCTTAGAAATCATGTAGTATTTTTATGTTTCATTCTTAAATAAGTGCAGGACAAATATTTTTAACTTACCTCAGTTTCTTATTAATCTTTACATGTTCCACATAAAAGGAATAAAGTTAATGATTCAGAGAGGAAACTTAGAGTCTGTATTATATTTTTTTTTAAATATATTTTATTGATTTTTTACAGAGAGGAAGGGAGAGGGATAGAAAGCTAGAAACATCGATCAGCTGCCTCCTGCACACCCCCTACTGGGGATGTGCCCACAACCAAGGTACATGCCCTTGACCGGAATCGAACCTGGGACCTTTCAGTCCGCAGGCCGACGCTCTATCCACTGAGCCAAACCGGTTTTGGCTGTATTATATTTTTTAAATAAATAGAAATGGAATTTAACTTTTCTTTATGACTATAATAAAATGAAGATTATATCTATTAATGTTTAAAGGGAAAAAAAAGAAAACAAGGATTTTTGAGACCTAAAAATGGGTAATCTTAAGTGAAAAAATCTTCATTACTTCAATTTTTCAATTAAGATACATTTAGCTATGAGAGTCTAATAAAAATATGAGCCTTTTATTCAGATATCATACTACTACCATAGTGTCTACATTTCCAGTGAATACTTAACAATGAAAATAAATTAACACTTCCTATCAAATATCAGCCCTGCAACGGATGGTTATAATTGCTCAATATTCCCTTCTGTACTCTAACTCCAGTTTATGTCACTGATGCAATAAACCATTTGGCCCAGAATCAGTAATATGATGAAATCAAACTACTCTAGACTTTTAAGGTGCTACCTTGTTTTCTGCATTGTACTTTACTTAAAATGTAATAGCCCAGAACTGACACCAAAGGTTACTATCACTGAGAGACATATGTCTATAGCTTCAATAACAAAGCTGGTATTAAATATAAAACCATTAATAATATTGTTCAGCAAAGAAAATATTATTATAATAACTCCAGGGCTCCAATTTAAACTCACATGACAAAAAGAAACCTTGAATTGGAATTGTTTTTATAGCTTCAATTTACTATTTGAGAGGTTGGAGTGGATAGGTCAGATTTAATTCTCTCTCCATGGGGAGGGAGAAGACTCTCATAAAGTTAAAACGCTGTAGACCAAAGATCATTCCTCTATTGTGAGGGGGGAAGATTTTTAATTCTCCCAAAGCTTAGAGAACTTCATTAGTGAATGGCCTGTAAAGGAACCATGCATGCCCGCTTTACTCCTTTCTCTCTGTCATGCAGGGTATAAAGGAAGCAACCTGGTTAATGAAGTCTAATAATCTATTCTGATTTATAATTATTTTTTAGTTGCCTTATCTTTTCCATGGGACTCTACACCTCCCGTGGGAGCCACCATGTATTTTTTTGTGTCTTTGTGAAAAGGATCCTGAGATACAACGAGCCCTCTTGCTCAGAAGATGACCTTAATGGGTTTAGCATCACAAAGATGGGTCTGGAAGTGAGTTTGGGTATAGGAGTGAATTTCATGAAATTAAAACTGCTGACTCACATACTACAGGGAAAAAACTTGGTGTTCTCACGTTAGGGGCAGTCTAAGGCAGAGGGTTAAGAAGAAAAAAGGATCCTAGAGAGGTTGAGGATTATTTCTTATAGTTTTATTGGGTAGAGGAGAGGTGAAGGACTTCTAAGGAAAAAATGTCTGCTGTTCTCTTTGAAGTTCAAGGATGGTGCAAAGTAAATACCACCACTGTGTCACTGCACTCCCACATTCAGTAAAGTCAACCAAATAACAAGAGCTTTGAAAGAGTGGACTTTGCAGGGGGAGGGAGGTGGAAATTGAGTAGAGGTTGCATTTCATGTTTAGTTGCTGTTGCTGGGAATAGAGAAAACACTTGGAAAATGGCATGAATAAGCTCTTCTAGTTCTGCAGAACCAAGAGATCAGTGCCAGGGTTGAGCATAAGAATACAACTTCAGCCTGGTTGTTGTGGTTCAGTGGTTGAGCATCGACCTATGAACCAGGAGGTCATGGTTTGATTCCCGGTCAGGGCATATGCTCGGATTGTGGGCTCGATCCCCAGAGTGGGGCATGTAGGAGGCAGCCGATCAATGATTCTCTCTCATCATTGATGTTTCTCTCTTTCTCCCTCTCCCTTCCTCTCTGAAGTCAATAAAAATATATTAAAAAGAATACAACTTCAGATGTGACAGTACTCTTGTGAGAAGACTTGAGACCTGAACAGCCTATCTGGATGACAATGGACAGGGAAACCTCAGCTGAAACTGAGTTACATAAATTAATCAGAGTGTCTGGCTCAGACCTTGGGTGTTAGTCATAGCCTAACTGCCATCACAAATGGCCCCCCAGTGTCACTGATTGAACACCATTTCTTGCTCACATAATAGTCTAAAATGAATCTATAGCTTCAATATAAAAGCTCTTTTTAATTATAAAACCATTCATCAAGCTTCTTGGTAATAAGCCTCATTGATATAACTCCTAAGCTCCAACTTAAACTCAAGAACAAAGAGAGACCTTGGATTGAATTTCAGGGAAGGCAGTGGAAGAGAGAAGGGATAAGCAGAGCAGAACACGTGCTTTTTTTTTTTTTTTTGAGCACTTGTAGGAAGAGGAGTTTATTGGGTGGTATTATTTGCATGTAGTCTCTTTTTGTAAAACTGTCAACAAATTATTACTACTATTGGCTTGAGAAAAAATATTATAGCATCTAAAAGCTTGATGTTACCTCAGAAGTTCTTAATTCTAAACACTTGCTTTTAACTGTCATGGTCTGAAAGTACCACCCATCACTCTGCTCACCACCCACCAGAGATTTTCACATTCCCCTCCTGGATACCAGAGGCCTGGGTCATGCAGGCCTCAGTGCACTGAGGAGGGCAAGATCATGAGTAATGGGGAATAGCTAGCCAGCCTCTGCATTTGCAGTAAATATTCGCTAGATCAAATGAATGACGTTTCTCCAGCCTCTGTTTACCAAAATGAATCATCCTAGGCTTTGCACTTGGAACTTGCTAAGACTGGATGTGGTCAAATAGCTCCCTGTTAACGGTTCCTGGAAGTCATCTATACTAATAAAAGGTTAATATGCTAATTAGACCGGACGTCCTTCCTGACAAAGCCAGGAAGGAGCGAAGCCGCTGGGTCGCAGGCTGGAGCGAAGACGCCCGGGTCCCTGGGTGAGCTGCACCCACATCTACAGTGCCTTGGACCAGATGTCCTGCAAGATCAACCTGGCCAAGTTCACTCACAACAAGTGCTCATCCTGACTGACCTGGAGGGCTGGGGCCTGGACATCCCACTGCTGGACAATGTCATCAACTTCAGCTTCCCAGCCGAGGGCAAGCTCTTCCTGCACCAAGTGGGTCATGTGGCCGGGCTGGCCAACGTGGCACAGCCTACTCTTTGGTAGCCCCAGATGAGGTCCCCAACCTGCTGGACCTGCACCTATTCCTGGGCCGTGCCCTCACCCTCGCCCACCTCCATGAGGATCCTTCAGGTGCAGTCAGAGTGGATGGCATTCTGGGCCAGGTGACACAGAGCCTGGTGGACGACGAGGACTCTGGCCTGTAGAACACCCTGGAGGCGTCACTGCAGCCTCAAACCTGTGCTGCATGGCCTAAAATGCCCAGCAGCAGTATGTGCGCTGGTGGCAGATGCCCTCGCCAGTGTCCATCAAATGGGCCAAGGAGCTGGACCTCGCAGGGCTGGGCCTGCACCTCCTCTTCAGCTAGAGCTTTGAGGAGGAGCTTCAGTGGCTGAGGCTAGTGGACAGCATCAAGCAGTACCGCTTGCCAGCAACCATCTTTGAGATCAACACCTCCAGCCGGGACCTGAGCTGCCAGGTGATTCGGCCAAGCAGCAGAAGGACTGCAAGGCCATCGCCAGCTTCCAGCAGGACCAGCAGGAGGGCAGTAGGCCTGGCTGGCCCAGCCCAAAGCTGCCCAGGGCGGCAGGTGGAACAGCCTGGGAAAGAGGAGGAGGAGGAGGGAGAGAGCGTGGAGGACATCTTCACAGAGGCCATGGGCCTGACATGGCAGCAGCCAGGACCTGAGCAGGGAGCAAAGAGGTGGAAGGAGGCCCAGCCGCTGGACCAGGATTTCTATGTCCCCTATCGGCCCAAGGACTTCGACAGTGAACAGGGCCTGAGCGTTGGTAGGGACAGGGGCACCTTTGAGCAGCAGGTGGCTGGCACTGTCCTGGACCTGATGGGGGACGAGACCCAGAATCTGATCAAGGGCCGGCAGCAGCTCAAGTGGGACCAGAAGAAGTGGTTTCTGGGACCATCAGGACAGGAGGACAAGAAGAAGATCAAGACAGAAAGTGGTCGCTACATCAGCAGCTCTTCCAAGTGGGACCTCTACCAGAAGTGGAAGCAGAAACAGAAAATCACCATACGCTCAACTCCTGAGCCTCAGTGGGCCACCAGCAGTTGGCCCTGTCGGAGGCGTTGTTTTGGCCGGATCCAGTCAGGGCATGTGCAGGAGTCAACCAACTGATGTGTCTTTCTCACACCCATTTTTCTCTCTCTGTCTCTTGCCTTCCCTTCTACTCTAAAAATCAATGAAAAATGTCCTCAGGTGAGGATTAACCAAAAAACAATATGCATACATACACACATATACAAAAATACATGGATATTGGGGACTGGAGGGCAGGGCTTTCTTCTGGACAAAGCCATGGTGGAGGGGCCGAGGGAGAGGCAGTTAGGGGTGATCAGGCCAGCAGGGGAGAGCAGTTAGGGGCGATCAGGCCGGCAGGGGAGGGCAGTTAGGGGCGACCAGGTCAGTGGGGGAGGGCAGTTAGGGGCGACCAGGCAGGCAGGCAGAGGCAGTTAGGGACAATCAGGCAGGCAGGGGAACAATTAGGGGTATTGGGCAGGCAGGCAGAGGTGGTTAGGGATGATCAGGCCAGCAGGCAGGAGAGCAGTTAGGAGCCATCAGTCCCGGATTGTGAGAGGGATGTCCAACTGCCACCCATAGGGATCGGGCCTAAACCAGCAGTCAGATATCCCCCGAGGGGTCCCAGATTAGAGAGGATGCAGGCCGGGCTGAGGGACATGCCCCGCCCATGCATGAATTTTGTGCACCGGGCCTCTAGTTAATTATAACTGTCTAAGTTCTGTGAAAAAGTGTAACAGTATAAATGCATAGAATGGGAAATGTGAATAAGTCTAAAGATTCAGGCAAGGCTTTGTTCCCTAAAAATGTGACATTTGAATAGTAGTTAAGTAGGTTTGGGGGGGGGGGGCATAAGAGAGGAGACTATATCAAGCAAAAGGAACAACCTGTGTGAAGGCTGGTAGAGGGAAGGAAGTGGTGCTTTGGAGGGAACTGAAGAAAAAAGCAAATGTGGTTGTCGTGCAGAGAGCACGGGAGAGGGAAGCATGAGGGTTAGAGAAGCAGGCAGAGGAACCTCAGGGACTTGCAAGCCACACTGCGGATTTCAGTGTTTATCCCAAGAGCAGTGAAGATCCAGCAACTACTTTGAGCAGGGGAAGTGACATGACCAGATT